>NC_065582.1:181214430-181514430 GCF_024542745.1 Macaca thibetana thibetana
TGCCAGGACCCACACTTTGCCAGAGCCCAGCCTCCAGGTCTGCAGGGCAGGAGCTGAAACAGCTGCTGGATTTTCCTGGTCTCCTGTCCAGGCAGGCAGATCTGCCCAACTGGCTTCCCCGTCCGGCTGTGGGGCACAGCCCGAGGTCTCTCACGCAGTGCAGAGCTCCCTGCCTGCCTGACTGAGCTCTGCTTCCTCTGCCTGTTCCCGCTGCTGACCACAAGGGCCGCCCAGTGTGCCCTCTGCCTTCCAGACATGCCAGGCATCTCGTTGGTCCCTGTATGTGCCAGGCTGAGTGGCACATTCCCTTTCTCTTGTGCCCTTCCCACCCTCATCAACCACACAGCTCTCTGGCTGATAAAATCCCAGTTCCCCTTCCAGCAGTCTGCCCCTTAAGGCCGGGCATCCCCTGGTGCTGTGCCAGGGTCGTCTGTCCAGGGTCAGGGAGCCCTGTCCCCCTCCAGAGACAGGGAACCCTAGTAGGCAGGCCGCATGCCCCAAATGCACCTTGTGCACTGCCCCGTGGGAGGACATCGGAGACAGCCTGGGTACACAGTAGGGGTGCCTGGAGCTGACTCCCCTCCCCAAGGTAGGGGGCTCTGATCGTGACACACCCAGGAGGAGTCGGATGTCACGTCTGTGGGTTGCCTGGAGCCGGGGTGCCCGGGAGCACCTGGACTGCATGGCTTTTGGGCTCCCCTGGTTAAAACCAGTGAGCAAAGGCAGGTGGCTATGTGTAGGCACAGAGCTGGGCCATCCAAGTCCGACTTTGCCAAAGCCTCACAGTAGACAGGGGCAGGCCTTATTAGTTCTGCTTTGCAGATGGGAAAGTGAGTCTGGGAACCTGGAAGGGACTGGCCAGAGCTGCCCAGGTGACCACAGGTGCCTGGAGGCAAGCCAGGTGTGCTGCCCGGGGTCTGCATACCTGCTCCTGAGGGGCCTGTGCCCTCCCTGCCCCAGGGAGCCACGTCCTCACACCTGCCCCTTTGGCCTGCACCCCAGGGGACCGGCTGAACGAGCGCGTGGCCTACCACCGGCTGGCCGCCCTGCACCACCGGCTGGGCCATGGCAAGCTGGCGGAGCACTTCTACCTCAAGGCCCTGTAGCTCTGCAACTCGCCGCTGGAGTTCGACGAGGAGACCCTCTACTACGTGAAGGTGTACCTGGTGCTCGGTGACATCATCTTCTACGACCTGAAGGTGGGTGGGGAGGGGCAGGGCTCGGGGTGTTCCCGGCCCCCTTGGAGTGGGATCTCCACCCAGACCCCAGAGGCCTGGGTTCCAGCCTTCCTTAGGAATGGCCCAGTGGCCTCCCTGGAGCTCTGCACCCAGCTGGAGGAGCCGGCAAGGTTAGCAGATACAACCCAGCTCCCAAGCTGGCCAGGCCCCACCCTCAAGAACTCAGTCTCAGCCAGGGAGGCTGACACATGAGTGGGCAATGGTGGCCTCTGGGTAAAGAAGGGGGATTGTAGTCAGGGGGACCCTCCTGGAGGAGGTGACACCAAAACTGAGTCTTGACAGTCAAGTGTCAAGTTGCATTTAACAAAGAAAACAGGGTCGGGAGAAGGACATTTCGGAGGACGGCATCATCCTCACATTGAATCCACGTTGCAAGATCCATCCAACCAATCCTGCGCCTCCTCTAGGAAGCCTGCCCAGGGTGCCAGCCTGCACTGAGCAACTCCTTCCTGGAGTCCCGAGACACCTTGAACCTTCACATCACCCAGGAAGGGTGGGGTGGGACCAGTGTCTTACCATCGGGTTCACAGACAGGGAAACCCCAGCTCAGGGCAGGTGCAGTGGGGCGGGGCCCCAGCCAGCCAGGCTGAGGCCTTGCTGGGTCGGGTCTGTCTGGAGCGGAGGTGCTGTGCTCCCTCTGCCCCCAGCCCTGCAGGGGTGGAGAGCTGGGACTGTCAGACTCAGACCTGGGGTGTCTCCACCCCTCTGCCCAGCAGGCACCGCCCCTCCTCAGCATCGCACCGGCACCGCATCAGTGCTCCTTATGGGCTGAGGGGCCAGGGCACTCCAGTCCAGGGGCCGAGATCTTGGGGGCCTTAGAACAACATGAGGAGCTGGGGCAGCCCTAAGACCCCGCCCCGTATCCCCCACCGCAGGCCTGGGGCTGCCCGGGAGGCCCCCGCCCAGTGCTGGCGACACCTGGTGGTCAGAAGTGGTCCCTGTGGCCTCCCAAGTCCCAGCCAGACAGGGAGGTGCCAAGTGTCAGACCCAGAGGGACGCTGCTCACCGCTCAGGGGCTCGCCTGGGACCCAGGGGGACGGGCCTCCCAGAAGAGGCCTTTATCTCTCTTGGTCAAGCCTGCCGCCCACTCCGCCTGCCCAGGAGGAAGGAAAGGGCCAAGTAGTACCTGAGAGGCCAAAGTCCACGGTTGGGGTCGAGGGGCAGAGGCCTCCTTCACCTCCTTCCCATGCACAGCCCTCTGGGCCTCATCGTGACTATGCTGTCAGCGCAGGCCAGCTTCCCACAGGGAGGCCCCCTTGGAATTCCCCAAGGGCGGCTGTCTTTCCAAGGCTACACCCTCCTCCTTGTATAGGAGGCTCTGGACCCAGGGCCCAGAGGAGTGGGAGACAAAGCTGGGCTGGATGGGGCCTGGAAGGCTGGCGGAGAGGCAGGGGTAAATGGGCATCTTTGCTGATTGCCTCTAAAATGGGGTCCCCTTTAGTCTACATGTGAGAGTGAGCCCTGGAATAGGGTGGATTAGGTGTGTCCTGGCTCAGCCTGCCACTCACTAGCTGCTGCACACACTATAGGCACATGGAAATGCACACGCAACAGCAAATGCGCACAGCACACAGGTGCACACACACAGGCACACACACACAGGCACACGCACACACACACAGGCACACGCACACAGGCACACACACACTCAGGCACACACACAGGCACACGCACACAGGCACACACAGGCACACACACACAGGCACACGCACACACACACTCAGGCACACACACACAGGCACACGC
The DNA here is from genome assembly GCF_024542745.1 of Macaca thibetana thibetana. NCBI lineage: Eukaryota > Metazoa > Chordata > Mammalia > Primates > Cercopithecidae > Macaca > Macaca thibetana. The sequence goes on from NC_065582.1 coordinate 181,217,415, forward strand.
ACACACACACACAGGCACACACACACACACACAGGCACACACACACAGGCACACGCACACACACAGGCACACACACACAGGCACACGCACACGTCAGCACAGGCACACAGGCACACAGGGCACACACACACACACAGGCACACGCAGGCACAGGCACAGTCACACACAGGCACAGCACACACACACAGGCACACACACACAGGCACACACAGGCACACACACAGGCACACGCAGGCACACACAACAGGCACACACACAGGCACACACACACAGGCACACAGGCACACACACAGGGCACACACACACAGGCACACACACACACACACACACACACCACACACACACTCCACACACAGGCACACACACAGGCACACACACACACACACACAGGCACACACACACACAGGCACACACACACACACACAGGCACACACACACACTCAGGCACACACACACACAGGCACACACACAGGGCACACACAGGCACACGCACACTCAGGCACACACACACAGGCACACAGAGGCACACACACACACACGCACACAGGCACACACGCACACACACACAGGCACACACACAGGCACACGCACACCATGTGCACACACACACACACACACAGGCACGCACACACACAGGCACACACACAGGCACACGCACACAGGCACACACACACAGGCACACGCACACAGGCACACACACACACACTCAGGCACACACACAGGGCACACACACACACTCAGGCACACACACAGGCACACCAGGCACACACACACACACAGCACACACACACACAGGCACACACACAGGCACACGCACACAGGCACACACAGGCACATGCACACACTCAGGCACAGGCACAGGGCACACACACACAGGGGCACACACAGGCACATGAGTACACACACACAGGGCACACGCAGGCACACAGGCCAGGCACACGCACACTCAGGCACACACACAGCACACACACACACACACACAGACAGGCATAGGCACACCACACAAGGCACAGCACAGCACAGCACACAGGCAGCACACACGGGCACACACACACAGGGGCACAGGGCACACAAACACAGGGCACACACAGGGACACGCACACACAGGCACACACACAGGCACAGGCACACACAGGCACATACAGACCCACGTGCACACAGGGCACACACAGGGACACGCACACACAGGCGCACACACAGGCACACACACACACACAGGACACACACACGGGCACACACAGCACGGGACATACGGCACAGGGCACACACACACACACAGGGACTCGCACACACAGGCACACACACACAGGCACACACAGGGACACGTGCACACGGGCACACACACAGGGACACGCACACAGGCACACACACACAGGGACACACACACACATACGGGTGCACACACACAGGACACACACACACAGGGCACACACACACACACACACAGGGACACACACACGGGCACACACACAGGGACACACACAGGCACCACACAGACACACACACACAGGCACACACACACGCACATGCGGAGACATATGCTTTGGCTGGCTCCTTCCTGTTTCGTTGGGATGCCCCCACCCCTTCAGGAAGCCCTTGCCTCCCACCCCCGGCTGAGTCTGGGGCCTCCTGGGCCCCCCATAGGCTCCTGGGCTTCCCTCTGCCACAGCCCGGGCCACCCTGTGTGGTCAGTGTTCACTCCCAGGTCCCTCAGACTGGGAGCAAGGACGTTAGGCTCAGCCATGCACCCAGCGCAGAGTCCAGTGTTCGGCTGGGCCGGGGGCATTGGATGACCAGTGGCGGTGACTCGGGGCCTTCTCACGCCCCTGCTCCGTGTGTGGGGCGGGGCAGTGGGGGAATGGACTGCTGCATCTTGGACTTTGTCCTTGGCCCTGGGAGCCATCTTGAGATAGTAAAGGGGGACAGGCCAGGCATGGGTCTTAGAGAGGTCCCTTGGGTGACCCCCATGTGGAGGAGGCGCCTGGGGAGAAGCCGGGTGGGGGATGGGAGGGTCAAGGAGGAGGTCTGGGAGACGGCATCCCAACCCAGGGATGGTGAGTTTGAGCCAAAGATGCATTGAAAACAGGAGTGGATGTCTGGGGAGTCACACTCCGTCAATATTTCAGGGAACATTGCCAGAGAGGACACCTGTGAGATGGTTTTGTACCTGGCCTGGCCCGTGGAGGGCCTGGAAATGGTCAGCATGGACAGGGGCCAGAGGGGAGCCTGGGTCACTCAACACTGTGCCCCTGCTGTGGCTTGGAGCCACGGGTCCTGCATGGAACTCTCAGAGCAGGCAGGATCTGCCCTGACCTCAGCCCATGGGGAAAGCAGCCACTGCCTGCAGAGAGGGTGGCACTGGGGCAGGACGGTTGGGGTGAGTGGGGCGTAGGGGCAGTCAGGAAGGCTTCCAGGGGTGTCAGGGTCATCCCCACCTCCTGCAGCTGAGACCACAGCAGTGTCACAGGCTTCGGGGCTCATGGGGTGAGCCAGCATTGGCTGGACATGTGGAATGACCTGGAGACAGGAACGGCCTCTGGGAAGACGGGCTCCGAGTCCCCCTTTTGCTGAGCATGGCCTGTCCCCTTCAGGACCCGTTTGATGCAGCCGGGTACTACCAGCTGGCACTGGCAGCCGCCGTGGACCTGGGCAACAAGAAGGCACAGCTGAAGATCTACACGCGGCCGGCCACCATCTCCCACAACTTCCTCCTGGACCGTGAGAAGTCGCTCTTCTTCTACCAGAAGGCCAGGACCTTCGCCACAGAGCTCAACGTCCGCAGGGTCAACCTGCCTCCTCTGCCACTCTGCGGGTGGGCCCCCTGGTTGGCCCCCAGCCACCCTCGCTGAGGACAGCATCCGAGGGAGTGGGTTTTGTGCAAGGAGGATGGTCTCCTCCCTCTCCTGGTGTCTCCCGTGGCTCATTTTCTGGGAAATGGAGGCATGAAAGCAGGGTTCAAATAGCAATAAATTTTTCTGTTTTTTTGTTTTTTTTTTGTTTTTTTTTTTTTGCAATAACATACCGAAGTCCCCAGGGCATCCTTCCCTGTGTGCTTCCTGGGCTGTGTCTAGGGGCCAGCTCCTTCCCTGGTGGCAGCCCTCTGATCTTGGGGATGAGAAGGACCCTGAGTCCAACAGACCTGGGCCAGGTCACCATGAGCCTCGGTTTCCTCGGTGGCCAGAGGGGAGATGGTGGTGGAACTCTCTGGGCAGCTCCCTGCTCTCCCTGCTCAGAGCTTTTGCTGTAGGTCTCGTGCCGCCCTTGCCTTTAACCTTCAGGCCACTGTGCCCGGATGTGGGGGCTGCTAGTGTCCCTGTTTGCCATTGAAGAAATAGAGGCACAGAGAGGTTAGGTGTCTGGCCCACCGTCACACAGCAGGTAGGGGCGGAGACGCAGAGCCCAGTACACTGACCACCACACCACCCTGCCAGCCTGCAGCCAGGAAGGTGTCCCCCATTAGGACCCAAGGTCAGCTCCTGGACCTCTCTTGTGGTGTCAGGAGAGCCACAGGCCAGTGAGGGTGGCCCCGGGGATCCCTCACTCAGTGTCCTCTGCTCCCAGACTTGGTTGGGCTGAGCCTGGCCAGTCCCACCTCTGGCCACTGGTCAGCCCTGCGGGAAGTGAGATGCAGGGATCTCTGCCTGTGTAGATGCTGCTGCCCAGTATTGAAAGCCTTATCTGGGCTGCCCCCAAGCCATCCCCACATACCCCTCCCTTCCGGTCCCCGGCCCTCATCCCAGTCCCTGGAATCCCAGGTTTTCCTTGTTGGAATCTCTTGGCCTTAGGGAACACAGCTCACACGGTCTCTTTGCCAGTTTACGGCAAGGAAACCGAGGTTCAGAGACTGTGGGTGTCCCACGTGATTCTCACATACACTGCACTCTCCCAGGCCCCTCTTTTAAACACTTTAAATGAGGTGACATTCACATCGCATGCAATTAACTATTTCAACGCGAATAATGTGGTGGCATTTGTGCATTCACAGTCCTGTGCAACCACTCACGCCATCTAGTTTCAAAATGTTTTCATCTCCCCAGAAGAAACCTCCCATCCTCACTAAGCAGTTACCCCTCCTTGGTATCCCCCAAGCCCCTCGTTTAATGGAAGGGGAAACTGAGGCCCGGAGAGAGACTTGCCAGTGGGCGGAGCTCTGATCATAAGGAATCAGGCACCCATCTGCTGCTTCAGTCCTGGGTTGGTTTTCCACCCAGCAGAGGTGACAGAGCCAGGAGGTTCTGGGAGCGCCACAGGTGTCACTGGTTCAGTCCTGGGTTGGTTTTCCACCCAGGGGTGACAGAGCCCCTGGGACCCCATGCTTGCAGCCAGAGCCCTGCCCCGAGCCTCCCCACCAGGGGGTATCAGCTTTACAGAACCAGCCGCGGGGCTGGCGGGAAGCAGCGGGTCAGAGCTGCTGACAAACCTCATGTAGACCCCAGATCGCTGTCTCTGTGGGTTGGGCTTGGGAATTGGAGAATTGGAGGCCGCATGATTGGAAACGAAGACAGCACGGCCTGGCTGGAGCAGCCGGAAGCGCCGTCACGTTGACTGAGGACACAGACCTCCTGCCCGCTGGGCTGGACCTGCAGCTATTCTTCTCGGGGTGGGGACCCTAGGTCAGGGTTGCTCTTGGTCCCCGACCTGCCTCAGAGTCCGGGGGGCTTTGGAACTGTGCCTCCCCATCTCCACCCACCCTGGCTGGTGCCATGAGGGGCCTGGATCCTGGGATCCTGTTCCTCTTGGGCAGCAGAGACTGGGGGACCAGAGGAGATGATGGGTCTTCAAGCCCCACATTCAAACCCCAGCCCACCACTGACAGTCTGGGGTTTCGGGATGAGGGAGCTGATGTCTCTGAGCCCCAGTTTTGTCACCACTAAAATGAGGCCGACATACTGGGGCAGAGTGCCAGCCCCCGGGCTAACAGAGGCCTCTTTCCTACTGACAATACTTCTTACTCCTAGGAACAGCTCCAACCACCACACACTAGGGAACACTCAACCCAGGCCAACTTGTCAGAGGCACGAGAACCAGAGCGACTCCATCTTGAATGGGGGCTGGGTAAAGGGAGGCTGAGACCTGCTGGGCCGCATTCCCAGGAGGCTAGGCATTCTTAGTCACAGGATGAGATAGGAGGTCGGCACAAGATACAGGTCATAAAGACCTTGCTGATAAAGCAGGTTGCAGTAAAGAAGCCGGGCAAAGCCCACCAAACACAAGATGGCCACGAGAGTGACCTCTGATTGTCCTCACGGCTCATTATGTGCTAATTATAATGCATTTGCTGCTACAAGACACTCCCACCAGCGCCATGACAGTTTACAGATGCCATGGCAACATCTGGAGGTTACCCTACATGGTCTCAGAAGGGAGGGCAGAAACTCAGTTCTGGGAATTGCCCACCCCTTTCCTGGAACATTCATGAATAGTCCAACCCTTGTTTAGCGTATGATCAAGAAATAACCATGAAAATGGGCAACCAGCAGCCTTTGGGGCCACTCTGCCTATGGAGCAGCCATTCTTTTTTTTTTTTTTTTTTTTTTTTTTTTTTTTTTTTTTTGAGATGGAGTCTTGCTCTGTTGGCCAACTAGAATGCAGTGGCATGATCTTGGCTCACTACAACCTCCGCCTCCTGGGTTCAAGCGATTCTCCTGCCTCAGCCTTCCTAGTAGCTGGGATTACAGGCACCTGCCACCACGCCCAGTTAATTTTTTGTATTTTAGTGGCGACAGGGTTTTGCTATGTTGGACCAGGCTGGTCTCGAACTTCTCACCTCAGGTGATCCACCTGCCTCGGCATCCCAAAGTTATAGGATTCCAGGAGTGAGCCGCTGCGCCCGGCCAGAGTAGCCATGCTTTTATTCCTTTTCTTTCCTAATAAACTTGCTTTCACTTTATGGACTCGCCCCGAATTCTTTCTTCTGTGAGATCCGAGAAACCTCTCTTGGGGTCTGGATCGGGACCACTTTCCAGTAACAAACTTGCTTAACCTCTCAGACCCTTCGTCTCTTCATCTGTAACCAAAGACAAAGCCTTCCCCGAGGTTCCAAAAGTGTGGAGAGAACGCATGGGAAACGAGGGGCACAGAGTTGGTGTGCAGAACCAATATCACAGACTGGGTGTCAAGCCACTGTCATACTGGAAGTAATATCATGCTCTCCCCCAAGTTATGAGGAACAATATCACAGGGGGGTGTGTACCTTCTCCGGTGGTGGGAGTAGTATCATCATCTCTTCCTTTAGATGACAGGAACAATATCACAGGGTGGGTGTACACCCCGTGTGTTTTTGGAAGCAATGTCATTCTCTCTTCTTCTAGGTTTTACGATTCACATCACAGGCGGGGTGTACACCCCTTGTTATACTGGATGGAGTCTCATCCTCTTTCAACCTGTATCTTTAGAACAATATCCCATGGGGGTTGTATATCTCTTCAATATTGGTAGTAATACCATCTTCTCCTTTCCTGGATATAAGAAACAATATCACAGGAGGGGTGTACACCCCTTGCAATGTTGGTAGTAATATCACCTCTCCCCTGTGGTTATTAAGGACAAAATCCCAGGGTGGCTGTACGGTTCCTACTTTATTGGGAGTAATATCATCCACTCACCCCCTGGATATCAGGAACCATATCACAGAAGAGGTGTCCACCCCCTTCGATATTGTCAGCCATGTCATCTTCTTCCCGCCTGGATATTAGGAACGATACCCCGGGGTTGGGGGCGGTGTACACCCACTGTGATATCGAAAGTAAAATCAGCCTCTTTCCCGCTGGATATTAGGAACTATATCACAGGTGTGTGTGCACCTTCTGGGATATTGGGAGTACTATCAGCCTCCACCCCGCTGCATATTAGGAACAATATACAGGGGGCAGGGTGGTTACACCCCCTGCGATATTGAGAGCAATATTCTTCTCTTTCCCCTGTACATTAGGAACTACATCACAGGGGTCTGTACACCTTCAGCGATATTGGGATTAATGTTATCCTCTCCCCAACTGAATGTCAAAAACGATATCACAGAAGGGTGTACACCCCCTGCGATATGGCCAGTAACATCATCGTCTCTACCTTTGGATACTAGGAACAACATCACAGAGGGTGTGTACACTCCCCTGCAATATTGGGCATAATGTTATCCTCTCTTCCCCTGGATATTAGAAACGATATCCCTGTGGAGGGAGGTGGAGTACATTAAGAACAACATCACTGGGTGGGTGTACACCCCCTGCGATATTGGGTGTAGTATCATCCTCTCTTGCCTAGGATATTAAGAACAATATCACAGGAGGGGTGTACAGCCACAGTCCCTGCGTTATTGGGAGTAATAGCATCTTCTCCCCCTCTCGATATAAGGAACAATATCCCAGGGTGGGTGTACATCCCTGCGATATTGGGCATATTGTCATTGTCTCCCAACGTGGATATTGGGTGTAGTGTCCCAGGGGGGTGTACACCTTCTTCATATTGGGAGTAATATCATCCTCTCCCCTCAGGATTGTAGGCAAAATATCGAAGGGGTTTTACAACTTGTGCGATATGGGCAGTAATATCATCCTCTCCCCACCTGGATGTTAGGAACTATATCACAGGCGGCTGTACACTTCTTGCGATATTGGGAGTCTTATCATCCTCTCCCATCATGGATATTAAGAAAAATATTACAAAGGAGGTGTACACCCCCTGAGATATTGAGAGTAATATTATGCTCTCCCCTTCGGGATATTAGGAACAATATCGCAGGAGGTGTGTACAACCCCTGCGATATTGGGAGTAATATCATCCTCTCCCCCTGAATATAAGAAACAATATCACAGGAGGATGTACACCCCCTGTGATATTGGGAGTCATATCATTTTCTCTCCCTCTGGATATCTGGAACAATATCACAGTGGGTGTGTACACCACCTGCGATATTGCCACTGCTATCATCGTCTCCCTCCCAGGATATAAGGAGCAATATCACAAGGGGGTGTACACCCCCTACGATATCGGGGGTAATATCTTCCTCTCCCATGCTGGCTATTGGGAACAATGTCACAGAAGGGGTGTACACCCACTGCTTTATTGGGAGTGATATCTTCCTCTCCATCCCCGGATATTAGGAACAATATCCCTAGGGAGTGTACACCTCCTGCAATATTGAGACTGATATCATCCTCTCGCCCCCTGAATATTAGGAACAATATCACAGGGGTGGTGTACACCAACTGCGAAATCGGAAGAAATATCATCCTCTCCTCCTTTGGATGTTAGGGAAAATATCACAGGGAAGGTATACGCCCCCTGCGATATTGGGAGTCACATCATTCTCTCCCACCCACGATACAAGGAACAAGATGACCGAAAGGATGTACACCCACTGGGGTAGTTTCAATATTATCATCCTCTAACCCCTGGCTATTAGAAATAACATACTAGAGGGGTGTACACTTTTTTCGATATTGGGAGTAATATCATGCCCTCCCCGCCAGATATGAGGAACAAGTCTATTAATTATTAATATTAATAAATATAATAAAAATTAATAGTAATCATCGATATTAATAATGACAATAAAGACAGTAAAAAGTAACACTGGTTAAAAATGTTGAAGATTAGTATTAATGGTTAATAATAATATCACTATTAATAATAAAATACTAATATCAGGAATTACGGTTACTTAAATCAAAACTAAGTGATTTTGGTAAAAAATTAATTAATATTAATAATTAATAATACTGTTAAATGACATTAATATTAATAACTAACGTTAAATGTGTATAATCATATATTTAAAATAATTATCCATAATTAATAACAGTATCCTATTAATTAATAGTAGCATTGATAATTATTAAAATCAATCATTGATGTTTAAAAATTAATCATAGTATTATTCCTACTATGGAAGAGGGTGTAAATCCCCCCTGAGATATTGTTCTTGCCATTCAAAACAGGAGAGGATTACATGACTCCAGATATCAAAGAAAGTGCAAGAGGAAGAGGATGACATGACTCCCAATACAGATGGGTGTACACCATTTGAGGGTGTACACACTAAGGGTGCACATCCGTCAGTGAAAGACTTCATAATTTCCAGACAGGGAGATGATATCACTGATAAAATCATAAACAGGCTGAGAGTCCACCGTGGCTCCCAATAGCCAAGGGGGGGAGAGGGGGTGGCTATTGGTCCCCACCTCGCGGGGGGTGGCTCACCCCCCCGCGAGGTGGCTCCCAATAGCCAAGGGGGGGAGAGGGGGTGGCTATTGGTCCCCACCTCGCGGGGGGTGGCGTGTAATATTGTGAGTAATATCATCCTTTCCCAGGTGGAAATATGGAACAGTATCACCGGGGACATATACACCCCCTGCGATATTTAGAGTAATATCATCCTCTTCCTTCCTGGATCATGGGAACGTCATCACTGGCGGGTTTACACTTTCCGCGATATTCGGGGTAACCGCATCTTGTCTGCCTTGGAATATTAAGGAACATATCACAGGGGGGCTTGTACATCTTCTGCAATATTGGCAATGAAATTATCCTCTCTTTCCCTGCAAATTGGGAACTATATCGCAGAATGAGTGTTCACCTCCTGCGATAATTACCACCTTCTCCCCCTCCGGATATCCGGAAGATTATCACACCGGGGTGTACAGTGTCTGCGATACTGGGAGTAATATCATCTTCTCGGTCTTGGGATATTATGAAGCATATCACAGGGTGGATGTTGACCGCCTGCTATATTGGGGGTAATATCAGCCTCTCGCTTCCATGGATATTAGGAATAATATCCCACGCTGGGTTTACGCCTCCTGCTCTATGGGGAGTCATATCATCCTCTCCCTTCCAGCATATTAATAACAACATCACAGGGCGGGTGAACACAGCCTGTGATACTGGAATTATTAGCCTCCTCTCCCCCTCCAGATACTAGGAACAATATCACAGAAGAGCTCTAACTTCCCTGCGATTTCGGGAGTAATATCATACGCTTCCTCCGTGAATATTAGGAGCAATATCACCAGCTGGCTGTCCATTCATTGCTATATTGGGAGTCATGTCATACTCTACCCCCCTAGATATTAGGATCAGTGTCACAGGGTGAGTGTACACTTACTGTGATATTAAAACTAATATCATGCTCTCCGTTCCTGGATATTAGGAACGACATCACAGGTAGGTATACACCCCCTGCGATATTAGGAGTCATAATATGATTAATTATTAAACACCAATGATCGATTTTAATAATTATCAATGATACTATTAATTAATAGGATACCATTATTAATTATGGATAATTATGTTACATATATGATTATGCAGGCTTCAAATTAATTATTAATATTAATGTTATTTAACAATATTATTAGTTCTTAATATTAATTATTATTTTATTACCAACATCTCTTAGTATTGATTTCAGTAACATTAATTGCTGATATCATTATTTTATTAATAGTCATATTACTATTAATTATTAATACTAATCGTTAACATTTTTAACCAGTATTAATGTTTACTATCTTTTTTGTGATTATTAATGTCAATAATTATTAATTTTATTATATTTATTAATATTAATAATTAATAGACTTGTTCCTGATATCCGGCTGGGAGAGGATGATATTACTCCCAATATCAAAGAAAGTGTACACCCCTCTATGATGTTATTCGTAAGAGCCAGGAGGTAGAGGATGACATTATCGGAACTATAGCAGTGAGTGTACATCCACTCGGTCATCTTGTTCCTTATATCCTGGGTGGGAGAGGATGATATCACTCCCAATATCGCAAGGGGCGTAGACCTCCCCCGTGCTATTGTCCCTGACTTCCAAAGGTGGAGGGGATGATATTTCTTCCGATTTCGCAGTGGGTGTACACCACCCCTGTGATATGATTCCTAATATCCAGGGGGTGAGAGGATGATATTAGTCTCAATATTGCAGGAGTTGTACACTCCCTAGTGATATTGTTCCTAATATCCAGGGACGGAGAGGACGGTATCACTCCCAATAGAGCAGGGGGTGTACACCCCTTCTGTGACATCGTTCCTAATAGCCAGCAGGGGAGAGGAAGATATTACTCCCAATATTGCAGGTGGTGCACACTCCCTTGTGATATTGTTCCCTATATCCTGGGAGGGAGACGATGATACTAGTGACAATATTGCAGGCTGTGTACACACCCCCCACTGTGATATCGTTCCAAATATCCAGAGGGAGAGGAAATGATAGGACTCCCAATATCACAGGGGGTGTACATCCTCCTGTGATATTGTTTCTTATATTCAGGGGGAGAGGATGATATTACTCCCAATATCGCAGGGGTCGTACACCCCTCCTGTGATATTGTTCTTAATATCCTAGGGAAGAGAGAATGATACCACACCCAGTATCGCAGGGGGTGTACACCCACCCTGTGATATTGTTCCTGTCATCTAAAGGAAGAGATGGTGATACTACTCCCACAATCGGAGAAGGTACACACCCCCCTGTGATTTTGTTCCTCATAACTTGTGGGGGAGAGCATGATATTACTTCCAGTATGACAGTGGCTTGACACCCAGTCTGTGATATTGTTCCTAATTTCCAGTAGGTAAAGTATGATGTTCCTGCCAAGAGAGTAGTGGGCATACAGCCGCCCTGTGATATGTCTGCCAATATTCAGGGAAACACAGGACGACATTACCCCAAATCTCCCAAAATGTGTACACTCTTGTGTGATATCTTTCCTAATATCCGGAGGTGCAGATTATGGTATTCGTTCTCTGATCGCAGGCTGTGTATACACAACCTGTGAAATTGTTCCTAATATCCTGAACAAAAGAGACTGCTAATAATGGACACACACTGCACGGGGGAGTAATTGTCTATTACCATCCACATCGCAGGGAGTGAGGCAACCCCCGCGATATGGGCAGTAATAGCAACCCCCTCTCCCCCTGGCTATTACGATCCACATCGCACGGCAGTTCAGGACACCAGCCCTGCCCCAACCTTGACCCAGACAGTGGGTGTCATGGGACCACCTCAGGGTGGGTGGCAGCTCAGCTCTAAGGTATCCCTGCTGCCAAAGACCAACTGTTCCTGCTAGTTTGAATCTGGCCACAGGGTCTCTGTTGGTGAGACAGATGACCATGAGGCAGACACCCTGAAATCTAGCACGACAGAGCTCAACGCCCCCATGAGAGGCACCATAGCACACAGACTTTGCAGACATACTAGCGAAGGCCACAGCAGGCCCTGAGTGAGGAACAATCTGACCAAGATCCTGGGGTCCTGCCACACGGCCCTTAAACCAGGGACTGGAAACCGTTTTCCTAAAGAGCCAGGAGTCAGTATTTTCAGCTTTGCCAACTGATCTTTGCCTCAAGGATGCAACTCTGCCATGGCTGCACGACAGCAGCCTTCTGCAGGTGGCCTGTGGAGAGATGGGCATGACTGCACCCCTGTAAAACTTTACTTATGGACATGGAAACTTCTCAGTGTCATGAAGTGTTATTTGTTTATTTGTTCAACCATTTGGAAATGTAAAATTCATTCTTGATTCACGGGCCACAAGAGCAGGCAGGGACAGGCTGCCCCTGGCCGACCTCTGGAATGAGCTTAGAGAAGGAAATGACAGGCTGGGCCGGCGCAGTCTCCTCACAGCCGATTTGCTGCAGGAGGGTCCTTCGTAGCAACCACTTCTCATCCTTCATCTTGGCTTCAAGTGCAGTTCAGGTGGAGAAAGAGAACAGAACCGGTCTCAGCAACAAGAAGGAAGGAGATGCAGGGTCAAGCAGCCCTGTGGATCCATCACACTCAACATTCACACTAAGAGGAGCACAGGCAAGAGCAGCCCGGGGGGGCCGAAGTGGAGGCTCTCTGGGGTGGGGGACCTCTGGGTGGGCAAGATTCTCTACCTAAAACTCATATAGAGGTTCTACACAGCAGTAGTCACAGAAAACACACACCAAGAAAAAGGCCAAAATAAAAATAGGACACCAAGTTTGGCCAACCGGGTCTCACAAGCCAGTAGGTAAGAAAGCCCAGGAGGGCCCACCAGAGGAGCTGGGGGGTGGGTTCCTGCCTGCAGGGGGCCTGGGACACCCCATTCCCACGGAGGAGGACCCAAGCTTTGGGGAGGAAGCTGTCAGAGTCACCAGTGAGCTGTTCAGAGCTGGAGCCACAGAGCAGGTGAGGAGCCCTGGCCACGTCCCCGTGCGGGCTGAGAAGCTGGGGTGGGGTCACACCCCCAGGGACAGATGCAAACTGCGGACCGCGGCCCTCCTTCTGCCCAGAGGATGCTCAGCTCCCAAGGGACCACCACGGCCTGGAACCCAGGGACACACCACCTGACCATCATGCCCAGGCTTCCTGGACCAGGCAATGTCTAGTACAGGCAGGCAGTCTGGGCTTGGGGCCAGGACAGGGGTGGATGGTCCTGCTAGGCAGGCCTCCTTCTCCCTACCAGCTGGGATGGTTGCACTGTAGTTTTGTTCTGGCAACATATTGCTGCCCACTTTGGCCACAGCAGTCCCTGGCTCTCTGGCTAGGCCCAGTGCTGTCCAACTCACCTACACAGGCTCCACACACCCAGTGCCCACCAGGCTCCCATCAGCCAGGAGGACCCATGCTCATCCCCTGAAGTATTCGTGGGAGCCTGCATTCCACAGGGACCCACAGCTCAGGGCCAACCTCCATGGGGGCCTCTTGGTTGTGGTGGCAGGGGCGGGGGGGTGACCTCCAGGCCCCCCATCCTGGCCACTGTGTTTTGTGGGGATCATTCAGTCCTGGGAGCTTCCTGGGGACCCCAGAAGGCAGAGAACAGGGTGGTCATGGCAGCCTCAGCCCCAGGCTCTGGGCCCAAGTGCAGCAGTCCGTTGGTTCTGGTTTGATCTGGGCAGTAACAACAGGTCATGTCATTCACACAAGGATTGGCTTCAATATAATGCATCAAGGGACTGTGGAGGACACAGATCAGCCTCCAGGCCAATTACACCTGGTGGTTTAGCCAATGCAGGCTGGGGAGTGGAAAAGCTGACCCCTGACCTCCCCACCGACCCTGCCCACAGATGCCAGTAGCGGCCAGGGATCCCTGACTTCACGCAGAGGCAGACAGCACAGTTGCTGCCTCCTTTGATCCCATCCCAGGGCCCACAGGGCCTGGAGAAACCTGGCAGGGGCTGAGTTGGGAGAATCAGGCAGGGAGATGCCAAGTGATGAATGTGAGGGACTGGGTATGAGGGGCACTAAGGGCACAGGGTCTGCTTCCCCGGGGGAGGTGGCCGTGGGACATATAGTAGCCAAGCCTCTGCAGGCCCCACCCTGCTGCCAGGCACACGTGGTGCCCATACCCACCCCAACGGTGGCAGGAAGGTTCTTCATCAACAAAAGGGGAGGACGTACCCACACACACATAGGCATTGGTGCCCACACACATCAGAGAAGAAAATTCCTGCTGTGGCTAAAGTGTGGGGAAAGGGGCAATGTCCCCTTCCTCCCCATGGTGGGTCCAAAATTACCTGCTCCTGCCAGCACCCCCACCCCCAACTCCACAAGCTGATGACCTCCACCACAGCGCCATGCCACATGCCAAGAGCAGCTCAGCGGTACATCCCAAAGGGTGCTATCCTGGAGCGGCTGTGCTGGGCAAGGGACACGTTTCCTAGTCACAGAGGTTTTCTTTCTTTACCGCTCACCGGCCCTGTGCCTCGGTTTCCCCCACTGTGGCACAGTGTAAAAATCCCACCTTGAAGGCTAAGAACCCACAAAGGTCACCACACCTGGTGAAATGGGGGGTGAAACTCCCTGCCTTGGACCTCTTGCTCCAGGACTGATATCCACTGGGACATGGCCAGGCCAGCATCCCAGGGAGGGCTGCATTCCCTGCCTGGGGAACCTTGCTCCCAGTTAGGGATCACTGGAGTTGAGGCCCCTAATGGATCAGGGGAGGCACAGGGGTAGAATGGAGGTAGCCCCATCATACGGGCCTGTGTAGACCCCAGAAAACAAGCAGAGTTCAGACTCTTGTCTGAAGCTGGCCACCTGAAAGGATTTGGGCTTTGGGGTGTGATGAGGGCCTGGGGTCAGGGAACAAAGTATGCTGGTTTGGACACGCAGGAGGTTCTCTGCAGCTCTCTCAGGTACAGGGTATGTTGCTAAGTACATGCTTTTAAAAACCCTAGGAGGAGGGGGCACCAGAAGGGGCCCTGAAGCCGACGGCAAGGTCCAGCCTGTCCACCTCCCCAGCTGAAGACAGGCTGGAGGACAAATCTCCAGAGTTTCATAACAAAGAAGAGAAAAAAGAAATCAAAAAGACCTGGAGGATAGGCAAGCTAATGAGGGCTGACTGGGATTACCCTGCCTAATCCTCAAAACAAGCCTTCCCTATCTGTCCTCTGGGCCAGGTGAGGAAACAGGTCACAGTAAGACATTCAGACCCTGGGCAGGCAGCTGGCAGCCTGGAGCCCAGGAGGTCCTAACAGACTGCCCCAACCCCAGCCCTCAGCCAGGAGCGGCTCCGCCCACAGCTCATTCACTGGTAAATCAGGCCCACTGGGCTGCCTGCCCTTCCCCAATCCCCCGGCTCACCAGGCCACAGCCTCCCTGCTCCTGGCTGCTAGACTGCGGATGGCAGTGCACGCCCCCTCCATTCTGTCTTCTCAGCTGCCCACCAGGCCATCCCTCTCTGCCAGGCCACCTGGAGCCTGGCCGTGTGCATGCGGGGTGGACAGCACCTGGAATACTTGGGCCGGCTTGGCTGGGGGCTGCGGTTCCTGTGCAGGGTGGAGTTAGCGCCCCATCCCATTCCCTGGCCCCATGGCCCCTCTGAGAAGACCCTCCACATACTGCCAGGCCTTGACCACCAGTAGCCCCACATCCGGGAGGCATCGACGTGCTCACCTCTGGTTGGCAGTGGGCATGCAACCCTGGGGCAGACCCCTTAGAATCCCAGGTATGAGAGAGCTAGGTGAGGGCAAGGGTGGCATCAGAGTGAAGGGGGACTGCCCCTTCACACCTGTGGGTATTTCTTGAAAGACGGAGACAAGAGACTGAGAAAAGAAATAAGACACAGAGACAAAGTATAGAGGAAGAAAAGTGGGCCCAGGGTGCCTGCGCTCAGCATACGAAGGATGCTCACCGACACTGGTCTCTGGAGTTCCCTCAGTATTTATTGATCACTATCTCTACTATCTCGGCAAGGGGGATGTGGCAGGACTACAGGGTACTGGTGGGGAGAGGGTCAGGAGGAAAACGTGTGAGCAAAGGACTCTGTGTCATCAATAAGTGTAAGGAAAGGTGCTGTGCCTCGATGTGCACGTCGGCCAGTTTGATGTTTGACTTTACACCACATCTCCGTGCAGTGAAGAGCAGTATTGCCGCCCGCATGTCTCACCTCCAGCCATAAGGCGGTTTTCTCCTATCTCAGTAAATACAGTGTATGGTCAGGTTTTACCCCGAGACATTCCATTCCCAGGGATGAGCAGGAGACAGATGCCTTCCTCTTAATATCAACTGCAAAACGGCCTCCTCTTCCACTAATCCTCCTCAGCACAGACCCTTTACAGGGGTCGGGCTGGGGGATGGTCAGGTCTTTCCCTTCCCAAGAGGCCATATCTCAGGCTGCCTCAGTGGGGAGAAACCTTGGACAACACCCAGGCTTTCTTGGGCAGACGTCCCTGAGGCTTTCCACAGTGCAGTGTCCCTGGGTACTCGACACTGGAGAATGGCGATGACTTTTACCAAGCATACTGCCTGCAAACACATTTTCACTAAGGCACATCCTGCACAGCCCTAAATCCATTCAACCTTGAGTCAATACAGCACATGCTTCTGTGAGCACAGGGCTGGGGTTACAGATTAACAGCATCTCAAGGCAGAAGAATTTTT
Organism: Macaca thibetana thibetana; assembly: GCF_024542745.1. NCBI lineage: Eukaryota > Metazoa > Chordata > Mammalia > Primates > Cercopithecidae > Macaca > Macaca thibetana. The sequence goes on from NC_065582.1 coordinate 181,234,280, forward strand.
CTTAGTACAGATCAAAATGGACTTTCTTATGTCTTCATCTTTCTACATAGACACAAGAACAGTCTGATCTCTCTTTCTTTCCCCCACACAGAGTGTGTCACCACTGTATGTCAGCCTCTGGGGGACAGGCTTCAGCTTACACCCACCTTCCAAATTCCACCCTCTCACCTTGGCAGAAGCTGGCCTGGAATTGGGGCCAATGGATGGGTGGGGTCTGCAGACGACACTGTGTTCAGGTCCCCATGACGGCCTCACACAGGGGTGGTGGCCCTGCAGTTCCAGGTGCCACACACACGCCAGCCCCTGCTCGGGCCCTGATCTTTGAGGAGGGGGAGCAGCAGAACCCGGGCACTGACCCCACAGTGCCACTCACACCCACAGACGATTCTCCACACAGGCATCAGGTCTCGGTCCTGGCCACCTCCCCCTGCAGGGCCTCAGCTCTTTCCCGGGACTCACGTGGTCCTTCATCACATGTAGCTCTGGAAGGATGCATTACTCTGTACCCAGGGGCTCTGAGGTGACAATGGCCACGCTCGTGCAGAGTGCAAGGGCACAGGCTGGGTGCCCATTGTGGGGACCCTGACTGCAGCACTCCCAGACTATCATCGGGCATGTTGGCCCCCAGGCTTAGCTAGGGCACCAGCAGTAGGAGTGCACGGCTCTGGACTCTGCAGGAGGACGACAACTGTTACCGCATCTTGATGTTCTCCTGCTGGTGTCACTCTGTGCTTCTCATCTCCTGGTTGTAGGATTCAGGGCAGACTCTCTGAACATCTTGTGGGAAACAGCAGAGTCCAGCAGAGAAGAGGAGAAATGCCCAGCTGCAAAGATGAAAAAATGGCAGGTGTGACATGGGCCCCCATTCAGATTCTGTATTTAAATGAGGTCTTCTGGAACACCTGCTCTCATTGGATAATACTTCAAATATATATATGTGTATATATACATATATTTATATATATGTAAATGCGTGTGTGTGTGTATATATATATATATATTTTTTTTTTTTTTTTTTTTGAGAGTCTTGCTCTGTAGCCCATGCTGGAGTGCAGTGGCATGATCTCGGCTCACCGCAACCTCTGCCTCCCGGGTCCCGGTTCAAACAATTCTCCTGCCTCAGCCTCCCAAATAGCTAAGATTACAGGCATGCGCCACCATGCCCAGCGAATACGTTTTTTTTTTTTTTTCTTGAGATGGAATCTTGCTCTGTCACCTATGCTGGAGTGCAGTGGCACGATCTCCACTCACTGCAATTTCCAACTCCTGGGTTCACGCTATTCTCCTGCCTCAGCCTCCCAAGTAGCTGGGACTACAGGCACCTGCCACCACGCCCAGATAATTTTTTATATTTTTAGTAGAGACGGGGTTTCACCGTGTTAGACAGGATGGTCTCGATCTCCCGACCTCGTGTGAGACAGCAAGGTCACCTGGGCGAAAGAGCGAGACTAAGTCAAAAAAAAAAAAAAAAAAAAAAGAAAAAGAACAATATAAGCCAAATTCACTCAAAAGAAATAAAAACAAGATGACAAGTCAATGGCACTGAAAACAGAAAATCAACAGAAGAACTCAATAGAACAATAGCTGTTTCTTCATAAAGATCAACAAAATTGGTCACTATCAAGCCAGGCTAACAAAGAAAAAAAGAAATCACACAAATTACTATAAGGTGAGTACAAAAGTAATGGCAGTTTTTGCATTCTTGGAATTTGCTGTTTGATACTGGAATACCCTCTTAAATAAATGTGGTTATGTTATTCATCATTTTAATGGGCATTTCTTGCCTTTTTTTTTTTTTGCTAATGACTTATTACTTATTTATTTTAGACTATAGAAATGATATCAGACAAAAAGCAAATGCAAGCGACTTTCTTGAGTTCAAAATGGGTCCGAAAGCAGGGGAGACAACTCACAACATCAACGCATTTGGCCCAGGAACTGCTAACTAATGTACAGCGCAGTGGTTCAAGAAGTTTTGCAAAGGAGACGAGAGCCTTGAAGATGAGGAGCATAGTGGGCAGCCACCGGAAGTTGATAACGACCAATTGAGAGCAACCACTGAATTCGATCCTTTTACAGCCACACGAGAAGTTGGCGAAGAACTGAATGTCGACCCTTCTATGGTCATCTGGCATTTGAAGCCAATTGGAAAGTTGAAAAAGCTTGATAAGTGGGTGCCTCATGAGCTGACCAAATAGTTTAAAATGCGTCCTTTTGAAGTGTCATCTTCTCTTATTCTATGAAACAACAATGAACCATTTCTTGATCAGATTGTGACATGCCACGAAAAGTGGATTTCATACAACAGCCAGCTCAGTGGTTGGACTGAGAAGAAGCTCCAAACCACTTCCCAAAGTCAAACTTGCACCAAAAAAAGGTCATGGTCACTGTGTGGTGGTCAGCTGCCGGTCTTCTGATCCGCTACAGTTTTTGAATCCTGGTGAAATCATCACATCTGAGAAGTATGCCAAGCCGTTCGATGAGACGCACGGAAAACTGCAGCACCTGGAGCCGGCACTGGTCAACAGGAAAGGCCCAGTTCTCCACAACGCCTGACCACACGTCATACAACCAGGGCTTCAAAGTTGAATAAACTGGGCTATGAAGTTTTGCCTCAGCTGCCATATTCATCTGCCCTCTCGCCAACCAACTACCATTTAAGCATCTTGACAACTTTTTGCAGGGAAAACACTTACACAAGCAGCAGGATGCAGAAAACGCTTTCCAAGAGCTCATCGAACCCTGAAAGCACGGAATAAACAAGTTTATTTCTCCTTGGCAAAAAAGTGTTCATTGTAATGGTTTTTTTTTTAGACAGAGTCTCACTCTGTCACCCAGGCCAGAGTGCAAAGGTGCAATCTCGGCTCACTGCAACCTCTGCCTCCTGGGTTCAAGAGATTCTCCTGCCTCAGCCTCTTGAGTAGCTGGGATTACAGGCACATGCCACCACGCCCGGCTAATTTTTGTATTGTTAGTAGAGACGGGATTTCACCATGTTGGTCAGGCTGGTCTCAAACTCCTGAATTCCTGATCCGCCCGCCTCAGCCTCCCAAAGTGCTGGGATTACAGGCGTGAGCCACTGCGCCCAGCCCATTGTAATGGGTTCTATTTTGATTAATAAAGATGTGCTGCAGCCTAGTTATAAAAATTTAAAATTCACGGTCCAAAACCACAATTACTTTTGCACCAACCTAAAAATATAAGAATTAAAAGAGGCCTTTATATTAGACAGCCCATGGATGAGAAAGTAATAAAGAATATTACAATCTCCATAACCCACAAACTTGGTAACTTAGACCAAGTGGATGAATTAAAAGACACAATCTATTAACAATAAAACACAGGAGAAATAGGTCATCTAAATATATTTATATCTATTAATAAAATGGAATCAATAACCTAATAACCTTACAAAAAACTTACAGATTCCAAAAACCTGACATTCTGTCATGTTATTCTAACTGGTGGGATTCGGGGATTTCCATTTTGATAAGAACATAGGTGAGTCGCACACACTTAATTTTACTGCTCATTAGTCAGGAAACATATGTCCACTATAGGATACTGCAGAGCGATGCGTTACGGAGAATTTAGGCAAGATAATATGATTTTCAGAGTTAAAGGAAGACAACCTGTTTTATGTACAGTAATTCCTCATAATATTATAGGGGATACCATATTTAAACTTTGGGGTATCCCCAGGTATAATTCTTATTTGAGCCAACTAAGACAACTGAAATGTGCCACCATGCCCAGCTTTTTCTTTTTCTTTATTTTTTTTTTTTTTTTTTTGAGACGGAGTCTCGCTGTGTCGCCCAGGCTGGAGTGCAGTGGTGCGATCTCGGCTCACTGCAAGCTCCGCCTCCTGGGTTCACGCCATTCTCCTGCCTCAGCCTCCCGAGTAGCTGGCGTGAGCCACTGCGCCTGGCATTATTTTATTTTTTGTAGAGACAGGGTTTCACCATGATGCCCAGGTTGTTTCACATTGTTTTAATCCAGGCTGGTTATAAACTCCTGGGCTCAAGCAATACACACTCCTTGGCCTCCCAAAGTGCTGGGATTATAGGCTGAGTCACTACACCCAGCCTCTATATCATGACTTCTTTCATGGCGAGTAAGGTGACTGCAACGAGTGTAGGCTTTACCGCATCTCTTACATTCATAGGGTTTTTCTCCAGTATGAATTCTTTCGTGGAGGTGAAGGGAACTGAGTCGACTGAAGGTTTGGTCACATGGTTTACATTCATAGGTTTTCTCTCCAGTATGACTACTTCTATGGTTACAGAGGGAACTCAAAGGACTAAAGGCTTTGCCACATTGTTTACATTCATAGGGTCTCTCTTCAGTATGAATGCTTCCATGGTCACGAAGGGAAGTGGAACAGCCGAAGGCTTTATCACATTTGGTACATCTTTCTCTAGTGTGAGTCCTTTCATGTGTCTTAAAAGAACAAGAAAATCTGAATGTTTTCCCACATTCCTTACATTCGTAGGGTTTCTCTCCAGTGTGAGTTCGTTCATGTATTAGACAAGAACCAGAAACAGTGAACGCTTTACCATTGTTTACATTGATAGGGTTTTTCTCCTGTGTGAATTCTCTGATGTCTTTCAACTGAATTGAGAAAATAAAAAGCTTTACCACGTATCACACATTTATAAGCCGGATTTCCACTGTGCATTATCCTGTGTCTTCTAACACCTGGAACAGAAACGAAGAATTTCCCACACTGTTCACATTTATATTGCTGCTCTCCATATGGTTTGTATCCTGAGTGAGCCAGGATGTGCCTGTTAAGGAGGGAATGACGTACAAAGACTTTTCCACAAATACTGCATTCACATTGTTTTCATCCAGTAGAAATGTTCTCATTCAGATCAAGATTTGGAATTTGGCTGACAACTTGTCCATCATACTGACTACCTTCTTTGCTTTCACACAGTCTCTGTACTATATGATTTCTGTAAAAAAATGACAAGCACATTATTATTGCTTGGTTTACTAACTTTCTACTTATTAATAGGTCTTGGACTTACACTGCTACCAATACCAGGGAAAATGCCCTTTTTTTTTTTTTTTTTTTTGCCATGACTGAATTATTTGAAAGTAAATGGGTTACTACTGAAAACACAGCTACCACCTGCATGGCTGTGACCAAAATAGTCAGATTCACATACACAGTTTTGTAGTACTATTTTCAAGTAAACTGTGTTCCAAACACTGACTGCTACACTGAAGTACGTTACATTTTGGGTGAAATTTTTCTAAAAAGAAATAAATTTCAAGTGACTCTTATTTGTTTTGATTGCTTGTTTTTAAGTTCATGACATGCTAAGATTCCTTCAGAGGACTTTATTTCCTCTTCTCAGTGCAAGTTATCTTATATCTTTCCCAGGTTTTTCGAAGTGATCTTCAATATTCTGGTCTTTCCATTTGTTTCCTAAAATGCAGACCCACAAAATTATCATGAATTATTACAAACTATAGAAACATTACTAGATTTAATGTTCATTGTACACAGTGCCCATGCCTGATTTCTTCACCAAATCATTCCCTTGCCACATTCCAAATCACAAATAGCACTGATGATAGGGAAATACTCCTGTAATTAAGTGAAATGTGTTGTCATTCTCACCTACAGAAGCCAGGTTCCTGCAGGTTTCCTGCATCACTTCTCTGCAGAGAATCTTCTGAGAAGAATCTAGCAAAGCCCATTCCTCCTGGGTAAAGTTCACAGCCACATCCTCAAAAGCCACGGAGTCCTAGAACATTCCACACATGTGGATAGAAGGATGGGTGAGACTGACAGCACTGGGAATCTATACTCAATTCATAAGCTGTTTACATGATTCTAAAATTTCCAAGCATTTGTTCTATGACTTGATTGTCACAGCTCTTACTCTGTTCACACATACTCCCTCCCACACAGCAGTATTAATGCTAGAATTGAACTATTCAAAAAGGCAACAGCAAAGTAGAAACACCCATCTCATTAGAGAATCCGGGGAGTAAGATGTGCTGCTAGGAGTTACCTTTTAACTTCACTTTGTACATTTCTAGAATCTGCCATAATAAAGTCCTACCTGATGTGCATAAGTGAGTTAATATTATCAGTCCTGAGGTTACTTATTCTTAAAAACGCCTGCTCGCAAAGTTCAATCTTTGTTTGTATTAGTAACTTACATTTTGAAAGGGATTCCACCAACCCAAGTAATAAGAATGACTCACTGCATCTAAATAGCTTATTCAATGTATTTGCCAAAACTTTTTCTGCTGAAGGTCTATTATTTTGTGTCACTGCAGTGGTGCTTAGGGAACCAGACACCAAAACACAGTCTGAACACTAAGTGTTCAATGAGTTTCCCTGGTAGACAATGTTTTACATGTGCTGTCACTTGTTAACTGGGGAGTTGAGCCCATTCCATGTGATTACACCAAGAGAGAATAGGCTTATTAAATTTAATTGAGAAGTAAATAACACCAATAATTGATATTTAACAATACCAATACAAAAATTTTTAAAATTTCTATTGCACAATGTCAAGGCAGAAAGGCATAAGAGGAAATATGACACACGTTTTTTAAAATGACATTAATGTCACCACTTCCAGACGCTAATCCTATGAAATCACATAAATTCCCAAATCAGGTTGTTTTAGGCAAGAAAAACTACTTTTTCATATGTAGTAAAAATGACAAATGTCTAATGGTTTTTAGTCCTCTAAAAAAAGAGTGATGGCTTGTCTAACATACTTCTAAGATTTTCAAACGAAAATATTCGGGACAGGACAGTATTAGCAGAGAGATGAGCAAGCAGACCAAGGGAAAAAAAAGTCTTAATGACCCAGCATTTATATGGAAAGTTGAGGAATGATAGAGTAGGCACTGTAGAATAGAAAAAGAAATCATATGCACTTTAAAATGTGAGGCAAACCAGGCTGGCACCTACTTGGGAAAATGCATTGCATTCTTCTCTATTCCATGAACAATAATCAACTTATTATATATTAAATATGAAAGATAAAACCAGAACACTTTCAGAAGTCACAGGAAGATATTTTTTTTACGAAGGATTAGGCAGAATTTTTTTTTATGTAAGAAAAAAGTGATAAAGAAACAGACAAACTCAAACATATTAAAATTTAGGGAATAAAGAGAAAATAGAGTGGGCCGGGCGTGGTGGCTCACGCCTGTAATCCCAGCACCTTGGGAGGCTGAGGCGGGTGATCACCTTAAGGTCAGGAGGTTGAGACTAGCCTGGCCAACATGGCAAAACCCCGTCTTTTTATTGTTTGTTTGTTTTTTTGAGATGGAGTCTCGCATTGTCGCTTGGGCTGGGGTGCAGTGGCAAGATCTTGGCTCACTGCAACCTCCACCTCCCAGGTTCAAGCAATTCTCTTGCCTCAGTCTCCCGAGCAGCTGGGATTACAGGTGCCTGCCACCATGCTCAGCTAATTTTTTGGTATTTTTAGTAGAGACAGGGTTTCACCATGTTGGCCAGGCTGGTCTGGAACTCCTGACCTCGTGATCTGCCCACCTTGGCCTCCCAAAGTGCTGGGATTACAGGCATGCACCACCGTGCCAGGCCTAAAACCCCATGTTTACTAAAAATACAAAAATTAGCTGGGTGTGGTGGTGGGTGCCTATAATCCCAGTTACTCAGGAGGCTGACATAGGAGAATCACTTGAACCCGGGAGGCGGAGGGTGCAGTGAGCAGAGATGGTGCCACTGCACTCCAGCCAGGCTACAGAGCAAGACAGCGTCTCCAAAAAAAACCAAAAAACAACAACAAAAGAAAACCTCAGATATCCAGATATGAGGATATAGATGTGTCCACTGTCATAAATTCTTCACCATGCTGCAAGAGGGGAACTGACATTCTGGTGAACCTTTGTAAATCATCAATTTATCTATCACACTTTTATTTCACCAGTAGCATTTACAAAGCTAAGGCCTACAATTCCATTCAAAATTACCCTTAAAAAGAACAGACCTTTAAAACTTACTACACTCACTCTGGGGTAGAAATAAATACGGATTTTTAGCAACTAAAATACATCATTTTACCTTGCCTCTTTGGAAATAGTATTTTTATCTTTCAAGCTGTACTGACAAAATGTATCTTATCGTCAATGAAAACCTGAAACTCAAATAAGCAGACAAGCCTTTTCAAGGTAACAAACTCAGGGAGAGGCAGTGCTGACTCCAACACAGACCTTTCTAAGTGTCACGGCAGCCATTCTATCCCTCGGGACACCCATCCTGTTCAGTAAAGTACTCAGTGACCACCTAGGAGGCACTGGCACTGCTCTTTGTCCTCCTGTGCGCCTTCAGTGCATTTTCATGTTCAGGTTCTTGCACATCCTCTCTGGGGTGGGTTTTCCTTGTCCTTTGGGACAGTTTTTCTCTCTTCACAAGTCTGAGACAATCTAGAGAGCAGAAATCATTTCTGCCTTTTCCTCTCAATTATCAGCATCCGATTGGCAGACCATCGATGTGTCTCCGAGGAATAAAAACTCGGGCTGGAGGAACAATTTTAGTGACCTAGCTTTAACGACATTACGTTGTATTGTCCATTAGTTTTAATGTTCTAAAATTTTAATGACCCTAAGGGGTCACCATTTTAGATGAAACTATACCAGGAGATTCCTCTAAGGCCAACAGCATCCAGCTGCTCCCCTGAGAGCCTCTACCCTCTACCTCAGGCTGTCCTTGGCGATGAGATGACCCCGGGGCTGATACTCACTAGACCCTCCAATAGACATGGCCACTGTGGGTATCCTGGGTCATCCCCACACAGTTCTAAAATGCCAGGACTAGGAAAAGACAGGAAAGTGGCTGAGGACACAACACCCTGTAAAGTTTTCACGGGGAGACCTCAACCTAAAGACATTTTGGTCATATGTACACTTAGGAAGGATGAAAAGAAGAGAGGCACAAAGATTTTTTTTACAGTAGAGTGTCAGATGATTTATTCTCCATTTTCCTCTCATGTAACATGTTTGGAAACCGAAAAGTATTTTGGCCAAGGTGGCTCACGCCTGTAATCCCAGCGCTTTAGGAGGCCGAGGTGGGCGATCAATTAAGGTCAGGAGTTCGAAACCAACCTAGCCAACATGCCGAAACACTGTCTCTACTAAAAATACAAAAAATTAGCTGGACGTGGTGGTGGACGCCTATAAGCCCAGCTACTTGGGAGGCTGAGGCAGGAAAATCACTTGAACCCGGGAGTCAGAGGTTGCAGTGAGCTGAGACTGCACCACTGCACTACAGCCTGGCGACAGGGCAAGATTCCGTCTCAAAATAAAACAAAACAAAACAAACAAACAAAATATATATACATATGTGTACATATATATGTATGGTTTGCTTCCTCATTAACCCTATCAAAGCCTCTCATTTACGCCCCTCCTGTGGACCCCAAACCACAAACCATGACTGCGGTACCCGGTTTGTGAATCACCGTTTGCTCAAACACACCGTTTAAGGTTTTCACAAAGTCTCAGGTTAATTTTAGGGGGAGAAAGGTGGGACTGGAAGCCCATGAACCACAGTTCCTCCCACGCTGGAACCCCGCTCACCGAGTCGGGGCCCTCCCGGATCACCCTCCCGTGGTCACCGCACTACCTGGGTGGGGGAGGCGCGGGGTTCCCGAAAGGGCTCGGGCCGGCGGAAGTGGCGCCCGCAGGTACAGACAGGACCCAGGGGTCCCGCTGCCCGCCCCGCCCGGCCCTGCACAGAAGGGGACTGAGGCCCGGCTGCGCCGCGGCGACTCGGTCCGCAGGTTCCGCAGCCGATGGCTGGCTCCAGCAGGTTTCAACCAGCGCTCTTCCCCACTTCCGCAAGCCAGGCGCAGTCCACTCACCATTCCTCGGCTCCCCGGATGTCCCGGAGTCAGCGAGGAATGTCCCAATACCCGCAGGTCACAGGGTGGCCGAGGCTGCTGCGGAGCCACCTGGGCCTCCCAGAGCCAAGAAGTAGCAGCGGAGACTCACAGAAAGAGCCTACTGCGGCCAAGGGCAGACAGAGCGCCCGCCAGCCGGATCCCGGAAGCCGCCCTCTCCTTTCCGGCGGCGCGCCTGATTGAACGCTCCCCGCCCCAACGCCCCTGATTGCAGGGGGCTTCAGGCCCCGCCCCCTCAGGCCCTGAGTGACAGGAGATTGCGAGCTCACGCGAGGCTGGCTGAGGCCAGAAAGACCGTTTTGGCCTAGCGGTTTGTAGGGGGTGCGTCCTTCCTGCCCTGGGATCTCACCATGCAAGGAGGACATTCGCATTTAACCTTGTATACAAGGTTATAGCTATTTGTGCATAAAATATATATATAAAATTGCAAGCAATATAATGACAATTCTGTAACTGCCCAGTGGGTTCACCTTGCCCACTACCTAGACAGAGCCGATTTCTCAAGACGGGGGAATAGCAAGAGAGAAGGAGTAATTCACGCAGAGTCGGCTGTGCGGGAGACTGAAGTTTTTAATTTAATTTTATTTTTCTGAAACAGAGTCTTGCTCTGTCGCCCAGGCTGGAGTGCAGCCTCGGAGTTTTATGACTATTCAAATCAGTCTCCCTGAGCATTTGGGGATAAGAGTATTTAGAAAGTTTATTTTGCCAAGATTGGGGATGCTTGTGCATGACACAGCCTCAGGATGTCCTGATGACAATTGCCCAAGGTGGTCAGAGCACAGCTTGGTTTTGTTGGAGATAAATGCTCGGTGCCGCAAAGTGAAAGCAGCATTCAAGCGAAAGTTTTCTCAGCCACGCAATTTACTTCTGCAGAAGCGTGCTGCTCGCATCAGTCACAATAGCAAGAGCACACCGAACAAAGGAAAGCAGGGGTTTTTATTCCTAACGCAATCCCTACCTCTGGCATGGGCTGGGGCGGGACCTCAAGATCTAAACCGACCCGGTTGGCTATTTGTGAATATTTTCCCAAATAAGGAAGGGCGAAGGGGGATGTGAGTTACAAAGGTGGGACGTGTGGTTTCGAAGGGAGAAATGGGTGCAGAGCAGGTAACCAAGGGAACAGATGTGAGTTATTGATTAGAACTGACCGGAAGGTTGTTTACAGTAACTAAGGGCAAGGAGACATGGAGAACAAGAAAGTTGAGTTCCAGAACAAAAAACAAGAACGTTAACATGCCAAACCTTGGAAGCGAAACTGACTGTATCTGACAGTTTTATACATTTTAGGGAGACAGGAGACATCAATCAACATATGTAAGATGAACACTGGTTCGTTCCGGTACAACCTGAAGCAAAAGAGGGTCAACTCGAAGCCAGGAGGGGGCTTCCAGGTCACAGGTAGGTGAGAGACAAACGGTTGCATTCTCCTGAGTTTCTGATGAGCCTTTCCAAAGGAGGCAATAAGATATGCATGCTTCTCAGTGAGCAGGGGATGACTTTGAATAGAATGAGAGGCAGGTTTGCCCTAAGCAGTTCCCAGATTGACTTTTCCCTTCATCTTAGTGATTTGGGGGGCCCAAAATATTTTCCTTTCCAATTCCCCCCTTTTGTTTCAAAAATATTTTGGAGAAAGCATTTTAGAAGAAAATCAGTCTCTGGTGCCAGGTTTTGTCTGATTTCTCGTGGAGTAGCTGGCATTACAGGCGCGCGACACCACACCTGGCTATTTTTTTTTTTTTTTTTGGTAGAAACGGGGGTCTCCCTCGGTTGCCCAGGCTGGTCTCTGGGGCCCAAGGCGGGGCTCCCTGTAATCTCTACAAATAATCCAGTGAAGGAACACCAGAGCGTGGAAAGCGGAGGACGACCGACAAGGGACTCCCTAGTAGGTTTTCACTTCAAGCTCTAGGGTAAGTAGGGCACTGGGAGAATTCCAGGGAAACCTCGGGAAAATATGGGTCAGGCTGAGAGTAAGTTGGCTAATTACTTAAGCCTTGTGCGGCAGTTACTGCGCCGCGGAGGGGTAATTGTGAGGACCCCAAATCTCACATCTTTGTTCCATCTGGTAGACAAGTATTCTCCTTGGTTCCCGGAATATGGAGCCGTGAATGTAAAAGATTGGGACAAGGTCGGATCAGACTTAAAACGAGCACAAGAGGGCCGCGATATTCCCGTCTCTGCTTGGTCTGTATGGTCCGCAGTTAAAACAGCACTGGAGCCCTTGCACACTGAGGAGGAGAAGGAGGAGTTCCAGGATGACATAGGAAAGTTGAATAATCAGGAGTCTAATTATCAGCTAAGTGAACCATGACAGTCTCATTTTAAAAAGGGCGAGAAGGCCGGGCGCGGTGGCTCAAGCCTGTAATCCCAGCACTTTGGGAGGCCGAGACGGGCGGATCACGAGGTCAGGAAATCGAGACCATCCTGGCTAACACGGTGAAACCCTGTCTCTACTAAAAAAAATACAAAAAACTAGCCGGGCGCGGTTGTGGGCGCCTGTAGTCCCAGCTACTCGGGAGGCTGAGGCAGGAGAATGGCGGGAACCCGGGAGGCGGAGCTTGCAGTGAGCTGAGATCCGGCCACAACAGCACTCCAGCCTGGGCTACAGAGCGAGACTCCGTCTCAAAAAAATAAAAATAAAAAATAAAATAAAATAAAATAAAATAAAAATTAAAAGGGCGAGAAACGGGAAGGTATGTATGCTAATCTCCAGAAACTTATAAAAGAAACAGGGCCACCTACTGCGCCTTTAGGGGAAGGTCTGGAATGGCCACCCCCAGGTCAGCCTTAGGAATTTTTGGAAGGGGAGCCTGACAGGCGCCTTGGGCATCCCATTGTTGCAGGCCAGGCCAGTAACTATGGCGAAGGGAAGCTTCCATCCATCCATCATCCATCCATCCATCCATCCATCCATCATCTATCCATCCATCATCCATCCATCTGTCCATTCATCCATCCATCATTCATCCATCCTTTTATCATCCATCTATTCACCCGTCTATCCATCCATTCACCTGTCCATCCACCCATCCATTCATCCTTCCATCATCTATCTGTTTACCTGTTCATCCTTCCATCCATCCATCCATCATCCATCCATCCATCCATCCATCATCCATCCATTCATCCATTCATTCTTCCATCATCTACCCATTCACCTGTGGGTCCTTCCATCCATCAATCCTTCTGTCATCCATCCACTCACCTGTTCGTCTTTCCATCCATCATCATCCATCCATCCATCATCCATCCCTCCGTCCATCCATCCATCTATCATCCATCCATCCTTTTATCATCCATCCATTCACCTGTTCATCCATCCATCCATCCTTCCATCTATCTTTCCATCATCCATCCAACTGTTCATCCTTCTATCCATCCATCCATCATCTATCCCTTCCATCCTTCCATCATCCATTCACTTACCTCCTGTTCATCCTTCCATCCATCCATCATTCATCCATCCATCATTCATCATGTATCCATTTATCCATTCATCCATCCATCCATCCTTCCATCATCCATCCATCCTTCCATCATCCATCCATTCATCTGTTCATCTTTCCATCCATCCATCATCCATCCATCCATCCATCCATCCATCATCCATCCATATATTTATCCATCCATCATCCATCCATCCCATCATTCATCCATCCATGTCCATTCATCCATCCATCATTCATCCATCCTTTTATCATCCATCCATTCACCCGTCTATCCATCCATTCACCTGTTCATCCATCCATCCGTCCATTCATCCTTCCATCATCCATCCATTCACCTGTTCATCCTTCCATCCATCATCCATCCATCCATCTATCTAATCATCCATCCATCATCCAACATCCATCCATCCATCCTTCCATCATCCATCCATTCACCTGTTCATCCTTCCATCCATCCATCATCCATCCATCCATCCCCATCCATCCATCCATCCATCCATCCATCCATCCATCCATCCATCCATCCATCCTTCCATCATCCATCCATTCACCTGTTCATCCTTCCATCTATCCATCATCCATCCACCCATCCATTCATACATCCATCCATCATCCATCCATCCTTCATCCATCCATCCATCCTTCCATCATCCATCCTTTCACCCATCCATCCATTCACCTGTTCGTCCATCCATCCTTCATCCATCCACCCACCAATCTACCTGTTAATCCATCCCTCCATTCATCTATCTATCTGTCCATTTGTTTATCTATACATTTGTCTATCCACCCATCTATCCATCCATATGTACATACATCATCTACCCTCCACCCATCCATACATTATCTACCCACACATACATACATACATACACACATCATTCCAACCACCCACCCACCCATCCATCCACCCATCCATCCATCCATCCATCCACCCATCCATCCATTCATCTGTCCACCCATTCATCTGTCCGTCCATCCATCCATCCATCCATCCATCCAAGCATCCATCTATCCACACACCCATCCATCCATCCATGTGTCTATAGTTCTGCTCATTCATTCATCCATCCATCCACTCATTCCTAAGCCACTGCTGAGCACCTGTTGTATGCCTTTTCCCTCCCTCCAACTGGTTCCCTCATATCCTCCCCCAGAGGCCAGCATCTTCTCCCTGAGGGCAGAGGCGTGGCCCCTCACAGTGCCCACCGCCTGCTGGTATACAGCACATGCTCAAATAATGTGGCCACTCAGTTAACACACAGAAGAACTTGCTCAAAGTGATACATGACACTTCTGCTTACAAAATGCATCTATCATAGCGGCTGTTTCCAGAGGCTTTCCCAAACACAGTGTGATCTGGAAAGAACTGTGAAGCCCACGAGCCTGGTGAAGCTTTCATTATTGAGCACCTGCTGTAGACCTCCTTGAGCTGAGGAGAGGGATCAAGAGCTCATGGCCAAGAGGGGACCAGGCCCACCCACAAACACTGTTGATGATGTGGCCCTGAGCTGTGGCAGGGATGTGGCAACGCAGACAGGAGCCAGGGGATGGGCTCCCAGCAATCTGGGGGCCATGGAGACTGGTTTGAGTGCAGGGGGAGTGGGCTAGGGCTAGCCCTGGTGGTAGGATTCACAGGTGTCAGGCTTCTGGGCTGCAGCTGCTCAGTCACCTCCTGGCACTCAGGTGCATCAGTTCATTGTCCTCATGCCAGTGGTGGGGGCAGCCCTAATGCACAGGGTCTGAAAAATGCTCAGGTGTACCTGCAGTGTGTGAGAGGAAGGAGGCTGGTGAAGGTGGGCGTGGCCACCTCGCCAGATGTGGGTCTTGAGGGAACTTCTGCCTCCTTTCAGGTGGCACAGAATGTGGCCCTGTACACAGGCGACCCCAACCTGGGGCTGGAGCTGTTTGAGGCAGCTGGAGACATCTTCTTCAACGGGGCCTGGGAGCGGGAGAAAGCCGTGTCCTTCTACCGGGTGAGCTGGCCTGTGGGCTGATGTGGGTGGGCCTCGGGGGGCACCTGGAGGGCTGAGGCACAGGTGTGGCAGGGCAGAGGCCTCCCACCTGGAGGCAGGGCCACCCATGCCCATGCTTAGTTTCCCAGTGGTCTCACCGGGAATGATATTGACCGTGCCTCCTGCCCGGGACAAACGCTTGGGGCCTGGACATGGCAATGGCTCTACCCTTGCCTAGTGGTCTCACCGGGAATGATATTGACCGTGCCCCTGCCCGGGACAAAGGTTCGGGGCCTGGACATGGCAATGGCCTTACCCTAGCCTAGTGGTCTCACTGGGAATGATATTGACCGTGCCCCTGCCCGGGACAAACGCTCGGGGCCTGGATATGACAATGGCTCTACCCTTGTACCTGATGATCTCAAGCAACCATGAGTGGCAGTCCTGTCCCCATCTTCCAGATGAGGAAACTGAGGCTCAGAGAGGCACAGGGACATGTGAAAGGACACACAGCATGTCAGTGTGAGGCCCAGGGCCAGGGTCCAGGTCTGCATGCACCCCAAAGCGGGGACAGCTTCTCCCTTTGAGCTCACGGTGTGGCTCAGCCCTGGGCACGGATAAATGTGTTTTTAGAGCAGAGAGGAGTGCTGGCTCCCCGCAGTCAGACCCCTGGTGCCCAGGTGGGAGAGGCTGGTCTGAGGCTGCCGGGTGTAGCTGGATGGGCCTCAGGTGACTCTTCAGCTCCCAACTTGGGTGTCTGAACCGTGCGTTATCCCAGAGCACAGAGCTGTGTCGAAGTCCAGGGGTAGCTGGGGCGTGGGAAGCTCCAAGCACATGTTCGAGCTCTGAGGAGGGTACTGGGCAAGGTGAGTGCTGCGGGAAGCCTGACCCCACCTGCCTGTGTGGTAGGACCGGGCCCTGCCCATGGCAGTGACTACAGGCAACCGCAAGGCGGAGCTACGGCTGTGCGACAAGCTGGTGCGCTGCTGGCCACGCTGGAGGAGCCCCAGGAGGGCTTGGAGTTTGCCCACATGGCCCTAGCACTCAGCATCACTCTGGGTAAGTCCCCTGAGGCCCTGCCCTGCCAGGACCCACATTTTGCCAGAGCTCAGCCTCCAGGTCTGCAGGGCAGGAGCTGAAACAGCTGCGGGACTTTCCTGGTCTCCTGTCCAGGCAGGCAGATCTGCCCAGCTGGCTTCCCCGTCCGGCCGTGGGGCACAGCCCGAGGTCTCTCACACAGTGGAGAGCTCCCTGCCTGGCTGAGCTCTGCTTCCTCTGCCTCTTCCCGCTGCTGACCACAAGGGCCGCGCAGTGTGCCCTCTGTCTTCGAGACATGCCAGGCATCTCGTTGGTCCCTGTATGTGCCAGGCTGTGTGGCACATTCCCTTTCTCTTGTGCCCTTCCCACCCTCATCAACCACACGGCTCTCTGGCTGATGAAATCCCAGTTCCCCTTCCAGCAGCCTGCCCCTTAAGGCCGGGCATCCCCTGGTGCTGTGCCAGGGTCGTCTGTCCTCCTCCAGAGACACGGAGCCCTGGGCAGACTGCATGCCCCAGCGCCTTGTGGCCCGGGGTCCAGTATGCAGTAGGTGTGCAGCTGTGTGGCAATGCATTGAATGCAGGCTCCACGGCACTCGCCCTGAAAAGGGGAGGACATCGGAGACAGCCTGGGTGGGTTTGCGCATCTGTGGGGGGGGACCTGGAACTCAGGCACGCAGTGACTCCCCAAGGTAGGGGGCTCTGATCATGACACACCCAGGAGGAGTCGGATGTCACGTCTGTGGGTTGCCCGGGAGCACCTGGACTGCATGGCTTTTGGGCTCCCCTGGTTAAAACCAGTGAACAAAGGCAGGTGGGTATGTGTAGGCACAGAGCTGGGCCATCCAAGTCCGACTTTGCCAAAGCCTCACAGTAGACGGGGGCAGGTCTTATTAGTTCTGCTTTGCAGATGGGAAAGTGAGTCTGGGAACCTGGAAGGGACTGGCCAGAGCTGCCCAGGTGACCACAGGTGCCCGGAGGCAAGCCAGGTGTTGCCCGGGGTCTGCCTACCTGCTCCTGAGGGGCCTGTGCCCTGCCTGCCCCAGGGAGCCACGTCTTCACACCTGCCCCTTTGGCCTGCACCCCAGGGGACCGACTGAACGAGCGCGTGGCCTACCACCGGCTGGCCACCCTGCACCACCGGCTGGGCCACGGCGAGCTGGCGGAGCACTTCTACCTCAAGGCCCTGTCGCTCTGCAACTCGCCGCTGGAGTTCGACGAGGAGACCCTCTACTACGTGAAGGTGTACCTGGTGCTCGGTGACATCATCTTCTACGACCTGAAGGTGGGTGGGGAGGGGCAGGGCTTGGGGTGTTCCCGGCCCCTTGGAGTGGGATCTCCACCCAGACCCCAGAGGCCTGGGTTCCAGCCTTCCTTAGGAATGGCCCAGTGGCCTCCCTGAAGCTCTGCACGTGGCTGGAGCAACCGGCAATGTTAGCAGATACAACCCAGCTCCCAAGCTGGCCATGCCCCACCCTCAAGAACTCAGTCTCAGCCAGGGAGGCTGACACATGAGCGGGCAATGGTGGCCTCTGGGTAAAGAAGGGGGATTGTAGTCAGGGGGGCCCTCCTGGAGGAGGTGACGCCAAAGCTGAGTCTTGACAGTCAAGTGTCAAGTTGCATTTAACAAAGAAAACAGGGTGGGGAGAAGGACATTTGTGAGAACGGCATCATCCTCACATTGAATCCACGTTGCAAGATCCAACCCAAATCCTGGCGCCTCCTCTAGGAAGCCTGCCCAGGGTGCCAGCCTGCACTGAGCAACTCCTTCCTGGAGTCCCGAGACACCTTGAATCTTCACATCACCCAGGAAGGGTGGGGTGGGGCCGGTGTCTTACCATCTGCTTCACAGACGGAAACCCCAGCTCAGGGCAGGTGCAGTGGGGCCGGGCCCCAGCCAGCCAGGCTGAGGCCTTGCTGGGTCGTGTCTGTCTGGAGGGGAGGTGCTGGGACCTGTGCTCCCTCTGTCCCCAGCCCTGCAGGGGTGGAGAGCTCGGACTGGCCTACTCGGACCTGGGGTGTCTCCACCCCTCTGCCCAGCAGGCACCCGCCCCTCCTCAGCATCGCACCAGCACCGCGTCAGTGCTCCTTATAGGCTGAGGGGCCAGGACGCTCCAGTCCAGGGACCGAGATCTTGGGGGCCTTAGAACAACATGAGGAGCTGGGGCAGCCCTAAGACCCTGCCCCGTATCCCCCACCGCAGGCCTGGTGCTGCCCGGGAGGCCCCCGCCCAGTGTTGGCGACACCTGGTGGTCAGAAGCGGTCCCTGTGGCCACCCAAGTCCCAGCGAGACAGGGAGGTGCCAGGTGTCAGGCCCAGAGGGACGCTGCTCACCGCTCAGGGGCTCACCTGTGACCCACGGGGACGGGCCTCCCAGAAGAGGCCTTTATCTCTCTTGGTCAAGCCTGCCGCCCACTCCGCCTGCCCAGGAGGAAGGAAAGAGCCAAGTAGTACCTGAGAGGCCAAAGTCCATGGTTGGGGTCGAGGGGCAGAGGCCTCCTTCACCGCCTTCCCCTGCACAGCCCTCTGGGCCTCATCGTGACTATGCTGTCAGCGCAGGCCAGCTTCCCACAGGGAGGTCCCCTCGGAATTCCCCAAGGGCGGCTGTCTTTCGAAGGCCACGCCCTCCTCCTTGTATAGGAGGCTCTGGACCCAGGGCCCAGAGGAGTGGGAGACAAAGCTGGGCTGGATGGGGCCTGGAAGGCTGGCGGAGAGGCAGGGGCAAATGGGCATCTTTGCTGATTGCCTCTAAAATGGGGTCCCCTTTAGTCTACATGTGAGAGTGAGCCCTGGAATAGGGTGGATTAGGTGTGTCCTGGCTCAGCCCGCCACTCACTAGCTGCTGCACACACTACAGGCACATGGAAATGCACACGCAAATGTGCACAGGCACACGCACACACACACAGGCACACGCACACACACACTCAGGCACACACACACACAGGCACACGCACACAGGTGTGCACACACACACAGGCACACACACACAGGCACACGCACACACACACAGGCACACACACACAGGCACACACACACACACACTCAGGCACACACACACAGGCACACACACACACACAGGCACACACACACACACACACACACACAGCACACGCACACACACACAGGCACACACACACAGGCACGCACACACTCAGGCACACACACAGGCAGCACACACACACTCAGGCACACACACACAGGCACACGCACACACACACAGGCACACGCACACACACTCAGGCACACACACACAGGCACACGCACACACAGGCACACACACACAGGCACACACACACACACAGGCACACACACACAGGCACACACACACACACACAGGCACACGCACACACAGGCACACGCACACGCACAGGCACACACACAGGCACACACACACAGGCACACACACACACACACACAGGCACACGCACACAGGTGTGCACACACACTCAGGCACACACACACACAGGCACACGCACACACAGGCACACACACACAGGCACACGCACACACACAGGCACACACACACAGGCACACGCACACACTCAGGCACACACACACAGGCACACGCACACACACACTCAGGCACACACACACAGGCACACGCACACACACACACTCAGGCACACACACACACAGGCACACGCACACACACACACACACAGGCACACGCACACAGGTGTGCACACACACAGGCAGGCACACACACACAGCGCACACACACACAGGCACACGCACACGCACACACACACAGGCACACACACACAGGCACACACACACACACTCAGGCACACAGGCACACACACACAGGCACACACACACACAGGCACACGCACACACACACTCAGGCACACACACACAGGCACACGCACACACACTCAGGCACACACAGGCACACACACTCACACATGCACACACTCAGGCACACACACACACAGGCACACACACACACACACAGGCGCACACACACACACACACAGGCACACGCACACAGGTGTGCACACACAGGCACACACAGACGCACACGCGCACAGGCACACGCACACTCAGGCACACAAACACAGAGGCACAGGCACACCCACACAGGCACAGTCACACGCACACACAGCCACACACACAGGCACAGGCACACAGGCATAGGCACACAAACACGCACAGGCACACACACAGGCACGCACACAGACCCACACGCACACAGGCACACACACACGCACAGGCACACAAACACAGGCACACACACAGGGACATGCACACACAGGCGCACACACAGGCACACACACAGACGGGCACACACACAGGGACATATGCACACGGGCACACACACAGGGACACGCACACAGGCACACACACAGGCACACACACAGACGGGCACACACACAGGGACACGTGCACACGGGTACACACACAGGGACACGCACACACAGGCACACACACAGGCACACACAGGGACACGTGCACACGGGCACACACACAGGGACACGCACACACAGGCACACACACACAGGCACACACACACGGGCATACGCACAGGTGCACACACACAGGGACTCGCACACACAGGCACACACAGGCACACACACAGATGGGCACACACACAGGGACACGTGCACACGGGCACACACACAGGGACACACACACACAGGCACACACACACGCACATGCGGAGACATATGCTTTGGCTGGCTCCTTCCTGTTTCGTTGGGATGCCCCCACCCCTTCAGGAAGCCCTTGCCTCCCACCCCCGGCTGAGTCTGGGGCCTCCTGGGCCCCCCACAGGCTCCTGGGCTTCCCTCTGCCACAGCCCGGGCCACCCTGTGTGGTCAGTGTTCACTCCCAGGTCCCTCAGACTGGGAGCAAGGACGTTAGGCTCAGCCATGCACCCAGCGCAGAGTCTAGTGTTCGGCTGGGCCGGGGGCATTGGATGAGCAGTGGCGGTGACTCGGGGCCTTCTCACGCCCCTGCTCCGTGTGTGGGGCGGGGCAGTGGGGGAATGGACTGCTGCATCTTGGACTTTGTCCTTGGCCCTGGGAGCCATCTTGAGATGGTAAAGGGGGACAGGCCAGGCATGGGTCTTAGAGAGGTTCCTTGGGTGACCCCCATGTGGAGGAGGCGCCTGGGGAGAAGCCGGGTGGGGGATGGGAGGGTCAAGGAGGAGGTCTGGGAGACGGCATCCCAACCCAGGGATGGTGAGTTTGAGCCAAAGATGCATTGAAAACAGGAGTGGATGTCTGGGGAGTCACACTCCGTCAATATTTCAGGGAACATTGCCAGAGAGGACACCTGTGAGATGGTTTTGTACCTGGCCTGGCCTGTGGAGGGCCCGGAAATGGTCAGCATGGACAGGGGCCAGAGGGGAGCCTGGGTCACTCGACACTGTGCCCCTGCTGTGGCTTGGAGCCACGGGCCCTGCATGGAACTCTCAGAGCAGGCAGGATCTGCCCTGACCTCAGCCCATGGGGAAAGCAGCCACTGCCTGCAGAGAGGGTGGGACTGGGGCAGGAGGCTTGGGGTGAGTGGGGTGTAGGGACAGGAAGGCTTCCAGGGGTGTCAGGGTCGTCCCCACCTCCTGCAGCTGAGACCACAGCAGTGTCACAGGCTTCGGGGCTCATGGGGTGAGCCAGCATTGGCTGGACATGTGGAATAACCCGGAGACAGGAACGGCCTCTGGGAAGACAGGCTCCGAGTCCCCCTTTTGCTGAGCATGGCCTGTCCCCTTCAGGACCCGTTCGATGCAGCCGGGTACTACCAGCTGGCACTGGCAGCCGCCGTGGACCTGGGCAACAAGAAAGCACAGCTGAAGATCTACACGCGGCTGGCCACCATCTACCACAACTTCCTCCTGGACCGCGAGAAGTCGCTCTTCTTCTACCAGAAGGCCAGGACCTTCGCCACAGAGCTCAACATCCGCAGGGTCAACCTGCCTCCTCTGCCACTCTGTGGGTGGGCCCCCTGGTTGGCCCCCAGCCACCCTCGCTGAGGACAGCATCTGAGGGAGTGGGTTTTGTGCAAGGAGGATGGTCTCCTGCCTCTCCTGGTGTCTCCCATGGCTCATTTTCTGGGAAATGGAGGCATGAAAGCAGGGTTCAAATAGCAATACATGTTTTTCTGTTTTTTTGTTTTTTTTGTTTTTTGTTTTTGCAATAACATACCGAAGTCCCCAGCGCATCCTTCCCTGGTGTGCTTCCGGGGTGTGTCTAGGGGCCAGCTCTTTCCCTGGTGGCAGCCCTCTGATCTTGGGGATGAGAAGGATCCTGAGTCCAGCAGACCTGGGCCAGGTCACCATGAGCCTCGGTGTCCTTGGTGGCCAGAGGGGAGATGGTGGTGGAACTCCCTGGGCAGCTCCCTGCTCAGAGCTTTTGCTGTAGCTCTCGTGCCACCCTTGCCTTTAATCTTCAGGCCACTGTGCCCGGATGTGGGGGCTGCTAGTGCCCTTGTTTGCCATTGAAGAAGTAGAGGCACAGAGAGGTTAGGTGTCTGGCCCACCGTCACACAGCAGGTAGGGGCGGAGACGCAGAGCCCAGTACACTGACCACCACACCACCCTGCCAGCCTGCTGCCAGGAAGGTGTCCCCATTAGGACCCAAGGTCAGCTCCTGGACCTCTCTTGTGGTGTCAGGAGAGCCACAGGCCAGTGAGGGTGGCCCGGAGGATCCCTCACTCAGTGTCCTCTGCTCCCAGACTTGGGTGGGCCGAGCCTGGCCAGTCCCACCTCTGGCCACTGGTCAGCCCTCTGGGAAGTGAGATGCAGGGATGTACACAGACTGCCTGAGTAGATGCTGCTGCCCAGTGTTGAAAGTCTTATCTGGGCTGACCCCCAGCCGTCCCCACATACCCCTCCCCTTCCGGCCCCCGGCCCTCATCCCAGTCCCAGGAGTCCCAGGTTTTCCTTCTTGGAATCTCTTGGCCCCAGGGAACACGGCTCACACGGTCTCTTTGCCCGTTTACGGCAAGGAAACCGAGGTTCCGAGACTGTGGGTGTCCCACGTGATTCTCACATACACTGCACTCTCCCAGGCCCCTCTTTTAAACACTTTAAATGAGGTGACATTCACATCGCATGCAATTACCTATTTCAACGCGAATCATGTGGTGGCATTTGTGCATTCACAGTCCTGTGCAACCACTCACGCCATCTAGTTTCAAAATGTTTTCATCTCCCCAGAAGAAACCTCCCATCCTCACTAAGCCGTTACCCCTCCTTGGTATCCCCCCAGCCCCTCGTTTGATGGAAGGGGAAACTGAGGCCCGGAGAGAGACTTGCCAGTGGGCGGAGCTCTGATAATAAGGAATCAGGCACCCATCTGCTGCTTCAGTCCTGGGTTGGTTTTCCACCCAGCAGAGGTGACAGAGCCGGGAGGTCCTGGGAGCGCCACAGGGGAGCCCCACACTTGCAGCCAGAGCCCTGCCCCGAGCCTCCCCACCAGGGGGCAGCAGAGAGCTTTCCAGAACCGGCCGCGGGGCTGGCGGGAAGCAGCGGGTCAGAGCTGCTGACAAACCTCACGTGGACCCCAGATCGCTGTCTCTGTGGGTTGGGGTTGGGCTTGGGAATTGGAGGCTGCATGATTGGAAACATGAAGACGGCTCGGCCTGGCTGGAGCAGCGGGAAGCGCCGTCACGTTTGCTGAGGACACAGACCTCCTGCCCGCTGGGTCGGACCTGCAGCCATTCTTCTCGGGGTGGGGGCCGCAGGTTCGGGTTGCTGTCGCCCACGACCTGCCTCAGAGTCCGGGGGGCTTTGAAACTGTGCCTCCCCATCTCCACCCACCCTGGCTGGTGCCATGAGGGGCCTGGATCCTGGGATCCTGTTCCTCTTGGGCAGCAGAGACTGGGGGACCAGAGGAGATGATGGGTCTTCAAGCCCCACATTCAAACCCCAGCCCACCATGCACAGTCTGGGGGTTCGGGGTGACGGAGTTGATGTCTCTGAGCCCCAGTTTGGTCACCACTAAAATGAGGCCGACATACTGGGGCAGAGTGCCAGCCCCCGGGCTAACAGAGGCCTGTTTCCTACTGACAATACTTCTTACTCCTAGGAACAGCTCCAACAACCACACACCAGGGAACGCTCAACCCAGGCCAGCTTGTCAGAGGCACGTGAACCAGAGCGACTCCATCTTGAATGGGGGCTGGGTAAAGGGAGGCTGAGACCTGCTGGGCCGCGTTCCCAGGAGGCTAGGCATTCTTAGTCACAGGATGAGATAGGAGGTCGGCGCAAGACACAGGTCATAAAGACCTTGCCGCTAAAGCAGATTGCAGTAAAGAAGCCGGCCAAAGCCACCACACCCAAGATGGCCATGAGAGTGACCTCTGATTGTCCTCATGGCTCATTATGTGCTAATTATAATGCGTTAGCTGCTAAAAGACACTCCCACCAGCGCCACGACAGTTTACAGATGCCCTGGCAACATCTGGAGGTTCCCTACATGGTCTCAGAAGGGAGGGCAGAAACTCTCAGTTCTGGGAATTGCCCACCCCTTTCCTGGAACACTCATGAACGGTCCAACCCTTGTTTAGTGTGTGATCAAGAAATAACCATGAAAATGGGCAACCAGCAACCTTTGGGGCCACTCTGCCTATGGAGCAGCCATTCTTCTTTTTTTTTTTTTTTTTTGAGATGGAGTCTCGCTCTGTTGGCCAAACTGGAATGCAGTGGTGTGATCTTGGCTCACTACAACCTCCGCCTCCTGGGTTCAAGCGATTCTCCTACATCAGCCTTCCTAGTAGCTGGGATTACTGGCACCTGCCACCACGCCCAGCTAATTTTTTGTATTTTAGTGGAGACAGGGTTTTCCCATGTTGGACCAGGCTGGTCTCGAACTTCTCACCTCAGGTGATCCACCTGCCTCGGCATCCCAAAGTTATGGGATTACAGGAGTGAGCCGCTGCTCCCGGCCAGAGTAGCCATTCTGATATTCCTTTTCTTTCCTAATAAACTTGCTTTCACTTTATGGACTCGCCCCGAATTCTTTCTTCTGTGAGATCCAAGAAACTTTTCTTGGGGTCTGGATCGGGACCCCTTTCCAGTAACAAACTTGCTTAACCTCTCAGACCCTTCGTCTCTTCATCTGTACCCAAGACAAAGCCTCCCCCGAGGTTCCAACAGTGAGGAGCGAACGCATGGGAAACGAGGGGCACAGAGTTGGTGTGCAGAACCAGGCAGCCAGTCCCTTTGTTTTGTGGTGGGTGGAGGTCAGGGCTTGGCTGGCTGAGGCCTAAGCCCACTGGTCTGCAGCCCTGCTCTGCCAGTCGGAGGCTGGTTCCCAGGCAACAACCGCCGCAACAACAACCCCCTTCAGCAGAGTGGGCATGAGATGAAGAGATGTCCAGTGGGCACATGCCCAGCCCTATGCAGCCAATGGGCTCACAGCCCAGAAGCCAGCTGCCCTGATTTTAGAGGGAGGCGGCCATGACCCCCGGGTTGACTCAGTCACCTTCCCACACACGTTTAGCAAGCGCCCACTGCACAGGCTCCGGAAACTGCCTCGGGCAGGTGCAGGGAACTCCAGGAGTGTTCCAGGCCCTTCCAGAGGGGCTCCTGGGACTGGAGCCGAAATCACACTTCTTTTGGGGTCCCTGGAGGCTCTCCCCTGAACACAGAAGGAAAGAGCCTTGCCCAGGGTCACACAGCCCCCTCTCCTGACTCAGAGGCAAGGGGGCTCTGCCCAGCACAGCCGCTTCCACTTTCCTGGAGCCCACGTCCTTCCCTGCACTGGTTCATCCAGGGGTAAACATCGGCCGAGTCCAGGTTGGACCCTCATTTGGGTGAGGGAGCTGAGGCTCAGAGAGGGGTGGTCACCATCTCAAGGGTATGGAATGATCAGCAACCCAAGGGAACTGGCTGCGCCTTGCCGTTCCCTTCAATAGAGAGATCACCATCTCTACTCAAGAGAACAGCAGGCCCAGCCAGGTCTAGTAAGGATTGAGCAGCACACAGGCCACCATCCCAAGGGTGCCCAGCAAGTCCGCATCATCCTCACCTTTGCCACGGAGCCCAGGAGTTGAGAGGAGGTGGTTTATGGCCCAGTGTGAGGCCAAACTCTCTCCTGAGCAGCGTTCTCCGGAGATGGGAGAGGCCAGCTCAGGCAGAAGAGAGCTCCCCGTCCGCAGAGGGGTTCAAGCAGGCCACGAGGGTCTCCCATATGAGTGGAGAAGTGTGTCCAGGTGACACTGTTTGGGCATAAAGGTGCTCTTGGACTCCAGTTGGCACCATCAGTGATCCAGGCTGTGTTTCCAGGGAGCTTGGCCGCAGTCAACTCACATGTCCTGTGTCCAGCGCCTGCCTGGGGAGCAGGGTGTGGGTCCCAGGCTGGGCAGCTGGGGAGACCCGTGCACCGGCAGCAGGGTGGGGACTACGCAAGCTCAGGGGCAGGAAGCAGGCTTGAGTCCAGGCTCTGCCTCTCTCTGACTGGGCCTGACCCAGAGCACCCCTTGGTGGGCTCCCCTTCGTATGCCTTGCCCCACCGTGAGCCTCACTTTTCTCATCTATAAAATGGGGCAATGGGATGTACCTTGCTGAGCTATTAGGAAGATCAACAGCATGGTAAGAAACATTTATCACATTTTCCAGGGCTTGTCAGGTCCTCCAGGGTTGATAGAAAAACACAGGGAAAAGAAAAATATGCCTTCCCCCAGACGGAAGTGTGGGCAGGTGGAATTCTAAACTGACCCCGTGTGCCTCCTTCCCCTTCAGCACAGTGAGTCTGGGCTGTGATAGGATTTCACTTCCACAAGTAGGTTGCAGTAGGTGGGAAGGGTGACGGGGTTTGCAGATGTAATTAAGGCTCTAATCACTTGACCTGGAGTTATTCAAAGGAAGATTATTGCAGATGGGCTTGGCCTAATCAAGTGAGTCCTGTGTAAGAGGGTTCAGCCTTCCCCAATTCTCCTACTGGCCTGGAGGCAAACAGCTTCCACACTGCACAGCACGGTGAACAGTGGGTTTCCCACGGAGGGGCCAACCCACCAGGGGCTGCAGGCTCTCTAGGAGCTCAGCGGCCCCCAGCCAGCAGCCCTCAAGCACCCGGGACTCCAGATCTACAACAGCACGCGGCTGAATTCTGCCAACAACCACGTGAATTTGGAAGGATGTTGAATCGTGGGGGAGATCACAGCCCAGTAGGCACCTTGATTACAGTTTGTGGTGACTCTGGGCAGAGAATCACGTGAGGCTTCTGACCCAAATAAAGGGGTGTTGCTTTAGGTTGCTGAATTTGTGATTTGGCACACAGCATAAATAGCAAATACACGGCCAAGCCTAGGAATGGGGAGGCCGAGCCCCAGGCATCCCTCCAGCCCTGAAGGACTCATGGTGGGCGGTAGCCAGGCAGCCCTTCCCTAGGCCACCTCCTCGCCTACCCACCTACCTGTTCCAGCAGGTCCACTCCTCAAACTGAGGTCTTCACATTCAGCTCCCACACCAGGAATTAAGGAAGAAGGGAGAAAGAGGAGTAAGGCAGGAGAATGTGGAATTGGGGTAGCCAAAGGGTGGGGCATGAGCGAAGGAATAGCAGGTGCGGCCAGTTCACGCAAGCCAGAGAATTGCAGGGGCAGCCGGTTCTAGGCAGGACTGGGCGGCACCCAGGCCACATCCTCACCCCTGCGATAACAAGACGGAAATTTCCACCGCAGCTTCTGATGGACCGCGGGCCAAGTGTCCACTTCACCTTTGATGGACTATGGGCCAGTCCTTCATAGGGCGTAGCCAGCTGGGGGTCTCTCGAGGGCACCCAGGGATATTGCCAAGTTCTTTAGCTTAATAAACACGCCAATTGAGTGGCCCTCAAGCCACCTGCTGGAGCTGGCTCCCGCTCTGTGAATTGCACTTTTGCTTCTTCAGGAAATCTGTGTTTTGGTTGCTCCGTTCTTCTGTTGCTTGGTCTCTCATTACTTCTCTCGTTGCTTTGTTTTGTGCGTTTTGTTCAACACGCCAAGACTCTGGACAGCTCACAGGAATGACCTTCCATCGGGGAACAGCGGGGCAGGTGTTGGGACCCCTGGGCTCCACCCTCCACCCAGTTGTGTGACCCCAGGACAGCCTGGGCTTCAGGTGGCCTTCTCTGCACAGCAGAGGGCACACTTCCTGAGCCCCGGTGTGGGCGCCCTGCGAGCATGGCCTCCTGTCCTGGACCCTGTTCGTCTGCTGCTGTACTCACCAGGCCAGCCCTCAGTACCCAGCCAGAGCCAAACACAGGATTTCACAACCCCGGCCACTTTGGGCTGGGTCTGCGTGGCATCCCAGGAAGAGAGAATTCCAGGGCCAGGAGATCTCCAGGAAGTAAGGCGCACCTCGTCCCTCTCATAGCAAACACGTCAGCTCCTCGTCTGTGACGGCTCTGATAAGCCCGGACTGCAGGATGAGGAGACCTCTGGGGACCCATCCGTGTGAGGAGAGCTGGGTTTCCAGAGACGTCTGAGAGGGGAGGCAGTTTCACAATGCCGGCACCGCAGGCTTCAGGCCAAGCCCAGCCTCTCCGGGAA
Source organism: Macaca thibetana thibetana (assembly GCF_024542745.1). Taxonomy (NCBI): domain Eukaryota; kingdom Metazoa; phylum Chordata; class Mammalia; order Primates; family Cercopithecidae; genus Macaca; species Macaca thibetana. Next base: position 181,263,097 of record NC_065582.1, read on the forward strand.
GGATAGCCCATGCCAGTCCCCCTTGCCTTGTCCCCAGAGCCTGAGGGACTCCAAGAGGTCCATGGGCAAGCCTCTCCCTTCACCTCCTGACCCTTGTTGGCCCCAAAGGGGAGCCCCTGTGTGCATCCCCACCTCCTGTGCAGGAACGCACACCAGACTGGCTATCTCCAGGCCAGCGGGGAGGACCCCACTGCGTGGCCACGGCTCACACTGTCGGGCCCTGTGAACACACCCATTCCCGACACGGCCTGGATCCAGGGCGGAGTGCAAAGCTGGGCCGGTTCTGACCTAAGCCTTGTTTCCAGCACAAGCTTCGAGGGCCCCACCCGGGATGGGCCACAGTGATGGAGGAGGAGTGGTGTTACCTTCCCACATGGGTCCCAGATGCTTTGGGACAGCCCTCCCTGTGCCGGGGAAAGGGCCCTGGAGGGAAGGAGGCCCTGGGACCACTGTGAGCTCACCCTTCACCCTTATGGAAGCTTCACCCCAACCCCCTGACCCTGTAGGGACAGATCAAAGGAACCTCCAGAGCCACCTATGCTCTGGGTCCCCACTGGTGATCCATGCTCTTAGCAAAGGAGAGATGGTATTGACCTCAACCTGACCAGGGCTTTCTGCTTTACCTAACAGTGGACGTCAGAACATTCCACTCAAGTTCAAGAGCAAGGCTCATCGTGTCGTCAACATTATACTGGAAGTCCCAGACAACGCAGCAAAACGAGGAAAAAGAAATCAATTCGAAGAATTCTTAAAGAAGAAACAAACCGACATGATTCACAAATGACAGGGTTGTTTACCCAGAAAATCCAAGACATTCCAGACAGCTCTTAGGGTCACTAAGAAGCCAAGTTTCCTGGGAAAAGAGTAAACAAAAGTCAATTCCATTCTCACGGACCTGGAACAGTGAGTTGGGAAATGCAATTATAAAAATTATGCAATGTTGAATATCAAGAAGATAGACACTATGTATGATGGTTAATATTGAGTGTCAACTTGATTGGATTGAAGGATGCAAAGTATTGATCCTGGGTGTGTCTGTGAGGGTGTTGCCAAAGGAGATTAACATTTGAGTCAGTGGACTGGGAAAGCCAGACCCACCCTCAATCTGGGTGGGAACCATCTAATCAGCTGCCAGCATGGCTAGAATAAAGCAGGCAGAAAAACGTGAAAAGACTAGACTGGCCTAGCCTCCCAGCCTACATCTTTCTCCTGTGCTGGATGCTTCCTGCCCTCAAACATCGGACTCCAAGTTCTTCAGTTTTGGGACTAGGGCTGGCTCTCCTTGATCCTCAAGCTTGCAGATGGCCTGTTGTGGGACCTTGTGATTACATGAATTCATACTTAATAAATTCCCACATATATAAAAAATTTATATAAATATAAATATATTTATATATTTAAATATGTATTTATATATATATATGTCCTATTAGTTCTGTCCTTCTAGAGAACCCTAATACACTGTGTCTAGGGAGAAATTAGCCAAATATTTACGGTGTTCATAGGTAGGAAAATGCAATACGGGGAAGATGACCGTTTTCCTCAAATTAACGTGGCTTTATGGCAATTCCAATAAAAGCCTCAAAGGTTTATGCAAAACTTCACAAGCGGATTCTGAAATATAGACAGAAGACCAGAAGTTCAGGAAGAGCTACAACTCGTCACGAGGAACGGAGACAGGGCAGGAGGCCTTCCCACTATGGGCCTGGATGATGTATTATAAAACAGCTTCACTAATACAGGGTGGTATCAGCAGAGGGATTTTAAAAAAGCAGAAAAAAAGAAGCCTAGAATTGAATTACCAAATATCCTAACACCCGAAATCAGGCGTGCAGGTCCGAACACCCGACATCAGGCGTGCAGGTCCGAACACCCGACATCAGGAGTGCCGGTCCGAACACCCGACATCAGGCGTGCAGGTCCGAACACCCGACATCGGGCGTGCCGGTCTGAACACCTGACATCAAGTGTGCTGGTCTGAAGGGGGGAAGCTGGGTTCTTCAGTAACCAGTGTCGGGGCAAGTGGTGGTCCAAGCATGAAATGGGCCTCTCACATCCTCCTCAAAACCCATTCCTGCCACTAACCCAAAGGTGGAAAGCAAAAATGATGTTAACTTCTTTTAAAAATGAGGCTATTGGCCGGGCGTGGTGGCTCACGCCTGTAATCCCAGCACTTTGGGATGCCAAGGCAGGCAGATCACCTGAGGTCAGGAGTTTGAGACCAGCCTGGCCAACATGGTGCAACCCCATCTCTACTAAAAATACAAAAATTAGCCGGGCGTGGTGGCGCCCGCCTATAGTCCCAGCTACTTGGGAGGCTGAGGCAGGACAATCGCTTGAACCCAGGAGGCAGAGCTTGCAGTGAGCCGAGATTGCGCCACTGCACTCCGTCCGGGCAACAGAGCACAACTCCGTCTCAAAAAAAAAAAAAAAAAAAAAAACTGAAGATATCGTCATGAGCCAGAGTGGGAAAGAATTTCTCAAACAAGGCACCTAGAACACAAAAGGAAAAGATGACTAAGTTTGGCTATATTAAAACTACAGACCACTGTGTGGAAAAGACACCATGGACACAGAAAAGACAGGCCCCAAGCTCAGAGAAGACACTTGCAGCACAGGTTTTAGTCAGGGTTCTCCAGGGAAATGGAGCCAATAGGAGACAGAGATACACACACACACACACACACACACACACACACACCGGTAAACATGTACACATATACATCATACACATATATGTTCATACACATAGATACACACACGCATATGGAGATTGATTACAGGAATTGGCTCACGTGACTGTGGAGGCAGAGAAGTCCTATGAGATGCTGCCTGTGAAGCTGGAGACCAGGAGAGCTGGTGGTGTGATTCCAGGTCTGACGGTCTGAGGACCAGGGGAGCTGATGCTTGAGGGTAGAGGAGGATAGATGTCCCAGTCCACAGCAGACAGGGAGAGAGGATTTGCCCTTCCCTCACCTTTTTGGCCCATCTGGACCCTCAAGGAATGGGATGACGCTGCCTGCACTGGTGCTGATGAGGGCAGTCTTCTTTAATACTATGGATTCAAATGCTAAACTCTTCTAGAAGCGCTCTCGCGCACACTCCCAGAAATACTTTATCAGCCCAGTCAAGCTGGCACAAAACTGACCCTCACCACACGTGTGCATGGTGTGCTGCGTGGAATATATAGAGTTTATCACGTGTACGTGTGTAATACAGAATCTAATAGATTTGTTATGACATTTCATGTATGCATAACATCTGCAAACATCATATATAACCAAGTACATGCATGCACACGTACAGTTGCAGATGTATTGATCAATGATGGGATACATTCTGAGAAACGTGACGTTAACGTGTGTTTGTGTGAACACCACGGAGTGCTTATACACACCCAGATGGTCTGGCCACTCCACACCGCGCAGAGGGCAAAGCCCCTTGTTCCCAGGCTGCACACCCGCACGGCTTGTGACTGTACTGAACACCGCAGGCAGCTGTCACACCACAGGAAGGATTGATCTAAACATTGAAAGGGCATAGGGAGAGTTGGGGCAGCTCCTATAGGGCTGTCCCTGCACCCTCAGTGCTCATCGTTGGCCAATCTCCCTGCACGTGGGGAACGAGGGACAGGCCTACGGCCACAGAGCTGGGAGGCACCCTTGGCTCCACTGCTCAGAGTTCATGGCCGTGGGAAGTCAACCCCTTGGAGTCCTGGCTTCCTCCTCTGCAAAATGGGGACAGTGATGCCGATGTCCGAGGTTCCTGTGAGGGTCATGTGAGGCTGTGTTTGTAAAGAACAAACCCTCAATACGCAGTGCTGTTACCGTTAGCTTTTTTTTTAAACTTTTTTTTCTTTCTGAGACAGGGTCTCACTATGTTGTCCAGGTTTGTCTTGAACTCCTGAGCTCAAGTGATCCTCATGCCTCAGCCTCCTGAGTAGCTGGGACCGTGGCTGTTTTGCAGCACACCCAGTGGTTGTTGTTATCTTTTTTACTGGAAAAAGCCTGGACAGGAGAGACCGGCGTGCGTGGGCAATAATCTATCCACCCCCGTGCATGGGCTGCACCCTACCCTTGGCCTGGCGGGCTCCTACCCACCCTTCAGGATCCCATGTGAATGACCCCTTTACAAGCCTTTTCTGCCAGCACCGCCCCCTGGCAGTTCCCCCACCTGGCTCTCTACACTCCCCTGAAGAGTGTTCATTGCACTGAATTGCCACAACCTGTTTACCCAGCTCCTCCATTCCATGAGGTCCTGGAGCCCGGAGTGAGTCTCGCTCACCATCACGTGCCCACCAGCACAGGGTGCGTGCCTAACAGGCATTTGTTGAGGGAATAAACAAACCCAGGCAGGGGTGTGAGAACTCCTGAAGGAAGGCAGGTTCCATGAGGAGTGAACTCCCCTGAGAGGGACCTGCGAGGCAGGTAGAAAGCTTGGCCTGGGGCTGGGGTTTGGAAGGAGGCCTTGGCCTCCGAGGCCCAGCGGCAGGCGTGTTCCATGTGGTTGGGAAAGGGTTCTGAGTGTGCAGGGAGGAAGATGTCCCATGAAGGGAAGCTCTGGAGGCTTCTGTACTGAACAGAATGTTCTTTCTCAGAAGTCCCTGCAGTCCCTTTCCTGACCGGACCTTTTGCAATGAGTGATTGTCATGGGCATCTTCCACCAGGGATGGACCAAGTGGCTCTGCTGAATTTCCTGCTGCAGAAAACGTGGCCGGGCTGCTTTTGTTAACTGCGTGTTTGACAAATGAATATTCTTGAACTCCTGCTCTGAACAACAGCCTGCACTTCTTGGTTGGGGCAGTTGGGGCCGCTGCCACTTTAGGGACAAGGTGCATTACAGAGGTCGCATGGTCACAGCCCCTTCTCGAAGCTGAGGCCCAAAGAGGAGAAGGAAATAGGGAAGGGCAGAGCCTGGACACCCCTGCAGCCTCCAGCTTCCCCACAGCACCTGTGGTGGCGTTCCCATGGTAACCCTGGGGGGTCAGCAGGCAGGGGCATCAGCCATCGCTGGGAGGCTGCGGCAGGAGCCAGGGCGGTGTCAGCCAGGCTGCTCCATGCCACCAGTCTCCCCTCATCACCTGTGTCCATCTTGACACGCTATGTCTCTCACTAACCCTTTATTTACTTCTCTGTTGCGTGAGGACCCTTGGTGCATAGCTCGGGGGAATAAAAATGGCATTGCAATTCGGGTCCGAAACGAAAGGGCAGGCGTTCTTTACCTACTGGTCCGGCTGAAAATCCAGCTCTGCACTCCAGGAGGCCTGTCTCAGTTTCCGGTGGCTGCCATAACAAGTTACCCTGGTCTAGTGACTTGAAGCAGCAGACGAGCCTCCTCTCACAGTTGTGGAGGACAGGCGTCCAAATCAAGGCATCATCAGTAGGGCCACGCCCTAGGAAGATGGGGAGAGGACCCTTCCTGCCCCTCCCAGGCTGCTGGCAACCCATTGCACTCGCCTCTCTGCGATATCTTTACAAGACCTTCTGCTCTGCATGTCTGTTCCAACCTCCCTCTCCCTCCATCTCCTAAGGACACTTGTGGTGGCGTTTAGGGCCTACTCAGATAGTCTGGGATCATCCCTCCAAGCCAAGCCCCTGGGCTGAATCCCTGTTTCCCTATGAGATCACAGGTGCCGGTTCCAGGTTTCCAGCACGAGGCCCTAGGGGGCCATTTTCCGGCTGGCCACCAGGGATGCACTCCAGATGAGCCGAGAGAAGGGCTTGAAGCCCTGGTGGATTCGGGAAGCAGGAGGCGACAGGATGCAGAGCAGTGGGAGGCAGAACAGGGGAGGGTTGACCTGGGGGAGCGGGTCTGCGGGAAGCGGGTGACGCCACTCCTGAGGCAGGGGAGGGCTGTGCGTGGCCGGGGTGGCCAGGTCCGAATTTCAAGGGGCACCTGCCTCTTGACGGGGCAATGAGGTCACAGAGGTCATCAGCCCCAGGCAGTGGCCGGGAATGGAGACATGGACCCGGATGAACTGGGAGCACGTTTACCCCGTTTCCCAGGGAAAGACGATTCAGGGGCACCTCCAGCCTCCCCACAGCCACCCCAGCACCCCCAGATGCCGTGTTTCGCCATGGCCAGAATCAGAGCGGATTTACAGTGCATTTCCCAAGCCACTGCTTGCGTCTGCTGCAATGACCCTACGTCTCTGTGGTTTTCTTATCTAGCATTTTGATGGGGAGTGGGGGAAGGGTGGCGGGTGTCGCTTAGTGAAAGGATATGCACTTCTGTGGCAGGCAGCTCTGCGCTCCATGGCTGGCTCTCATATGCTCTTAGCCCTAGGAGACTGTCTGCCCTCAGTTTCCCCACCTGTAATGTGGGATTGCAAGCATCACAGAGGGGTTCCTTCCTCTCCCTCCCTGCCTTCCTGTCTCCTTCCTTCCTTCTTTCTGCCTCTCCTTCCCTCCTTCTTTCCCCCTTCCCTGCCTCCCTTCTCTCCTTCTCTACTTCCCTTTTCCCTGCCTCCCTTCCCGCTTTGACTATCTCCATGTGGAGGTGCACGTGAATAAGAGGAGCTGTCTCGTCTCTGTTGGGGTCATGGTGACAGCACTGGGCATGGGGTGCTCCTGGAGGTTTGAGGGGCTCACTTCTATCCACCTCCAGAGCAGGCTTCCTTGTTCAGAGCAAGTGGCCAGAACGACCCCCGGAGGGTCCCTGTCCACCTGTCACCATGCAAAGGTCCCAAGCCCTCAGGGAGAAAGGAGGTCAGACACTGACTCCTCTCCGGAGTCCAAACAGACAGGGCCCTGGTGCCTGGGTGTCTGGGCTGAGGTTGCAGGCTGGGGCTTGGGAAGATCAAGACCCTCTGAGTTTGCAAATTAGTTGAGGTTCAGAAGAAGCTTCAGCTACTGAAAGTAAAAATTGCTGGTCAAACTCTGTGACTGAGATGCTGATGAATAAGTGATACGGGGCTGAACAGATGGGCAGCGTCAGCGAGGCAGAGGATCTTCTTTTTTGTGGGAAATGGTTTCGTTGCTGGAAAAGTTATTTTCAAATAGGTGATTCTCTTGTCATCAACAGTAACTTGGAATTGAGAAAGCATGGTTGTGTGTGTGTATTTTGTGTGTGTGATGTGTGTGTTTTGTGGTCATGTGTGTGTGCCTGTGTTTTGTGTGTGTGAGAGAGAGAGGGAGAGAGACTCTGGCTGCCTGGAGAACCTCCGTTTTCCTCTTACCAGTATGTGGGCGTCTTGGTAGGTCTGCGTGTCCAGGACTGTGCTTCTTCTTTCCGTTTCTAATAAAACCCCACAGCGTTCCACTGTGCCAATGCCACTGGCTCAATCCATTCCTGCTGCTATCACAGAATACTGGGGCCTGGGTGGCTTACGAACAGCAGACATTTCTTTCTCCCGGTTCTGGAGGCTGGAAAGTGCAAGTTCAAGGTGGAGTGGGTTCAGTGTCTGATGAGGGCTGCGTTCTGATTCATGGATGGGCTGGTGAGGGCCACATCCTGATTGGTGGATGAGCTGGTGAGGGCTGAGTCCTGATTGGTGGATGGGCTGGTGAGGGCCGCGTCCTGATTCATGGATGGGCTGGTGAGGGCTGCATCCTGATTGGTGGATGGGCTGGTGAGGGCCGCGTCCTGATTCATGGATGGGCTGGTGAGGGCTGCATCCTGATTCGTGTATGGGCTGGTGACAGCTGTGTCCTGATTCATGGATGGGCACCTTCTGGCTGTGTCCTCACCTGGGGGAGAGACTGGCCAGGGCTCTGGGGTGCTGTATCTGCCAGGAGGGATCCACCCTCATGGCCTCACTACCTCCTTACACCAACACCTTGGAGGCTGGGATCTCAACCTATGAGTGTGGGGTGGGGAAGAGCAAACGTTCAGTCCATTGCAGCCACTGTGGACTTCCATTAATCCATTTTTGGTGAACATCCACTCTGTCTGTTCACTGTTATAAACAACACTGCAATGAACATCTTTTTTTTTTTTTTTTTGAGACAGAGTCTTGCTGTGTCCCTCAGGCTGGAATGCAGTGGTGTGATCACGGTTCATGGAAGCCTCAAACTCCCAGGCTCAGGCAATCCTCCCACCTCAGCTTCCTAAGTAGCTGGGACTATAGATGCATGTCACCATGCTTGCTAATTTTATTTATTTTTTGTAGAGACAGGGTCTCACTATTTCCCCAGGTTGGTCTTGAACTCCTGGACTCAAGTACTCCTCCTGTCTCAGCTTCACAAAATGCTGGCATTGTACACATGAGCCACAGCACCCAACTGCAATGAAGATCTTGGTGCATGAATTCTGTCTTTCCATAATTATATGCCCAAAGTCAGATCTTCTGAAGTCATAAATTGTGAGGAGAAATCCAGTCCAGGACCTTCCTGCACAGCCCCCTATAGCTGGTGGGGCCAGGGAAGATGCTTTCTGAACTCTGGGTTGATAGAGCCATGTGCTGGCTGTGTGACCAGAGGCAAGTCACTTCCCTCTCTGACCCTCTCATTTCTTATTTTTTTTTCTGAGACAGAGTCTTGCTCTGTTGCCCAGGCTGAAGTGCAATGGTGCAATCTCGGCTCACTGCAACCTCCACCTCTCATGTTTAAGTGGTTCTTCAGCCTCAGCCTCCCGAGTAGCTGGGACTACAGGTGCCTGCCACCATGCCTGGCTAATTTTTTGTATTTTTATTAGAGATGGGGTTTCACCGTGTTAGCCAGGATGGTCTCGATCTCCTGACCTCGTGATCCGCCCGCCTCAGCCTCCCAAAGTGTTGGGATTACAGGCGTGAGCCACTGCGCTGGGCCAGAGCCCCTGTTTTTGAAGCCCCTGCTGGTGCTGGGTCTGGGGTAGGCTGAGAGGAGCAGAGACAAAGGTTGCATCCCATATTGTGAGCAGAGGTGGATGCTGCTGCTTCTCTAGGCATGAGGCAGACTGGCACAGGGCACCGGGGCCACAGAGAAGGGAGGCGGGAAATCCCGCGTGGGGGCAAGCGAGGCTTCACAGAGGCGGTGCAGTGCAGGGGTCCACCTGGGGTGTGACACCTTGGCATGTCCTGCCTTCCTGTCCTCCCCCTGCTCCCTGTGTGCTTCTCATGCATCCCCAGGACTCAGGGTGCTGGGGGAATATGTGTTAAATCACGGAGCCAGTGAGGAAAGAGCAAACGGGTGACGATGCAGGGAGGGGGAGTTCCAGGCAGAGCTAGCTAGAGGGTGAGGCCTTCTGGGACAATGACTTGTAGGGTATGACAGCAGTGTGGGCTGCAGGGAGGGTTCGATCAAGCAGGCTGCCAAATGGGAGGGTTTCAGTATGAGCAGCTGCTGGCCAGACCCCAGGCATCATCCAAGGGTGGGCAGGAGTCATGCTGACACAAGCGTCTCTGGCATTCCTCGGCTGTCTGTCCTCAACCCCTCCCCACAGCTTCTGTCTGTGCCACTCACAGGAGACTCATCTGGCACCATGAACCAGTTACAGAGAGGTGACTTTTAAAACATCTAATGCTTTTAAATATAGTGTCCAATGACATCAAAGGTACATTAAGAGAGGCCCTCCTCCTGGAGGAAGAAGAAACCTGGTAAAACCTTCCCAGAAAGCAAGGTGGCCCAAGAGTCTTTTTTTTTTTTTTTTTTTTTGAGACAAAGTCATGCTCTGTCGCCCAGGCTGGAGTGCAGTGGTGTGATCTCAGCTCACTTCAAGCTCCACCTCCTGGGTTCATACCATTCTCCTGCCTCCACCTCCTGAGTAGCTGGGACTACAGGCGCCTGCCACCACGCCCAGCTAATTTTTTGTATCCTTTTAGTAGAGATGGGGTTTCACCGTGTTAGCCAGGATGGTCTCGATCTCCTGACCTCACGATCTGCCCGCCTCGGCCTCCCAAAGTGCTGGGATTACAGGCGTGAGCCACCGCGCCCGGCCCCCAAGAGTCTTAAAAGAGATGATATTCATGGGCCTGTGAAGACTCTTATCCTCATCGTATTCTTATCTAAGTCCTAACGAAGTCCCTGCAGAGACCCTCAACTGTTTATGCCCAAGACATTTAATCACAGGGTTAGTAATCCCAGCACTCAGTGACGGGGCTGACTGAGCAGAGCAGAAGGCCACACCCATTGGCTGGTGTGGACCTGTTCGAAGCATGTGTTCCAAAGAAGTTTTTTGGTTTTGTTTTTTGTTTTTTTTTTGGGGGGGTTTTTTTTTTGAGACAGATTTCTATTCTGTCGTGCAGCCTGGAGTGCAGTGATGCAATCTCAGCTCACTGCAACCTCCGACTCTCAGATTCAAGCGATTCTCCTGCCTCAGCCTCCCAAGTAACTGGGATTACAGGCACGTGCCACCACGCTTGGCTAATTTTTGTATTTTTAGTAGACATGGGGTTTCGCTATGTTGGTCAGGCTGATCTTGAACTCCTGACCTCAAGTGATCCACCCACCTCGGCCTCCCAAAGTGCTGGGATTACAAGTGTGAGTCACCACGCCCGGCCAAAAGAAGTTTAATAAAAGGAGAATTCACCTTTTATTTATAAATCAGTGACTGGGTGCGGTGGCTTATGCCTGTAATCCCAGCACTTTGGAAGGCCAAGGAGGGCGGATCATTTGAGGTCAGGAGTTCGGGACCAGCCTGACCAACATAGTGAAACCCTGTGTCTACTAAAAATACAAAAATTAGCAGGGCATGGTGGTGCATGCCTGTCATCCTGGCAACTCAGGAGGCTGAGGCCAGAGAATTGCTTGAACCTGGGAGGTGGAGGTTGCAGTGAGCCAAGATCGCGCCATTGCACGCCAGCGTGGGCAGCAAAAATGAAACTCCATCTCCAAACAAATAATAAGTCAAATAAGTAGAACATTCCACTATAGCGTGAGCACGGTGACAAAAATAAGTGTGCCTGATGCACATACCCTGCTGTTCATTTGCCTTCGGGTTCTGTACCCCTTTCTCTACCCTTCCCCAGTCTGTTCTGGGTCTTGGGAAGAAAATATTTCCCAGGCTCCCTTTCCAACCCGCTTCATGCTGGGCTCAGCTGACAGGAGAGCCCCAGGTGAGAGGAGGGGAGACGCCAGGGTGTTTGTGTATGTGCACACACATGCACTCCTACATACACTCTGATATAGGTTGGCTGTGTCCTCACCCAAGTCTCATCTTGAATTCCCACATGTTGTGGGAGGGACCCGGTGGGAGGTGATTGAATCATGGGGGCAGGTCTTTCCTATGCTGTTCTCATGATAGTGAGTAAGTCTCGTGAGATGTGATGGTCATTATAAGCGGCGGGGACCAGGGCGGGGGTGGTCCTGCACTAGCTCTTTTTGCTTGCTGGCATCCATGTAAGATGTGACTTGCATTTCCTTGCCTTCCACCATGATTGTGAGGGTTCCCCAGCCACGTGGAACTGTAAGTCCAATTAAACCTCTTTCTTTGTAAATTGTCCAACCTCGGGTATGTCTTTATCAACAGTGTGAAAACAGACTAATACACACTCCCTTTGTGACCTGAGCTCCAGCCAAAGGACTGCAGCCCAGGGCTCCAGCAATCCCACCTCCTGCCTCTGCTGCTCACGTCCTGGTGGGGTAACAGCCCCCTGCTCTGTGCCTCAGTGTCCTCTGAGTGGCTTTTCTGTTCGTCTATCACCTATGTGACCAATACCCTAAATTAATCACCTGTCTCAAATACCCAGAGTGGTTTCCATCTTTCAGGCAGAGGGTGTTTTTTATTTTTCTTTTGAAATAATTATAGATTTACAAGACATTGCAAAGAGAGGAAGAGAGGTTCTGGGCACCCTTCCCCCAGCTTCCCTCAGTGATCTTATGTGACTATAATACAATATGGAAGCCAGGACATTGATGTGGGTACAATGTGTGTCCTTAGTTCCATGTCATTTTATCACATGCATGGATTCCTGTAAGCACCACCACTGTCAAGACACAGCAGTATGACCCCCACAAAGCCCTCCCTCGGCTGCCCTGTGGTGGCCAGACCCACACCCCCGCCCAGCCCAGCAACTGTAAGTCTGAGCGTCATCCTTATGGGTTTGTCAATTCAAGGTCATATACATGGAGTCACACAGTAGGTGACGTTCTGAGGTTGGTTTTTCCCCTCAGTGTGATATGTTTGCAGTGCAGTCCCCTTGCTGGGCCGTCAGCCGTTGGCTCCTTTTTATAGCCGAGCCGTGGCCACGGTGGACAGTGCGGTCTGTGACTATGTAATAACTCATCTAGTATGTCTGGTTGTTGGCAGTTTCTGGCTGTTACAGATAAAGCTGCAGTGAACACTCTGTACAGGTGTTTGTGTACCTGCGTCTTCATTTCCCTGGAACAATCGCCCAGGAGCCAAGAGCTGGGTGGCATGTGTATCTTTTGGATTGTTAAGAAACTGCCAAAGCATTTTCCACAGTGGATGTACCATTTTACGTTTCCCAAGATGGTTTTGATCTCTGTGCAAATCTAGATGAAAAACACAAAAACGATGATAATATTTTACCGGCATAATTAAATATAATCTTTTTTTTTGAGATGGAGTCTTGCTCTGTCACCCAGGCTAGAGAGCAGTGGCTCGATCTCGGCTCACTACAAACTCCGCCTCCCATATTCAAGCAATTCTCTGCCTCAGCCTGTCGAGTAGCAGGGATTAGAGGTGCCCACCACCATGCCCAGCTAATTTTTGTATTTTGGGTAGAGATGGGGTTTCACCATCTTGGCCAGGCTGGTCTTGAACTCCTGAACTCATGATCCACCCACCTCGGCTTCCCAAAGTGCTGGGATTACAGGCGTGAGGCACTGTTCCTGGCCAAATATACTTTTTATTCCTTGCTTGTATATGCCTGTATCTTCCACATTTTATAAACTAAATCAACAAAAATAACATTCTCATGAAATTATGATTTTTAAAAGGAAGCTACTGCAAGGTCTGTTAGTGTGATCTTAACTATGCAACGCACAATCCCAAACACACTTGCGTGTACACACACACAAACACAGCCCAAGACTCAAGTCCAGAGGAGAGCAACCTGGATGTCACAAGGCCCCATGCTGACTGGAGATTCAGGTGCAGTTTCCTGGGGCGGTGTTTGGTGGCTGCCATGACAAATGACCACATGCAGTGGTTAAAGCAAGAGAAATGTGCCCCCTCACAGTTCTCTGGAGGCCAGAAATCCTAAATCAAGGTGTGGGCAGGGCTGTGCGCCTTCCAAAGCCTCCGGGGGAGGCTCCTCCTGCCTCTGCCAGCTCCTGGTGGCTCCAGGTGTTCCTTGGCTTGTGGCCATGTCACCCCAGTCCCTACCTCTGTCTTCACAGAGCCCCCTCCTCCCTCTCCTGCTCCTCCTCTGTGTGCCTCCCACAAGGACGATCATCAGTAAACTTAGGGCCTTCTGGCTCATCCAGGATGATCTCAACTTCATCACCTCTGCAAAGATGCTTTTTGCAAACAGGGTCATATGGTGTGGTCTGGGGGCTGGGATACGGGCATACCTTTCTCACCTACTACAAGGGGTGACTTTTTAAACGTCTGCATACTCTGCTACTTTCTAAATTACCCACAATGAGAATGTGTGTTTTTGTTTATTTATTTTTTTGAGACAGGGTCTCACTCTGTCACCCAGGCTGGAGTTTAGTGGTGTGATCTTGGCTCACTGAAGCTTTGACCTCCCAGGCTCCAGAGTAGCTGGGACCACAGGCGCACACCACTACACCAGGCTAACGTTTTGTGTTCTTAGTAGAGACAGGGTCTCACTATGGTGCCCAGGGTGGTCTCGAACTCCTGGACTCAAGTGACCCACCTGTCTCAGCCTCCCAAAGTGCTGGAATTACAGGCATGAGCCACTGTGCCTGGCCTGAGAATGTACACTTTTTGTGATGATAGATGATGACTAATAACGCCGGTAATAATAAACAGTTGCATAAAAGTAATCGTTATTTTTCCCAACTTGAGAACAAGTCAGAGACGGAAAGGGAGAGACAGTCAACAGAGCTTCCAGTTCTCCAGCCTTGTAAACCTGCCGGGGAGCTTCCTGCCGCCGAGCACGCGCGAGCAGCCTGGATTACATTTCCTTGGGGATTCCAGAGCCGCTGGGCCTGGGTGCACAGGGATACTCAGCCCTCCGAGGCTCTGGGATCTCTCTCTCTCTGGCCGCCTCCCCCATCCCCGACTCTGTAAGGCACCCAGCTCAGGGTCAGAGAACCCCGATGGGGTGAGGTGGGGGCCTGCTCCTGAAGGTGCCCTCAGGATCGTCCACGTGTCCACGTGGCCTCTCTCACGGTGCCTGCCTCTGAACCGCTGCTACTTCCTCACGGGGATACACGGCAAGTGCACGTGGAGGAACCCTCACTCCACCCAGACTGAGGCCTGAGGGGCCATGTGCATGGACACCATCCTTCCAGTTGTTCCGTGGACAATCCCTCCACTCCCTGCGGGGAAACGCTCTGCTCACAGACACAGCCAAGCACCTGTTTCTGAAGGTTCTGAGTCTCCGGGTTCCCACCTTTCTTTGAAGTTGCGCTACATTTTCATTAGCTTCTCTCACCGAACACATGAGTACAAAGAGCCACGGCAGGAAATCCCCAATTCCTAGACGTGGCCCTCCCTGCTTCACTGTGCAGTAGCAACCGCACCCCGATTTCTCCCCAGGGAATCAGGCGCCATTGCCCCAGCCTGTGGGAGCACCCTCTGGGCCCATTTGTTCAGCGGAATGAGGGCCCAATTGGCCAGGTGGCAGGCTCGTCTTCTGATTGCTGGGACCATTTCTGTGTCCCCTGTTGGAAGCACTCCTACCATGGGAACCAAGACTCCTGCCAGCAGAGCTTAAAGAAAATAAGGATTTAGCCTTCGCTGACAATGGCACCAGCTTTAGTCCGGCCACATGCCTCGTGGGGGAGGCCCAAGGGGCAGTGTGTGTCCAGAGCCAAGGCCTCCCCAGCCTGGGGGCAGCGATGCCTAACCTGGATATTGACAGGAGGAAGAATTATCCATGGAATGCAAGTGGAAAGGGCACCGCAGGGCGAAGGCCTGCAGGCTGGAGAAGCCGGCGTGTTGCTGCAGGAGCCTGGGGAACCGGGGAGCCACAGCAGATGGAGAGGGGAGGCTCCAGAGCCCTCTACTCCACCTCCAGGGCCAGGCTGGCGGTCGTCAGCCCAGGCCTGCGGGCAGGGGTGCTGGGAAGCTGACGCCTTGGGGGTGATGTCACTGACCGCCAATGACGGTAGCAGGAGTGGAAGTGCTCAGTCTGCACAAAGACACCACAAGGTCTGCGCGGACCCAGAGACCCACAGATGGGGCTGGGGTGCAGCGGGGGCCCCTTTTGGGGCAGGGAATCCACCACGGCAGCATGGCTGAAGCTTCCTGCCAACTGCAGGAAAATTATAGGGACCCTTGCCACAGCTGGAGGGAGCACACCGCAGTCCTGCAGGAACCAGGAACACACTCTTGTCCACCCTCCAGGGCTGCCCAGGGGCTCCTCCACAGCCACTGAGTGTCACCTCTTGAAGGGTTTGCCATCGTACATATCCCCACGGAGGTATTTAAGATTAAAGGGGCATTGCCTCTGCAAATCCAGATGCCACAAAAGTGCCCTCTGCCGACACAACCCTGGTGGGGCCACCGCCTCTCTTGACTCCAGCTTCTCCCCACCCCTGCCCTTGCCCCTCCACCTGTGCAGCCCCCAGCACCCCTGCCATGCTTGGCGTCACATCCAAACTCTTGCCAGGGCCTGCATCCTGGGCCTGACCCTGCTCTAGCCCGCCCACCCCCGCTTTCACCTCCCGCCGCTGCCCTACACTTGGCTAGAAGGAGTGATATGGGGCCTTCCCTCCGTCCTGGCCTGTCCCTGCCACCCCTATTCCCAGCAGTGGGATGTTCAGGACACGCAAGTGCTGGCAGGTGGCACGGTCAACGCCACCACCAGCACCCACAGCTGGACCTGGGAAGAGAATTCCACCCAAACCTGCGTCCAGTCCAGGGCAACAGGGCCCAGGGTCACGGGCACTCTGGCAGGAGTCCAGGGCCCCAGGGTCAGCCCCGCCCTTCTGCCGACCTGCTGTGACCCTGAGCGGGTGATCCCGACTCCTGGACCCTCAGCTCCCACCCTGCACAGGCTCCCACCAGCCCCTGCTGACCCGGGTCACTCGTCAGGTGTCATGCAGCTCACAGGACAGGCAGGACAGGCACCACCAGGAAGGTGCAGCCGTGGGGAAGGGGCAGGCAGAGCCCCCGCTCTCAGCCACGGTTGGAGGACATGGACTACAGTCTGCAGCGGGATGCCTGCAGGGCGGTGGCCTCCCAGGGCAGAGGCGCTCTCAGGGCCCCGTGCTGGGTTCCCGGCAGGGTGGCCGCTCAGTTCTGCCCAGTGAGCCTGGATTGCGGCGTCGCTAGCCAGGGCGTCTCCGTGATGGCCGAGGTTGCAGGAAGGTGAGGGGATTTCCCAATTCCAAACGTCACCTCCGTCCCTCCTGTGCCAGGCTCCCAGCCTGACCTGTCTGACCTCTCACCTCAGGCTCTGGCTTAGGTCGGGGTCCCCCAGATGCAGACGAGAGCCTGACTTTGACCTTTGTGCTGCGGGGGTGGAGGGTTGTGTGGTGCTTAGGACGGCACTGAGCGGTTCACGGCTGGAGGGCACCGGTGTCTGCACCACACCCTGACACAGCCCAGGAAAAAGTGTGTGCGCACATGGGAGACAGACAGACAGACAGGTGAGAGATGGAGAGAGACACACACACACACAGAGACACACAGACACACAGATGCACAGAGACACAGAGACAGACAGAGACACAGAGACAGACAGAGACACAGAGACAGAGAGAAAACAGAGACATAGAGACACACAGAGAGACAGAGAAACAGAGAGAAACACACAGACACAGAGACACACAGAGACACAGAGACAGACAGAGACACAGAGACAGAGAGAGACACAGAGACAGAGAGAGACACAGAGACAGAGAGACACAGAGACACACAGAGAGACATAGAGACACAGAGACACAGAGACACACAGATGCACAGAGACACAGAGACAGACAGAGACACAGAGACACACAGAGAGACATAGAGACACAGAGACACAGAGACAGACAGAGACACAGAGACAGAGAGAGACACAGAGACAGACAGAAAACAGAGACATAGAGACACACAGAGAGACAGAGAAACAGAGAGAAACACACAGACACAGAGAGAACAGAGACACAGAGACAGAGAGAGACACAGAGAGATATACAGAGACACAGAGAGATATACAGAGACACAGAGAGACACAGAGACACAGAGAGACAGAGACACACAGAGACACAGAGACACAGAGAGACACACAGAGAGACATAGAGACATAGAGAGAGACAGAGACACACAGAGAGACATAGAGACACACAGAGAGACAGAGACACAGAGAGACACACAGAGACACGGGAGAGACATAGAGACACAGAGGGATACAGAGAGACAGAGACACACAGAGACAGAGACATAAAGACATAGAGACACAGAGAGAAACAAAGACATGCAGAGAGACAGAGACACACAGAGAGACAGAGAGACAGAGAGTGATTGGGGGATGGAAAGAGACGGGAGAGGTGGAGGGACAGAGACAAGCCAGAGCGGTAAAGTGGATGTCATAGGACGTGAGCGTTTGGGGACCCTGGGGAAGGCGTATGGCATTCTTTGTCACTCTCATGTGTCTATGACTCTATAATGATCTCAAATAAAAGTTCAGAACGCGCGGAAGGAGGCACACCCCAGAGGAGGGATGCGGGCCAGGCTGGCCCAGCACAGAACAGGGAACGCTGCCCCAGTCGGGAGGAGCGGGAGGGCGGGGACAGCAGGGCCCTCCGCAGCAGGAGGCGGCAGGGTCGGGGTCGCTGCTCCTGGGTCTGGGGTTTCTTTCTGGGGCGGTGAGAATGTTTTAAAATTGATGGCAGTGATGGTGGCACATGTGTGGATGTACCGAACACTGCTGAATCTCATACTTTACAAGCATGAATTGTATAGTTCGTGAATTATCTCACAAAAAAGACGCTGATATATGTATGGTACACAATCTATATATTATATACAATAATATATTTTATATTAAAATATTATATATTATATATTATTTTTATATATTTTATTTAAGACTTTTTCTTGCTGGACGTGTGAATAGGAAGAGGCACCACAGGAGATCCCAGTTCCCTGACAGGGTACCCCCTGCCCCACTGCGCGTCCGCAGCCCCAGCCGCTTCCTCCCAGGAAGGAGGAGGCTTCGCCCCAGCAGGTAGAACAGCCCCTATTGCCCATTTGCTCAGCAGAATGGAGGCCCACATGGCCAGGTAGCATGGGGCAGGGTGTGCTGGAAATGGAGGCCCACATGGCCAGGTAGCATGTGACGGGGTGTGCTGGAAACCAGGGTCTGGAAAGGTGGAGCAGTTTCGGGTGATGCCGGAGCTGGGCGTGGGAGTTGGGGCCTGGGAGGGATGGAGGAGGAAGTCCTTGCAGCGGGGGTCCTGGGAACAGGGAGGCCGGATGCACCACTGTCCCCACCCGTGGAGTCTCTAGCACGAGGGTCGGGCTGACTCCCAGGGCTTAGGAGGGAGGGGGTCAGGTTGGGTCAGGGAAGAGACGACAGTGGGGGGAAGCTTGTGTGTGTTTCAGATAGAGACCGCTGTCCCTGGGTGTAAGCTGTGGAGCATTTTGCCTGAGGGTGTCTTAGAGGCGGTGGTACTTAGGTATGAGGGGTGGGGGGTCGCTTCACCTCTCAGAGCCTCTGCATTCTTCGCTAGGACATGGGAATGGTCACAGGATTCAACCACACCTGGGCAGGGAGCAGTGGGAACCGGCTCAGCACTCACACTGTGGAGAGGGTGCCTGAGGAGCACCTGTTTCCCTGCAGGAGCCCCGAGGGTCACCTGAGGCCTCCTTGCCCTTCAGGGTGGACGCCCCACCTTCACGGCCCTCTTCAGTCCCCCAGGCCCCTGGAGCCCTGTGGAGGCAGCTCAAGCATCCCAGCCCTATCCCACAGAGCGGATCCCAGTCGACCCCACAGAGCGGATCCCAGCCCAACCCCACAGAGCGGATCCCAGCCCTACCCCACAGAGCGGATCCCAGTCCTACCCCACAGAGCGGATCCCAGCCCTACCCACAGAGCGGATCCCAGCCCAACCCCACAGAGCGGATCCCAGTCCTACCCCACAGAGCGGATCCCAGCCCTACCCACAGAGCGGATCCCAGCCCAACCCCACAGAGCGGATCCCAGCCCAACCCCACAGAGCGGATCCCAGCCCTACCCCACAGAGCGGATCCCAGCCCTACCCACAGAGCGGATCCCAGCCCTACCCACAGAGCGGATCCCAGCCCAACCCCACAGAGCGGATCCCAGCCCTACCCCACAGAGCGGATCGCAGCCCTACCCACAGAGCGGATCCCAGCCCAACCCCACAGAGCGGATCCCAGCCCAACCCCACAGAGCGGATCCCAGTCCTACCCCACAGAGCGGATCCCAGCCCTACCCACAGAGCGGATCCCAGCCCAACCCCACAAAGCGGATCCCAGCCCAACCCCACAGAGCGGATCCCAGCCCAACCCCACAGAGCGGATCCCAGCCCTACCCACAGAGCGGATCCCAGCCCAACCCCACAGAGCGGATCCCAGCCCAACCCCACAGAGCGGATCCCAGCCCAACCCCACAGAGCGGATCCCAGCCCAACCCCACAGAGCGGATCCCAGCCCTACCCCACAGAGCGGACCCCAGCCCAACCCCACAGAGCAGCGTCCTCCCTACTCACCCCGGACAGCTTCCCTATTCCTGACACCCAGGTGGACAGAGCCACAATTTAGGCCACTACCTCATCCCAGCTGCCACTGGAGGATGGAGGCCTCAGATGACCCCTGGCCAGTGGCCCCTCAGAAGGAGGACAGAGGCCGCGCAGCCTCCAGGACAGCAGCACCGTGGGTGGGCAGGTGGGGCTGGCGGTCCTGGGAGAGCCGCCTCCCTGGACAGGACATCGCTCCCAGGAGGCAGAGGCCACTGTGGTCCAGGGGGTTATCATTCAACCCCTCCTGGCAGGGCTGGGTGGAGTCGGGGTGATTTCCAAGAAGAGTTCAGGCTCCAGACAGCCACAGGAGGAGCGCCATGTGAAAAAGGAAAAGAGGACCCTTGCCCAGCTGCGTGACCCTGATTCATCTTTTCATTTCATCAGTCAGGGCGGGTTCTGGGCCCTCGAAGCCATCTCCCAGCTCCTTCCCCCTCCTCCCAGCCTTCCTCCTGTGAGCCTCCACGTCACTTCTGTACAAGATGAGTCCCTTTGCCTGGGTTCAAATCCAATGCTGCAGCTCACTCACTGTGATCTTGGACACAGCGATGAGCTATTGGGCCTCCCTGTGCCTTGCTTTTTTTATCTGTGCAATGGGCATGGCAATAGTAAGACCTGCTTCAGAGGGTGTGGTAAGGGCTAGACACCTGCACAGTCCCTAGTCCGCAGTACATTGCAGAGGCTCAGTCAACGTGACCTACTAGGGTCAGTTAGCCTGGTTGTCTCAGCCACCCACTTTCCCTTTGTGGGCCTCAGTTTTTCCTTCCATAAAATGGGTATGGAACAGCACTGTGGTTCTGGGGGAAGAACATACACTTTGCGGTCAGATCCAACTTCTCCTAAGCCTGGATCCATCACCTAAAGGCTGAGGGGCCTTGGGCAAGTCATTTAAACTCCCCTAGCTCGGCTTTCTGTACCCGTGGAATGGCTGTAACCGGCATTCCCCTTGAGGGGTTGTTCCCAGAGCTTACAGAAGCACCCAAGGAGGGCAGAGCTGATGTCAGTGCTGGGAGGTGCAGAAAGGGTGGCCCATGTCACAACCTACGCCCACCCCCCACCCATCTGCCTGAGGAGAGCCCACCCTCTGAGTCACCCACTCACAAGTCCACCGCGTCTTATCACAGCTGACGATGGTCTCTGAGGTCTCTGGAGTGGTGTAAGCGATGACCTCATCTGACACGAAGCCTGGACTTGGGCAGGGGTCAAGCCAAAGGGCCGAGCCTGCCCACAGCTTGGAGGGCTCCCCTGCAGACCCAGGATGGGCACTGCTGTCCAGCTCTGGGCAGAGATGGGGGGATGGGATGGGGCCATGGGGTCCTGGCATGGGACAAGAGTCCCCCGGAGAGAGGCAGACCCTGGCCCAGCCCAGGCCCAGCATGGAGGGAGTGAATTCCATTCCACTGAGGATAAGCAACATCTCATCGTATGCTTGTTTGTAAAGAACTGTCAAAATTTCGGGCAGGGTGACAAGGGGGAGTAAGTAGAAATGAATAAAGGAGGGATGTATGTAAATTAAACAAGCTTCCTGGCATTGTTGAAGAATGAGCTGAGATAACACAGGCCGGAGGGTCTGCCTCGCGCCCGCACACGTTGGCCTGGCGGAGCCTGAATCTGGAGCTCTGGGCTGCCGACAGAGGCAGTCCCGTACCGGGAAGCCAGAGACTCAGAGGAACCTCCCGGGTGGGTCCCAGGCCCTTGGGGAATCCTACCCTACTCCTGGGCCCTAAGTCAGGTGCTCAGGGTTAGGGGGCTGGAAGGCCCTGACGTTTGCTGAGGGAGAGGCAGTGCAGGGCGGGAGCAGCAGGGGGCGCGGCTCTCCTAAGGACAGTGCTGGACTCTGGCCAAGCTCCAGGCAGCCACTGTGAGCCCCTGCCCATTTCAAGGAAGAACAAAGGCGACCCCAGGGAACTGCATTCCAGCTGCAGAGCAGAGAAGGGTCTTTTCACTCTGGGCCTCAGTTTCCCTCTCCGTACAAGGGGACTAAATCCCCACTGCAAGGAGATCAAGGTGGTGACCGTTGGGGGCAGCATGGTCTCCAGGGAGAAGCAAGGACTTGACCTAAGGACAGGTCCAGATCTGAGGCCCACCTGCCAGAAGCTCTGACCTTCTACTCCCCCGGCCTGTTCTAAGGATCCTAACGCCCACCTCTCAGGGGCCTCCTGAAGACTGAGGCAAGTGTGTGCAGAGCACCCCAGCAGCCTCAGGGCCTACACATCAGCAGCTGTGGCTCCTTGGAAACTGTGGCAGGCTGTGCAAACTCTGACCTGCTGCAGCAGCCAGTCCTGCACCCTCTCTGAGACTCAGTTTCCCCATCTGTGGATGAAAAGCTTAGGGGAAATGAGCTCTCGGGCCCTTCCCAGGGACTTAGTTTTCTGTGCCCTGGAGGATCCAGGGATGGAAAAGTGTTGATCTTCAGGGCCAGGTGTCTGCAGGAAAGCACAGGTCCCCCGAAAAGTCAGCTCTGGGTCACAGTACCCCACCAAGGCTTACTCGGGGGGCAGGCATCCCAGGCACGTGAAAAATTCTCCTTGCCCCTTAGGCAAGCCCACCTTGCAGAGACATGGACCAAGAGCCCTGGCCAAGGTTGAGGGAGGTTCAACCCGGCCCTGAGGTCCCCAGCCCCTAGCATTCTGGGCCATTCCAAGAAATGGCCTGAAATTCTCCACATCTTCAAAGCAAAATGCACTTCAGGTGTGCAGAGGAAGAAATGCAGGTGCTACTGCCCGTTGTCAAAGGGACTTTTAGGAGGAGAAGCCCCAGGTCCCTTCTCTCCCCATCTCCTGTGACCCTTCAAACTCTCGCTCTCTCTGGCTCCTATGGAGGCTCACACTTGGGGCCCCGCCTCCTCCCACCTTGTACTCCCCAGACACCCTGTCTGATGGGGCCACTCCCTGCCCGACGACTCGGCAGTACTCAGTCCTTCAAGGACCCAGGGCCCTGAGGGATCAGGCCCCTCCACCTTCCCATTCCGGGAGGCCCTTTAACCTCCAGCTCCCCCTCCCTCTGGACCAGAGGTGCCCCTCCCCATTCTTAACTTGGGTGTCTGTGAAACTGGATGGAAAAGTTATCCCAACAGCTCCAACTGAAGTCCAGCATTCATTCCTTTGGGGGTGCAGCTGACCCCAGCCAGCAGGGCCTGTGGCTCCATGGCCAGTAGAGGCTGAGTGTTTTCACCCCCACGTCACCACCCACACCGAAGGTGTCTCCAGTGGCAGCCCTCTGCCCCGGGCTGCTACGAAATGTCCACTGGTATCAGACGACAGACCAGAACCTGTAATTAACACGCTGATAAAGAAGCCCATACATAGGCCACACTGTCATGAATTGTTTCATGTATTTTGATAACTGTGTTTTGATAGAACTGTTCCCCTTTGCGACTCCGTGGTCTTTGTTTTATGCATTTAAATGTACTTGACGACATCTTTCTGAGAAGGACTCCCAGGCTTCGCCATGCAGCCCAGGGGACTAGGGACTTACAAAGTGTGAAGATCGCAGCTCCAGGCTGTGCACGCGGGGTTGTCTCCTGCTACCTGGACCTGCTTTTGCTTGGGAGCCTCTACCCAGGTCACCGCCAGGTCCCCCTTCCCATCCCGTTGCTGCACATCCAGATCCTCTCCAGGTTTGACATTCACCTCCAAGGGGGGGATTCTGCCCTCTCCCCCGACTCTGCAGCCTTCACGCCATCAGCTGACGCACTGTCACCAGACTCTGACCCTCGTGCTGGGTCTGAAGGGTCCCTGCAGAGAATGCAGGAGCAATGATGAGAATGGAAACAGCTTCCCATTCCCTGGACAGCCAGGACTCGGGAACGCTGCTCAGGCCTGGCCTCTGTGATTCTTCCAGCGACCCTATGAGCTTGAGAAAAGCTGTCAATTCCCCTTTCCTGGAGGAGGAAACTGAGGCACAGAGGAGACTGGACCCGGACAGACCCCTCTAGAGCGGGGAAAACGCATCCCCCAAGGTTTACTGGGATAGGCTGGGCCTGGGGGTCCCCACCAGAAAGGACCCCTGCGTGTCTGTAGCCTCGGGTTTTCCCGACCAGGCAGACCAGAGTCCCAAGGCCTGCTGGGTGGGTCCAGGCCCGGAAGGCCAGGCGGGGCCCTGTCGGGGCCTGGGCGGGGCTGGCGGAGAGGCGGGGCCGCCCCTTCCAGCCAGGGCGGGCTGGGCGGTCGCCTTTAAAGGCGCCGGCCCGCTGCCCGCGGACCGTCAGGCTGGAGGGAGCCGAAGTCCCTGCTCTCCCCGCGCCCTGGGGATGCCCCTGCTGTCCCGACTGCCCGCTAGCCTGAGCCACCCGCGCATGTGACCGCGCGCCCACCCCAGTCCCATCCGTAGGCGCCTGGCCCCGCAGCGGCCTCGTTGTCCCCACCGACCCCCGCCGGCCCCCGCCCGGTTTCCCGCGCTGCCACCCGCCGCCGGCCTGGCCGCCATGCAGGCGCGAGCGCTGCTCCTGGCCGCGTTGGCCGCTTTGGCGCTGGCCCGGGAGCCCCCCGCGGCGCCGTGTCCCGCGCGCTGCGACGTGTCGCGGTGTCCCAGCCCCCGCTGCCCCGGCGGCTACGTGCCCGACCTCTGCAACTGCTGCCTGGTGTGCGCCGCCAGCGAGGGCGAGCCCTGCGGCAGCCCCCTGGACTCGCCTTGTGGGGAGAGCCTGGAGTGCGTGCGCGGCCTGTGCCGCTGCCGCTGGACGCACGCCGTGTGTGGCACCGACGGGCACACCTATGCCAACGTGTGCGCGCTGCAGGCGGCCAGCCGCCGCGCACTGCAGCTCTCCGGGACGCCCGTGCGCCAGCTGCAGAAGGGCGCCTGCCCGCTGGGTAAGCGCTCTGGGGCCGGGGAGGAAGCGAAGCTTCTTTCTCTTGGGGAAACTAAGGCCGGGAGTTAGGGCCGAGCTCGAGGTCGTCTCTCCCTGGGCACCACCGGGTGGCCCTTCAGAAATCATCCCACCAGCCGTCTGGTCTTTCAGATGAAGAAACTGAGGCCCAGAAAGGTAAACCGCTGTCCCCAAGGTCACAGAATTAGTCAAAAGGGAAACCCGGTGGTCTCCTGGCCACCCGAGGGGCCTCATCTAGGACTGTTTCCAGCTCTGGTCTCTTCAGAACTGATGTCTCGTGCCCATCCCCCTGGTCCTCGGACCCCTGCTCTGTCTGGGTATTGGATGAAGGACACTCTTTTCTGCCCTAAATCTCCAGCCCTGGTGCCCTCTTGGGTGATGCCTTCTTTCCTTGCGACTGTGGTGGAGTGCATGTCTCCACAGGACTGTGTGGGAAGGGTCGGGCTGCAGGTCCCTGAACTGCTTGGGGCGCCCCAGGAAGAGGCTGCCTGGGGGAGAGAACGGCGGGGTCAGACCCTAGAACAGCCTCCCCTGAGGCAGTCGGCTCTGAGTTGCATCTCACTGTGCAGGTGGACTCTGTGCGTGGAGGAAAATGCTGGAAAACCTGCTGTACCTTTTTCCCTGTTTGGGGTGCTTCTTAGGAAGGCAGGCTCTGCTGTGGGGCTCACTGAAGACCAGCACTGGGCCCCAGGCTCATGGTTAGGAGTCAGGGCCCTGCATGCCATCAGCTTGCAGGTGGCAGGGAGAGATGCAATAGCCACCAGAACAGGCTCCGTGGAGCCTCAGGAGCACCATGGGGAGCACCAACTGCCAGGGCACCTGGGAAGCCTGCAGAGGGTTTCCTAATTTTTCTGTGGTCCTCTGAATACAATTCCAAGTGTTTTCATGGTCTAAAAAGGTTGGGAATCTAAGCGCTCTATTCTTGTAGTGGAGACTCACAGGCTCAATCTATCAGAGGTTCTGAGAAAACCTGCAGTGTTCTCAATTGATAAAACCCAGGAGTTCCCCCAGAGAATTTCAACAGAGAGCTCCTCTTTTCTGGCAGAACACACATGTCCTCCTCCCAGCACACTGGGGTTCCTGGGAGCCCCGTGTGGGAAGCATCACTCGGGATTAGCTAGGATTATGTGGAAGAGTCACCGCAGGGTTTGGCAGGGAGTCCTGGTCCGTCTTGTGCTGGTACAACACACCTGAGACTGGACAGTTTCTACAGGACAGAGGTGTATTTCTCACAGCTCTGGAGGCTGGGACGTTCAGGACCAAGGTGCAGCAGGCTCGGTTGTCTGGTGAGGGTTGCACTCTGCAGAAGGGAGGAACCTGCGTCTTCACACAGCAGAAGTGCAGGCAGGGACAAAGCGCGATGCTGCCTGTAGCCTCTTTTATACGGAGCTTCAGCCCAGGCTGGAAAGGAGGAACCCTCGTGACCTCATCACCTCCTAACTCCCCACCTTTTCATACCATCACATGATGAGCAACACCTCTGTTTTGGAGGGAACACGTTCAAACCATCATGGGGGTGAGGGTGATGAGGTCTGGCTTGTGTTGAGACTGCCCAGGAAGCTGAGGGGTGCGAGTGTGGGGCTGCGGGGTCTCCGAGACGTTGTCACTGACTCAACACCTGCTGCACCGTCACGGTGGCTCATCAGATTGGGGCTTGGTGCTGGGGTGCCTTTCCTGGGTCTGCCCATTGCAGCCCAGCTGTGTGGATGGGGGCCGCCTCCCCACCCTGCTCCCCACTGTGGAAGGCACTATGAGAATAGGGCTGCAGGGTGCAGGGCTGGCAGGGAGCTGGAGGCAGCCTGGATGTTCCGAGACACTCACTGAGTCCTGGAGCCCATGTCGTGAGGCGCCTTCTCCGTGTGCCTGGCTGGCCCCAGGCTGGCGACAGGGCACAGCCATGTAGCAGACCCTGTTGGTGCCCTCAAGCCTCACAGACCATCAAGGGGACAGAGGGAGGGTGCGGGGAGGAAAATAGTCTGATCCCCACAGACAGGTGCATGGGGAGCTCAGAAGGCCAGGAGACGGCCAAGAGCGTGGGGTCACGGGCTGAGGCCTCAGTGCTCCGGGATCTGCGGTCCCAGCGCACCTCTTCCCGATGAGGTGACCTTAGACCACTTACTCACCCTGAGTTTCCTCAGATGAGAAGCGGGGGTGACAGCAGCACCTGCAGGAGAGCTGCTGCCGGGCACGAAGGCACACGCCCCTTGCCTGATGGGCGACCCCAGACCGCGCTATTTCACATGTTGTTATCACTGTGGTGACCGACCCGAATCTGTCTCACCTGGCAAGGTGAGGAGAGGCTCTCCAGAGGAGGCGCTTCTGTGCCAAGCTGGGGAGGAGGAGTGGGAGCTGCCCAGGGAAGGATGGGGAGGACGGGAGGGCATGGGCAAGGCAGAGATCTGCACAGGACCTGAGAGCCCTGTCACCACCAGAGCCCATGGAGCCAGGGAAGTGGTGGGGAGCCAGGGCCCAATGGGGAGGGGAGGCAGAGCGTGCAGGCGGGAGGCTGCTGGCCATCTCCAGGGCGCCGCTCACACTGTGGACGGTGTGCAGCCCTGCCTTTGTAGCCTGGTGCACGGGAACCTTGGACGCCCAGCTTTCGGCGGGGTGACACGCAGAGTCCACTCCCTGTGGAGGCCTTAGGTGCCCGGCCTCTCACCAGTCCTGCCTCATTTCCCACGGCAAGCCTGGTCCTTTCCCAGGCAGCGCAGATGTGTTGCCGGAGGCCAAGGAGGGTGAGGGACTGCTCTGAGGTCACATGGTCAGGAAGTGACCCGGCGGGGCCTGGTCTGGGTCTAGCTGGCTTTGAAGGCTATGCTCTGTGGGGCTTTTCCTCTGCAGGGGTGGCAGGGCCCCAAGACTGGGAGTCGGGTCAGGCCTGGGCCCCCGGCTCCATCAGGCTCAGCCTCCACGGAGTGTTCCAGCAGCGTAGCCAGGCTTCCGCCCTCCTGGCCAGAAGTTGCTGGGTGCCGGCCACACTTAGTGGTGTGCCAGGCGCTGCCGGGCATTTCTGGGAGGAAGTCTTGCCTGGTGAGGGCAGCCTCCTGTGGGCTGAGGTTCCTTGTGCTCTCCTCTCCCCTCCCCGTGTCAGCTCCTCCACTTTCTTTCACCCTCTATAGGAGGGTCTCCTTGGTCCCTTCTCACCACGCCCCTCCCCGTGAGCTCAGCTGCCATTAAGTCCTCCCCAGGTGCTGGGCCTTTGGGCGCTATCTCCAGCCCTCAGGTGTCTCCTGAGCTAGAGTTGTGTGGAGATGCCTGTGGAGCAGCCTCGGGCTCCACTCTCCCAGCCCCACTGAGAGGAGCACCAGGATGTTCAGTGGGGAGCCTCGATCCCCTCCGTCCCTCCACCCCTCATTCCCCTCTGCTCCTCATTCCCCTCCGCCCCTCACTCCCCTCCGCCCCTCACTCCCCTCCGCCCCTCACTCCCCTCCGCCCCTCACTCCCCTCCGCCCCTCACTCCCCTCCACCCCTCATTCCCCTGTGCCCCAGGAGTCCTCTCAGCTCACCCACAAAATGTCTCCTGGGGCGCTCTGACTTCCCCCCACCATCCTCCCTTCCATCACTTCTCACACAGCAGCCAGGATCACCTTGGTCAATCTGTCCTGCCCGTCACCTGCAGGCTTCCCCGCAAGGCACTTCAACACTTACCTTGACTCACAGGGCCTTGCGCCTGCCACCTGGCCCACACCACCCTCGGTGCCGTCTCCCGGTCCCCTGTGCTCCAGCCTCACTGGTCTTTTTCCCGCCTCGGGGCCTTTGCACGCACAGTGCCCACTACCCGGAGTTTCCTTCCCTTGCCTTCTTGTAGTGGGTTCTCCTGGATGTCTCACCGCCCCTAAGCCGCCTGCCCTGGCCACTGTGCCCCGTCGTCCTTCATTGCCTGGTGAGCACACCCAGGGTCTCCGGTGGGCCCTGCACACAGCTGTGACTGTCGGTCAGCTTCTCTGCGTGATCTCCATCTCCTCCAGGCTCAGAGCCTCGCAGGGCAGGGGCCTGGGCCGGTGTGTGGCCTCTGTAGATGACATGAAATGCGACAAGGACCCATGTGATGTGTGAATCTCCTATAACCTTCGGGGTCCTTCTTGCGTACCTTCAGTGACGGAGGATCACCACTCCTCAGGGGAACCCTTGCATCTTCTCAGGTCCGCGTTAAGGCAGCTCAGTTGCACGGAGCGGATAAATGTCCATCCACGGGGTGGTAAAAGCGGGGATAAATGCGTTTCTGAGGGCCTGTGTGGAGAAGGGTTGCCCTTTGCGCATAACCAGCGCTCTGAGGCCATGCAGCTCTCCTCTGGCTGCAGACAAACAGGCCTTGGAGCCAGCCTTGCGCTCAGAATGTAGAGCCCCGGGGCAGTTTACAAGGTGGCATTTAATCATCGGCTTTTATTGTGCAACCCCAAGCAGGTTCTGACGGCATCTCCCGGTTGTATTTATTGAAGAACTTGGGTTGACTTTTGACTTGTAATCCTCTTAGCAGCTTCCTGGGGCTGCACATGCATTGGAGTTCAGCATCTGGGACCACTCAGGCAAGATGACACCTCCCCTCCTGCCCCGCCCACTCCCGCTGGGGCGGCAGGGCCGAGCCACAGCATCTGGCCGCACTGGAGGACTTGGAACTGCCGGCAGAGCTGCTTGGCCAAGAGCCTTTGCCAAGGCCGCCAGGAGCCAGGAGTCCAGCCGGACTGGAGCTGAGACCAGGGCGCTGTGCAGCTGCCCTTCCTGCCAGGGCTTGGCCTAGCAAATGCACCCTCACCCCATCTGCCAGCCTGCAGTCTTCCCCCAGCAGGCCACTGCCCTCCCATGAAGCCCCACACAGTGGCCTGAGGGGACTTGGCGAGACCCCGGACCTTCCCTGCTGAAAGCTGGGCCGTGACTCCCACGGCCTCAGGACTAAGCATAGTCTCCTGGCGGGTTCACAGGCTTGGTGCCCCCAACCACTGCCTCCTGCCCACATCACCACAGCCACAGATCCCTGTGAAACCCCCATCCTGCGTTGTGAGGGACCAATGGCAATGCCTGGAGCCCAGAAGAGGACGAAACCACCTTCAGAATGGACAGAGGGCTAGGTCAGGAGGGCTTTCTGGAGGTGGTGGCATCCAGTTGTAGGAGGCGGGTACAAGGGGGCCTGTGCCTCCCACAGGCTCACCAGGGCCTGCCAGGTGGTCTGAATGCCCTCCACCCAGGCTTGCTTTGAGGGAGGGAGGTCACCAGGTTTTACAAGGGTCAAGGGTGTGACCCTGGGCTGTGTTCCAGGCCCACAAAGCCTTCAACACATCACTGGGGTATTGATATCCTGGTTCTGTATGAGAAAGGGTTCAGGGAGCTATAGGAAGCTGCCCTCGGTCACTCAGGTAGGGATGGACGGATCTGCCCTGAGCCCAGATCCCCTGGTTCCCCAACCAATGCTCCGAATACCAGGCAGGCCCCTAGTACCTTGGGGAAGTGAGGCCTTACTTAGTTTTGATGAGGGTGTTTGTGGACTAGTGGATGAGACAGGGTTTAAAATCACAGACCCTTGTCCTTTGTGCAGCCAAGACATGGCGAGGACACGTCCATATGTTCCCCAAGCTGAAAGCCAGGTCTAGTGCAGGGGCAGCAGGTGACTCCTGGAATTGTGCAGTGTACAGCCTGCCCACCTGTGTGCGTTACCCTGCTCCAGCACATAACGGGCAGAGCGCCAGGACTGGGACCCAGTTTTGTCCCTCATGTCTGGCTGCTCAGGGTGGAGTCCCAGCTCTACCCCAGAAGTCTCTGAAGCTCTTTGCACCTCAGTTTCTTCATCTGTGAAATGGATAACAGTGGGGGCCCTCCTCACTGGTCACTGGACAAACGAGATGATGGACTGAGTGTGCTTTGCACGGGGCCGGGCTCATAGAAGTTGATGTGAAGAAAGGATGGCAGGTGGACGTGTCTTACAGAAGTGGAGTTTGTGAGAGTGAGGGAGAGGGGTCGAGGAAGGGAAGGAGCTGGAAGGCGGTGCTGTCGTGTGCTGGCCCTGCCGGAGGGAGTTTCATTGGCCCCAGTCAAGGCAGGGAGGGCTTCCTGTAAGAGGAGGGCCAGGGGCTGTCTTCCTTGCCTTCAGTGGCATGGATGCTCAGAGGCCTGCCTGACCCATGGCACTGTGCACAAGGACCAGCCTTCCTGGTAAATCACAGGCAGGCTGGCGGCAACGCCTCCTCCTCCGAGGGGCTGGCTGCGGCCCAGCTGGGTGTGGAGTTTCACAGCCAGAGGAGCCAGGCTGGCCCCACATTGAGGATGGGTCTAGGTTGAGCTCCCCTGGGGCTGGACAGGCTGTCACATTTGCCAAGGGCCAGCACGGAGCAGGGGAAGCGCCAAGGTCAGGGCCTGGCTGTGCACCTTGGGCAGTTCCCATGATCTCTCTAAGCCTTGTTTCCTTGCCTGTAAAATGGACTCAGTTCCTGTCTTGCAGAATTGCTGCAAGAATTCAATGAGATCACAAACTTCGGAGCCCAGCCTGATGTCCCGTGCCCAGATCGGGTCCCGCCTGCGAGGTGTGGCCCGTGGAGGGGGAGGCAGCGGGTTGCTCTGGGCCTGGACTGCAGCCCTCGTCCCTCCTGCGTTCCACATGGACACGTCCCTGGGCTTGAGGGTGGCAGACAGCAGCATCCACCCCATAGGGAACCACAGCTGGCCCTGAGGCTTGTGGGGGCACAGTTCACTTGGGGACATGGCTAGGGGTGGGGGGTGCACAGTTCACTAGGGGACAGGCAAATTTTCCAGAGGAGGAAAAACACAGGAAGCTGTCCTGGGAACTAATTAGACCCAGGAGGCAGCCCCTTGTGGTGGGCGGGGCTGGGGGCTGTCGAGCGGGCCCCTGGAATGGCTCCTCTGTCTCTGAAGAGCATTCATTCGCTCCCTCATTCGCTTCCTGCCCACTGCTGCGGGCCAGGTCCAGCCCAGGTGCAGGGGTGCAGGCCACAGGCGCACCCCCAAGGGACCAGCTTTGGGAAGGGTACGAGGTGCTGTTGGGCCCAGAAGGAGAGGTGGATCACCGCACTTGCAGAGTCAGGGCAGGCTCCCCAGAGGAGGCGCTGCTGGCCTGGGCCCTGAGGAATGACAGGAAGGGCATACTCCTGGCGGAGGGAACCACATGTGCAAAGGCACAGTGACACTTAGGAGCCTGTGTGTGCAGGAACTAGAGCCGAGGTCCACAGGGGAGAGTGGCAGCACGTGGGGCTGCAGATGTCAATGGGACCAGGACACCCCAGGCCTTGAATGCCCTGCTAAGATGTTGCCTTCTGGTCTGTAGACCATGGTCACTGTTATGGACAGATGGTCACAGCCTGGGACCCATGGCTATCCACTTATGGCTTGTCCATCCCCAGCTCACAGCTGACCACTGGGTGACAGAGGGGTCTGCTAATTGCACAGGGCAATAAAAGAAAGGGCAGGGACCTTAAAGATGGAGGAACAGAACTGAGTGTTGGTCCCAGCTCTGCACATTATGTGCTAGAGGGACTGATGCATACAGTTGGGCAGGTTGTGCACTGCACAACTGCAGGGAAGCTGGCCACTCTGATATTTGTCAATAAGGGCCTGGAGTTACGCAGTGCACGTACCATGCAGCAGCACAAGGTAACCCCGAGGGGTATCTCGGCCTCAGTGTCGCCATCTGCTCCATGGCAGTTATGACTGTCCAGAGCCAGCACATGGTCCTCCCTCAGGGTCGGCCATAGTCCCCCAGGACTCCTCAGAGCTCCGTCAGGCAGGGCTGTTGGAGCTGGAGCCCTGGCACCCTGCTTGTCTCCCCTGCGCCCTGCTGTGCCCCTTCCTCTCCTGGGAGGTGACACCAGACACCTAGCCTTGAGCCTTGATTGCTTCGCTCTGTGTCAGGGTTTTCCCGACTGAAACTTCCGGGGCCTTTAGATTCCAGTTTATTGAGGGAAAAAAAAAAAAAGGCTGACGGCTGAATCTGGTTGAGACTGACTGTTGAATCTGGTTGAGACTGACTGTTGACTTCAGAACTTTGGCTCGAGGATGGGGTGGGGGTGGAGGTTGTCAAAAAACCCCAAATAAACAGAGTCTGCTTCCCAGCCATGGGGCCCACGGTTTTCCTGTGGAAAGAGGCAGTGGGAACCGCGTCCTCCTTTCCCCTGATTCATGGCTGATTCATCTGCGTGTTGGGAGGAGGAGCTGGAGCACGGAGGCCCCTGCCCCCACCCCACCACCCACCGAGGTCCGCTTAAAGGGGCAGGGCCTGGTGGGGCCCTGCAGGGGTGCCCCAGCCTCTGGGGTTGCCCAGACCCTGAAATCCACCAGACCTGGGCCAGCGCCAGGCCTGCCCTCCCTCAGTGAATGATCTTCGCCTCTCAACCAACCTCAGTCTCCTGGGCCATAAAATGGGCCAGTGCTGCTGCTGTTGTGAGGCTGCTGGGAGACTTGGTTAATCAGCTGACCCACATTCTTTCTTCAGGGTGCTGTTTGCAGACCTACTGTGTGCTGGCTCAGAGAGCATCAAGAAGGGCACCCTTGAACTTCTCTCCCTTCTCTCTGTCTTCCTCCCCTCCTCTCTCCGTCCCTCCTCCCCGCTCCATCCCTTCCTTCTGAAATGTCTCACCTTGTGTTGGTTACCACTGGGGTGTGGAGGCGAACCGGACAGTCTCTGTCCCAAAGGAGCCTGGGGTGTGGGGTGGGCACATGCGGGCTTCTCTTTGGAGACTCTGTGGGAAATGGGCCACCTCCCAGCCCAGGCCCACGGCCCTTCTGTCTCAGGCCTTGCTCTCCCGCCCTGTTTTATTTTCTCTTTGAAAAATGAAAAAAAGTCACTCTAACTTCACCCCAACCCCAAATAACCACCATGTAGTAGAATTCTGATGTTTCCTGCAAGGCTTTTACTTAATGAGTATTTTACAGAGGGTTTAGCAACGAATCTCCCCTCTAAAATCTAGTGGCACCTATTTTAAGTAACCTGTGGGAGACCACACTGGGGAGAAAGTCCTTCCAGTGGAGACTGCAGTGCCGTGCAGATCTTCAGGTTGCTGGGTCAGAGTTCAGGGGCCCAGCAGCCCAGGGGCTTGAGGGGGTCCAGGGGCTCAGCTTTGGCCCCAGCTCTGCAGCCCCCCGTGGTGAGACCTGGGCCAGGTCAAGCAGGGGATGGACAGGTTGGGGCCCAGAGAACTTTCTGGCCCTGGGTGTTGGAGTGTCTGAGTCCAGGATGGAGACACACAGGAAGGCAGGCTTTTCTAATCACCCGTGGAAGGAGAGGCGCTGGCATTCCTCATTCTGCTGTGCTCACACTGGGCCCAGGTCCCTGTCTGCCGTGGCTGCCTGCACAGGCAATGTGGGCTCAGCCTATGGCTTTCCATGTGCTGTGCCCCTGCCCGTGGGCTCTTCCAGGCCTGGGTCAGGGCACCTCTGCACTCACCCACTCCATGCCGGGCTCCCCTCTGCCTCATCCCTGGTGATGCTGTGCTGTCACTGGTCAGTTGCTGACTTGACCCTCGCCCCCAGCTGAACCACTGTGTCTCCAGCAGCCGTCACGGGTGAGCACATGGAAGACACCCTGCACGCACGGATTGAATAAGGCTGTGAGCAGGGGCAGATTCGGTCCAGCTGGGGCTGCTGGGGGGCTGCCTAGAGGAGGCAGGATTAGGGCCGGGCCCAGGACAGGCCAGAGCATCTTGGTAGGGAGAGCAGAGAGAGGTCGTGCTGGTGGAGGTGTAGAGAAGTGGGTGATGAGCAGAAACTTGAGTAGGCAGCCCAACAAAGGCCACGTGGTGGGAGAGGCGATACGGTCCCGACTGGGAGCTGTGCCCATGCCCTGGTGCTTCTTCTCAGGTGAGGCACATGGGGCGCCAGCCTCAGGCCCCAGGGCACGCAGGGGAGCAGCAGAACCGCTGAGTCTTCCCTGGTGGAGGGAGGAGGGCCTGGGCCTGGGGGTTGCCCTGGGGTCCCTCTGGGTCATGGGAATTGCTGGTCTGAGGGCATCTTGTGAGAGCTCTGAAGCAGCTCCGAACCTCACCAGGGCAGCAGGCTTTGTGGCTGGTGCCCTTCCTCTCTACTTGGGGGCTAGGAAATGAACTCAAGTTCCCAGGGGCAGGGAGGAGGAGCGGACAGGCCTGGGCTGCTTTCTCGGGCTGCACGGCAGCTTCACCTCACCAAGGCAGCCGCCCGCTTTGTAGGTGTGGAGCAGGGCAGCACATCCCTCATGGAAGCAAACGTGGGCACAGAGAGCCCTGGGCCCACAGCAGGCCCTGCCCCTGGGGTGCTTGTTAACGTGACCTCTGAACCTGAGACCCCACTCTGCCGCAGTAGTTTGATCTAAGAGGAGCCTCGCGGTGGCCGGCGTCTCCCAGCCAGGCTCTAGCCACCCCAGACAGGCGGCCTTTGATTCCGGCTGACTGAAGCGGACGAGCGCTGGTGTGGCTGGTGCCTGCAGGCCGGCTGAGAGGCAGACATCGGAAGTCTGGGAGACCCAACACCAGAGCTCGAGCCAACCCCCAGGTCCCAGCTCAGGCTAAAGGGCTCTTGAGGGCCTTGGGGAGCCACAAGGCAGAGGTGGGGGCACCCAGGGAAAGGAGCTCTGCGGCCTGCATTCAGATCCTGGTTCTCCCCTCTCAGTCACGTGTCCGTGGGCAGAGCGGTTCTTCTTATGGAGCCTCAGTGTCCCCACCTTTAAAATAGAGGCAAAATTTCCTCCCCCGGCCGCCCCCGGAGAGTTGGGGAAATGAATTGGGATGTGCCTGGGGATTGCGTTTGCCCCGTGATGATTCCTGGAGCATGGACCACGGCCTGGGTCCTGCCCCGACAGTGGCATCCAGCAGCATGGACTGCAGCCCGGGCCCTGCCCCCACAGTGGCACCCACCACGGTACCTTCGTGCCTTTGGATAATCCAGAAAACCAGATTTTCCCTCGGTCCCCATGCTCGGCCGCTTCCCAGTGATCAAGAGGAACGTGGGCTGCAAAGCTGGACATTATGGACTGAGCCCTCTTTGCTCCCCATCGCCAAGATGGCTGGGTGGCTGGGTACCGGGTGGGTGGGTAGCCCCCCGGCAGGGACTCAAAGTTTGCAGTCCTCCATACTCAGTCCCCATAGATGTGGTAGGAGGGCATCTTCAGTCCCATTTTCCAGATAAGAAGTTGAGGCCCAGAAAATCTAAGTGATTTGTCTGAGGCCACACAGCTAGAAAGCAGACAGGCCCAGCCGAACCCCTAGTGTGCAGCCTCCAGCCCAGTCTCATTCCGGGGCCCGGGAACCACAAGCGAGGCTGAGCAGTGTGCGTTCCAGATGGTGGGAACCAGAGAGATCCTGGCACAGGCCCATGCAGGGAACCCTGAGGTCTGTGGGCCCCGTGCCACCGCATGCCTCAGGCCTGTGGTCCTGGCAGCCACAGCCCCCACTCCTGACGGCAGCAGGAATCTGAGCCTGGGAAGGGCCCAGAGAAGTTCGTGAACCATCTGGCCAGTCGGGCTGGGGTGTGGCCAAGTTAGACACCGATGTAGGGCCCTGTGGACTCAGAAATTGGCAGCCCTTTTGGCCCAGAGGGGCCACACTGTGTCCGGGCCCGGGTAGCTCATAAAGGTCACCCAGGGGTCTTCCACTACACCCCCGCCTGGACACTGCTGTACCCCGAGGCTCGGAGGGACCGGCTGGAGCCCATGAGGAGAGGGCCCGTTCTCTCCTGTAAGGGTATTGCTGCAGCATGAGGGAACAGACAAGGCCCAGGGGGACTGACCCGAGATCCGGCCCCAGCCTCACTCCCGTGTGGCCCAGGATAATGTCCTAACCTCTCTCTGAGCCTCCTGGCCAGCCTGGCAGGGTCCAGTGAGAGGGCTGAGGAAGCCCAGAACGTGGAAGCCTTTTTAACCATTCTCGGGGTACGCGAGCGCCCTTCCCAAATGCCTGGTGTCACTGCACTGCTGTGGGGTAGGGGGTCCCCAACAGGCTCAGTGTGGGCTGAGGCTGGCTGGGAACCGGGACAGGGGTCTCAGGAAGAGCCTCCTCCTCCTGCCCCCTGGGCATAGGCCTCTGGGAGCTGGCGGTATCAGGGTCTCACTGACACACCTGGCCCTTCCCGCCAGCGCAGGTCTCCGCCAGCTGAGCAGCCCACGCTACAAATTCAACTTCATCGCTGACGTGGTGGAGAAGATCGCACCAGCCGTGGTCCACATAGAGCTCTTCCTGAGGTGGGTGGAGACCCCTCGCCCCTCTCTGCCTCCCGGTGTCCCCCGGCATGCCGGCCAGCTACTGGGGCCCAAACCAGGCTTGAAACTGGAGTGTCCTGGGGTCAGGCTGACCTCAGTCACATCTCCCAGCTGCCTGTGTGCCCCTGGGGAGAGTGACTCCACATCTGCTGGAGCTGTAGGCACCAAGAAGGTGCACAGCTGTGGGTCTTTGTCCCTTCATGCTGCCACCCATGCTACTGGGTTCCTGCAATGTGTTGGTCTTCCTGAGGGGCCGCGCAATAAAGCAGACACAGAACCCAATGGAGGAGATGCCGGGAGGCAGCAGGTGTGTGTGCAAGGAGCAGACGCATGGCAGGCAGAGAGCAGGGCTCGGGGCAGTGGGAACCGGGGGCTCGGGAGGCCTCCCAAGCTGAGCCTGAAGTAGGCACCCCGGGAGCTGGGCCAGTGGCGCAGGGCAGTGGGGGCAGCTCCGCAAGCTCGGAGGCCCGTGTAGCCAGAGCAGGGAGGAACGAGGGCTGGGTGAGTGAACGCATGAATCAGTGCACAGATGAGTGAGGGAGGAATGAGTGAGTGAGGAAGTGGCAGAATGAATGAATGAGGGAGGGAATGAGTGAATGTACAAGGGATGAGTAAAAGAATGAATGAATGAGTGGAGTTGGTCAACAGGGAAGCAGGATG
Organism: Macaca thibetana thibetana; assembly: GCF_024542745.1. Lineage (NCBI taxonomy): Eukaryota > Metazoa > Chordata > Mammalia > Primates > Cercopithecidae > Macaca > Macaca thibetana. The sequence continues at coordinate 181,300,454 of NC_065582.1, forward strand.
TCCCAGCCCCGTAGAGGAGGCGGTGTGTACCGTGTGGCCTCACCCCCTCTCCTTGCAGATGCACAGGCAAAGCCTCCTCCCCTTCTTCCCGCAGTGCCTGCCCTGGTCCCTGCCACCATCCCCCACCTCCCCCATCACAGGGACCCTCTGAGCTGCTTTGGGGGAGCCTTGCCCTCGGAACCTGCCACTGTGCAAACTGCCCAATGTCTGATCGCTCACACAGAACCCTGAGTGCTCGTCCCAGATTGACTTATATCCCGTGGAAGCAGATGAATGACTCTTCTGAGGTTTAGAGTGTCTCTTCCACCCACCTTTCCCAGCCCTTTGGCCCGTGGGTGTGGACAGAGCTGGCAAACAGCCCGATGAGGAGGCCCCGGAACCGAGCCTCATTCCACCCTGATAGGGATCAGACGGCGGGTCCAGGCGGACGAGGAGCTGGCAATGAGCAGTCAGCAGAGGCCGCCAGCCAGGGCTCCAGGAACTTGCTTGTTTTCACCGCACTTTCCCTGAGGCCTTCAGCCTCCCCGTGACAAGGCTCCACTGCCCTAGGCCCGCCCCTGGGCACTAAGAATCTGGTGGCTCATCGGGAGATCCCAGGAGCGATTCCTGCTCCAGAACAGCCTCCCTGCTGGCTGGCTCGGCCTTGTCCTGTCCAAGCCCCTGTCGCTTGGCGTCACTGCCCCTCTGCCCTCCCCATCTCGGGCTCTTCAGCATAGGCTGTGCTCCTTGAATGGGGGTGCGAGAGCACATGACGGGCACACAGCACCTCAGCGTCACATCCTCCACACCTGCTGGGAGCGCCCTGGGCTGTGGGCTATGTGCTGTGTAGCCTGTTTCTCAAAACAACCCTGGGGGCACCACCCATGCAGAACTCATAGCCCTGGTTGCCACCCTGTCCAGTACCCCATGCTGATGGGCCTCTCACTGCCCCCTTGGCAGCACACTGACCCCTCACTGCCCTTCCCTCGGGCCCTGGGCCCTGAGACGTGTCATTGAGGAAATTATAACTGGATGCGCTTAAGTGGCACTTTGCTGGCCTTCCAGGAGGTAGGGATGGGGGCAGCATCTTTGTGGAAGGCCCCGGGTACCAGGCTCTGAACCAGCTAATTACTGACTCAAGCCCTGCTGGGAAGCTGCTTCCACCCTCAGAGCCTCCAGCGGCTGATGCCCTGAGTGGGCGGGTGAGACCCAGCAGACAAGATGAGACAGATGCTCGTCAGGCACAGGCGTCCCAGCTGTGACCCCTGACCTGAGGTCTGGATGTGGGCATTTTCTGCAGACCCTGCAGGTGCCAGGCCCTGGGAGGCACCCTGGGGCTTCCACAGGCCAAACAGGTACAGTTCCTACTCTGGGGCACACACGGAGTGGGTGTGGCAGAAGCTGGCTGCGGATGTGAGTGGGCAGATGCTGGGGTCACCATGCAGGGTGGCTGAGCAGCCAGATGCCCAGGCTGCCTGGGGCAGACCCCTGCTATGCCCTTTGCCCGCCCGCCTGACCTAGGCAAGTAGTTCAGCGTCTTGGGACTCAGTTTTCCCACTGTGAAGACCTGAGAGTTAGGGACGATGGTAGTGGCTGCCATAACCAAGTACCACAGACTTCATGGCTTAAAATGACAGAGATGTTTGCTCCTATGGTTCTGGAGGCCAGAGGTCCTAATCAAGGTGTCGAGGTCCTAATCAAGCCAGGCTGCTTTCTTCTGGGGGATGTGGGGAGAGTGTCTCAGCCTCCTCTACTGGCTCTAGTGTTTTCCGCAGTCCTTGGTACACCTCGGCCCTCAGACCCCTCTCTCTGCTCTCTGTCTCCATCATCTCATGGCCTACCCCTCTGTGAGTCTGGACTCCCCTCCTCTAAAGACACCGAGGACCCACCGTGATGTCACCATAACTTCATGACACCTGCAAAGACCCTGTTTCCAAATAAAGTCACATTCACAGGTCTATGGGGTTAGGACTTGGCCGTATCTCTTGACAGGGACACAGCTCACCACAGCACCACCCTTGCAGGGTGCCTGTGAGCATTCGATGGCCTGCCTGCCTCAGTGGGAGTGCAGGGTGGCATTTGCTGCCATCCCTGGTCCTGTGGGTCACAGCGAAGCTCCTGTCCTTTGCAGAGACATTCCCTGCATGCCTGCATGTGTCGAACGCTCCCGTCCCTCCATGCTTTGTGTGTCACACGTGGTTTCGGGCCCTGAGGGGGCCCATTTTCCTCGCTTATCTCTGCTAAGCAGCCTCAGGGAGTGAGTACCTGCTCTGGGCCAGGCCCCTCGCTGGGGTCGCGAAGGCTCCCACCCTGGAGAAGGTCTCAGGCTGTGTCTGGCATTCAGCCTCCTACCCTGCTGGACGTGGGGCTGTGGCTTCTACTCAGACAGCTCTGGTGAGAACTGGGGACCGTTGCCCATCGGCAAACATCCGTGCAGACCCAGGCCAGCTCCACCCCATTCACAGAGAGCAGGGCCCAGGCTGGCCTAATCTGTTCCAGTGCACCCCTGCCCTCGGGGTGTCTAGGGCTCCGGTCCTGCATCTGCCGGCTGCCAGCACTGCCACATTTGGGGCTTTGGGCAGCTAGCCTGGTAGTGGGGGTGGAGGGAGGTGGGAATAAGCCTTTCCCAGCCCTCCCAGCGCTCACCCCCTCTGGATGATCAGGAATCTGCTCCAGCCTCTGGGGAGCCTCCGTTCCTGGGTATTTGCTAGAGCCCCAGAGGATGCTGTGTGCGCAGTGGAGCTTCTCCCCTAGGGCCAATTATTGTCCTGTCTGTTGAGAGGCGTTTAAGAGCCCAGGCATCACCTGGGAGGTGTTGTTGTCCCATTTCCCATGTGGAGAGACCGAGGCTCAGAGAGCCTCACCGACCTGCCCACGGCCAGGCAGATAATAAGTGGGGCCTGGACTTGGGATTAGCATCCTGGTCTGCCTGGCTCCGTGCTCCGTAGTCAGCATGGCGAATGCAAGCTGGGAGTCATCTGACACGTCTCGGGCAGCCCGTCTCATCTCAGCAAATTGCAGCCGGAGGTGATCATCATCACCTCTTTATGGTTGTGACCGTGTGCAGGCGCCAGGGACTCGACCAGGTCACACGGCCAGGATTCAAATGGAGGCTTGAGGGACTCCAGACCTGTGTTCTGTCAGGCGCACACTGGCTCTGCTCCTCACTGACCAGCCCCGCCGCTGCACCCAACTCTCCCGCGTCCTAGCCCCACCCTAAACGCCTGCCTGTGTCTCCCTGGCTGCAGACACCCACTGTTTGGCCGCAACGTGCCCCTGTCCAGCGGCTCTGGCTTCATCATGTCAGAGGCCGGCCTGATCATCACCAATGCCCACGTGGTGTCCAGCAACAACGCTGCCTCGGGCAGGCAGCAGCTCAAGGTGCAGCTACAGAATGGGGACTCCTATGAGGCCACCATCAAAGACATCGACAAGAAGTCGGACATCGCCACCATCAAGATCCATCCCAAGGTGTGTGGGCGTGGACGGAGGGGCACAAGCACCTGGGGCTGGGCATGGCGGCCTCTTCCCAGATGCCAGACCCCAGAGGCGAGCTAGCCTCACCTTCCATCGGTCAGTGGGAGGAACCCGGGCCCAGGGAGGACTGGCACCTGGCCCAGGGTCACGGCTCAGAAAAGACCTGGAGCCCAGGTCTTTGGACTCCTTGCCCTGTGCTCCCCGAGCCACTAGATGCAGGACAGAGCCAGGAAGCGTGCGGCCCACAATGGGTGGGCTGTGGTCCCGTATCACACCCCATGGAGGTGCTTCACTTTCCTACCTGGGCCCACTACTGGGGATGCACCTGCCCCGTGGGATGGCGTCTGGGTGTGGGCGTGGAGGCCAGTGGGCTGCCGTAGGGAACACTTGGGACAGGGGCCCCATCCCTCCACCTTCACATCTCTACCTCCCACCAGCTGACCCACCAGAGGCCTGCACTGAGGCCCCCAGAATCCTCTTGTTCCTCCACTAGCTGTTTCCGGAAGGCCTGCTCTCAGCCAGGCGCTGACTGCACTCCTCTAATTCTCACCCCAGGCCTGGGAGGAAAGGGCCTGTACGAGTCCATTTTCACACTGCTATAAAGAACTACCTGAGACTGGGTCATTTATGAAGAGAAGTGGCTTCGTTGACTCACAGTTCTGTAGGTTGTACAGGAAGCATGACCGGGAGGCCTCAGGAGACTTACAATCATGACGGAAGGCAAAGAGGAAGCAGGCACGTCTTCTCATGGCAGAGCTGGAGAGAGAGAGAGAGTAAAGGGAGATGTGTCACACACTTTTAAACCATCAGATCTCACTACTACGAGAACAGCATGGGAGAAGTCTGCCCCCATAATCCCATCACCTCCCACCAGGCCCCTCCCCCAACACGTGGGGATTACAATTTCACATATTTGGGTGGAGACACAGAGCCAAGCCATATCACGGCCCTCATTATCTTGGGATTTCAGATGGGGAAACTGAGGCTTGGAAGTTAGGTAACTCGCCCAAGATCGCAGTGCACTAGAGCAGGGCCAGCCCGCTCAGCTAGGACCCCAGCCTCCCTCCAGCTTGTTCTTGTCTTGCCCAACGCCATGGTTATGTGACCCTGAGGACCAGAGTCAAGTTACCTGCGGCCTCCCCATGCCATGAGGTCACTAAGTCCCATGTCTCACACCAGCGCTGGACCCGGAGCTTCCCTCGGGCTGGGAAGTTCACCTTGGCTGGTTTGAATTTGGCTTCCTCTCTTTCTGAATGAAAGTTTACAGCATTTGTGATGAAGTCTTTTGCGAAGGGGGTTTCCTCTTGCCCCATCAAGGGAGAGGAGATTTAATGGTTCCAAGGAGTTCCCCTAATGGGGACCCTTCCCTGCTTTTCAGCCCTTTCACGGTTGCTATTGAGTCTGGGGGCACCTCCATTTTAAAGACAAGGAAACCCACTGAGGGGTGTGCTCAAGGACAGGAGTTGGCAAATTTTCTTTTCTTTTTTTTTTTGAAACGGAGTTTCGCCCTTGTTGCCCAGGCTGGAGTGCAATGGCTGGAGATCTCGGCTCACCACAACCTCCACCTCCCAGATTCAAGCGATTCTCTTGCCTCAGCCTCCCGAGTAGCTGGGGTTACAGGCATGTGCCACCATACCCGGCCAATTTTTTTGTATTTTTAGTAGAGACGGGGTTTCTTCATGTTGGTCAGGCTGGTCTCGAACTCCTGACCACAGGTGATCCTCCCGCCTTGACCTCCCAAAGTGCTGGGATTATAGGCATGAGCCACCGCGCCCACCCTTTTTTTTTTTTTTTGAGCCGGGTTCTTGCTCTCTCACCCAAGCTAGAGTGCAGTAGCAGGATCTCAGCTCACTGCAACCTCCACCTCCCAGGTTCAAGTGATTCTCCTGTCTCAGTCTCCTGAGTAGCTGTGACTACAGGTGCCTGCCACTACCCCCGGCTAATTTTTGTATTTTTAGTAGAGATGGGTTTCACCATGTTGGCCAGGCTAGTCTTGAACTTCTGACCTCAGGTCATCCCCCTGCCTTGGCCTCCCAAAGTGCTAGGATTACAGGAATGAGCTACTGTGCCCAGCCCCCAAATTTCCCTTCCCTTCCCTTCCCTTCCCTCCCCTCCCCTCCCTTTCCTTTCCTTCCTCTCTCCCTCCCTCCGTCCCTCCCTCCTCCCTCTCTCTTTCTTCCTTTTTTGTTTTTTTGTCAGGGTCTCACTCTGTTGCCTAGGTTGGAGTGCAGTGACACAATCACGGCTGACTGCAGCCTCAAACTCCTGGGCTCAAGGAATTCTCCCACCTTGGCCTTCCGAATAGCAGGGACTACAGGCACGCACCACCACACCTAGCTAATTTTTAAATTTTTGGTAGAGACAAGATCTCGCTGTATTGCCCAGGCTGGTCTGCAACTCCTGGGCTCAAGCAATCTTCCTGCCTCGGCCTCTCAAAGCGTTGGGATTACAGGCATGACCATGGTGCCCAGCCAACAAACTTTCCATGAAGCCAAATGGTAAATATTTTATCTTTGCAAGCCCTGTGGTCTGTCACAACCATGCATCTCTGCAGTGGCAAGAACGCAGCCATAGCTGCACAGGTGGGTGTGGCTGTGTTCCAGTAAAGCTTGATTCACAAAACAGGCAACGAGCGGCCTTTGGGCCTTGGGCCAGTTTGCAAACCCTGCTCAAGGACCCCCATAGGAAGAGGAGAGCAAGACTAGGGGCAGGTCTGTCTGTCCCCTGCCGGCGGCTGTGGCGGAATGCTGGCAGGACTGGGGGAGTGGTGTCCAGGTGGGGCTGAGCAGGATGCCCCACCAGCCACCTGTGGCAAATGGCTGCCAGCAGAGCTAGTGTGATTCACGTCCTGCAGGCCCTGGTAAGCACCCATGGCTATGACCTGAGGTGGGAAACGCCCTCCTAGCCCCTAAGCATTAAATCGAGCCATGGGAAAGGCTCCTGACTCTCACCTGTGCACCCTGCTTGGGTGCAGGGAGGATGGACCGACCCTTCCCAGCTCATCAGCCCTCACCTGTGCACCCTCCTTGGGTGCAGGGAGGATGGACCGACCCTTCCCAGCTCATGGCCCTCACCTGTGCACCCTCCTTGGGTGCAGGGAGGATGGACCGACCCTTCCCAGCTCACGGCCCTCACCTGTGCGCCCTCCTTGGGTGCAGGGAGGATGGACCGACCCTTCCCAGCTCAGGGCCCTCACCTGTGCACCCTCCTTGGGTGCAGGGAGGATGGGCTGACCCTTCCCAGCTCACAGCCTCACCTGTGCACCCTCCTTGGGTGCAGGGAGGATGGGCTGACCCTCCCCAGCTCACGGTCCTCACCTGTGCACCCTCCTTGGGTGCAGGGAGGATGGACCGACCCTTCCCAGCTCACGGTCCTCACCTGTGCACCCTCCTTGGGTGCAGGGAGGATGGGCTGACCCTCCCCAGTTCACGGCCCTCACCTGTGCGCCCTCCTTGGGTGCAGGGAGGATGGGCCGACCCTTCCCAGCTCACGGCCCTCACCTGTGCACCCTCCTTGGGTGCAGGGAGGATGGACCGACCCTTCCCAGCTCACAGCCTCACCTGTGCGCCCTCCTTGGGTGCAGGGAGGATGGGCTGACCCTCCCCAGTTCACGGCCCTCACCTGTGCACCCTCCTTGGGTGCAGGGAGGATGGACCGACCCTTCCCAGCTCACGGCCCTCACCTGTGCACCCTCCTTGGGTGCAGGGAGGATGGGCTGACCCTTCCCAGCTCACAGCCTCACCTGTGCACCCTCCATGGGTGCAGGGAGGATGGACCGACCCTTCCCAGCTCACAGCCTCACCTGTGCACCCTCCATGGGTGCAGGGAGGATGGGCCGACCCTTCCCAGCTCACAGCCTCACCTGTGCACCCTCCATGGGTGCAGGGAGGATGGGCTGACCCTCCCCAGCTCACGGCCTCACCTGTGCGCCCTCCTTGGGTGCAGGGAGGATGGGCTGACCCTTCCCAGCTCACAGCCTCACCTGTGCACCCTCCTTGGGTGCAGGGAGGATGGGCTGACCCTCCCCAGCTCACGGTCCTCACCTGTGCACCCTCCTTGGGTGCAGGGAGGATGGGCTGACCCTTCCCAGCTCACAGCCCTCACCTGTGCACCCTCCTTGGGTGCAGGGAGGATGGGCCGACCCTCCCCAGCTCACGGCCTCCCGGAGTTTCAGACGTTGTTATTTCTGCCTCTTCGGCTGGTCAGCAATGGAAAATGTCATCTCTCCGGGTCTTCGCCTTCCAATGTGCAGGCCCGGTTCCGCCACCTGGGGTTCTCTCTGCCATTGTCTGAAGCTCCTTGAGCCCCAGCGGCACAGAGAATAGAGGAGCGGCCTGAGCCTTTCCCTCACCAGCACCCGCCCACCAAGTGCTCCTTTAATCCTGCGCGGGGCTCCACGTCGCCCCCGTTATTGGTAGCTTTCTCCTCGTATTGAAAGCTAGAAACTTTCTCATTTGACATGATAGTGTATCGTAAAAGGGAAGAGGACTGGTGGAGGGGAGCCGTCCAGAGGGCCAGAGGCATGGGGTCCTGCCTCCCTGATCTCCTGAGCTGGGGTGAGGCTCATGCGACCTGGCGGATCGCAGACCCACGGGAAGCTACAGGGTAGTGCCACAAGGTCCCAGGAGCCTTTCCCCAGCTTCCCTCAATGGTGACATATTAGGTAATGGGTGCAAAACCAGAACCAGGAAGTTGATGTGGGTACGAGCACAGAACCGCCTTCCCCGAGTTACGTGTGCATCTGTGCTTCGGCACCTTCTAACAAGCACCGGGGACCACCTTCTCAGAGTGTGCACCACGCAGCTTCTGGAACACAGAGCCCGGCTGCTCTCCCAGCTCCCAGCCTAGTTGCAGAGTCAGATAATCAGGCTCTGCTGGCCCCACGCAAAAGCAGAACAGGAGTGTGCAGGTGTCTCAGCGTGCACGGCGGGAGTGGAGCTTGGCTAGTGGCATCACCTCTCCAGGCCTGAGTCCCCGTGTGTCTGTATTGGAAGATGAGACTGAACTGGATCAAGGATTTCAAACCGGGGCTCCCGGAGTCCTTAGCTGGGCTCCGGGGACCCGCAGATCTCTCTCCATCAAATGCGTCAGTTTGTGTGTGGTGCATATGCAGTAGTAGTTTTTACCAGGTGTCTGCAGCTTTTACCAGATTTTTAGAGGACATGTGGCCATCAGATCATTGGGCTCAACAACCTTGGAGGCTGTGGTCAGCTGCACCCTGTGTGCACCGCCCATGATGAGCACCCATGCCTGCCCTGGGGGAACCTTTGCTCTCTGGCACAGCTGAGCCTCTGTTCCATGGACTCCAGCCCTGGGTCTCAGCACGGGGCTGCCCTGGTCTTGGTCTGCACTGGTGACCTGCCTGAGCCTTCGCAGTCCTGATGGCTTTGCACAGATGTGCCTGCCTTCTCTGGGACCCCCCGTGCCAGGATCTGACTCCGGTCCCCACTGAACGTAGACGGCTAAGCCTCCCTCTCTGTGTCTTCTTCCCTCTTCTAGAAAAAGCTCCCTGTGTTGTTGCTGGGCCACTCGGCTGACCTGCGGCCTGGGGAGTTTGTGGTGGCCATCGGCAGTCCCTTCGCCCTGCAGAACACCGTGACAACGGGCATCGTCAGCACTGCCCAGCGGGAGGGCAGGGAGCTGGGCCTCCGGGACTCCGACATGGACTACATCCAGACGGACGCCATCATCAACGTGAGTCCCAGGGACGGGAGGCCGGGGCACCTGCCATCTGTGCCCAAGACCTCAACCTCAAGGTAGTCTCTGACTCGGCTTGCCCCCATCCCCAGAGCCATTCTGTCACTCGACACATCCACTTGCTAGAAAGTTCTCTCTTTACATTCAGTGGAGCTCTACTCCTGTGACTTCCACCCCAGGGTGCCAGTCACCCTGGGAGTCAGAGGCTGCTGTCTTCACTCGGGCAGCCTTTCAGAGAAACAGAGGCATGGCCATGGCCTGGAAACACCTTTGCCCAGCTTACACACTCTGGCCAACGCCGCTTGTCATTATTATTGTGATTATGTTGCTGGCACCTTTAGCATCCACAAAGCACTTCACGCAGATGCCGCAGATCATGTCCATCCAGCTTTGCCGTGACTCAGGCGCTTGGCTGGAATCTGAGTCTTTGTAGAGGGTCCCCCAGGCCAGCAGGATAGGAAGTAGCACCTCCATTCTCCATGCATCAGGTGGTGCTGCCCGGCCTCCAGGGTGTAGATGCCAAAGCATATGGTTTGTGCAGAGAACAGTAACAGTCAGACCTCGGTCATCAGGCGGCCGTCCACATGGCCTCTGTGGGCTTGGCCTTCTTATCTGTGAAACGGGGACAGCACTGAGGCCTTTCAATGCTGCTGAGGATGAGATCTGCTTATGCGTCTCTGCACTGGTTAGAGGTAGAGCTGGAAGAAGGAGCTCCGGGAACCCTCAGGCGGGGTCAGGCACCGCTAATGCTGTTTCCTCCCCCTGCAGTACGGGAACTCCGGGGGACCGCTGGTGAACCTGGTAAGTGTCCCCTAGAGCCCAAATCTCTAGATTTCTGGGGCTCTTCTCACATGGGGGTGCTGAGCCTTGAGGCAGGACACGCCCCACAATATGGTCCTAGAACATTAATTAACACCAACTATCAGGAGTGCAGCTGGGCTGGAGGCCTGGAAGGAGGAAAGACCAAGGCTGCCCCAAGTGCCTCAGGGATGCTGGTGGCCGCCAGGAGTGAGGACTCACCCACGAGCAGCAGCTCAGTCCAGGAGCGTGTGCCTGTCAGGGGAGCTGGGGCAAGGGAGACGCAGGTGTGGGGCTGCTCACCCCAGCCCTCCCTGCCCTGGGTGTACACACAGGATGACAGGGGCACCCTCGTTCTCCCCTTCCCAGTTGTGTCTTGAGCCTCAGAGTCAAGCTCAGCCTCATCCCAGGTGAGATTTTTCCAGAATAAGCCAGGAAGCTCAGTTCAGAGCTCCTAGGCCCTGAAGAATCGGATAGTCTCACCCCTGGAGCTCCTGTCCATGGTGGGGGAGGTGCCCAGGTGTGAACAAGGCCCAGCCCCATGTGAGCCACATGAGATGGCTCTGGAGGGATGCTGGGCAGGAAGACCTGGCAGCTGATGTGAGATCAGGGAGGGCTTCGTGGAGGTGAGCATTACACAACAGCGATTGAGATTGAAGAGGACTGGGTACAGGAGGAAGAAATCCCAGGGAGACGGCACAGCATGAGCATTGGGGGAAGTTTAGGGAGGGGGAGATCAGACAAGGGGACAATGAAAGGGCTGGTGGCCCATGTCCTGCTGCCTCAGGCCTCGTGTGCAGATGGGGCTTCACCCTGTGTGCCTGAGATGTCTCCCAGGCTTTTGGCAGGGCTGAGGGCATGCCCTGGCTTCAAGGAAGCTCGTGTGTGTGGTTTAGGCTGGAGGCCAGGAAGCCAGGCCCAGGAGGCTGCTCCACGTGGTCCAGGCAGTAGCGATGGGCACAGAGGGCCAAGGGTGGACACAGAACTCAATCTACTGGATCTCACACTTGGCTGCTCTTCCTGCCTCCTGAGCTTCCAGGGACCAGGAGGACAAAGGGTGCCTTGACCCAAAGCTTTGCCCCAGGCCCCAGAGGGTCCCCTGATGAGCTGGCCAGGCCCTGGCTGGGAGGGCAGCGCTAGGGGTATATGCCAGGCTGTAGGGTGGGGCTCCTTTCCAGGAGCAGGCCTGAACGTGAGGTTCCCAGGGGCCAGGTCAGATCCTGCCCAGGTGGCACCAGCCTCATGGGGGGCAGGGCAGGTTGGGAGGGGCACCAAAGAGACAGATGGGGCTCAAGGAGCTCCCCTGGCCCCACCTGTCAGCCCCCTACTTCTGGAAGGAAGGGATAGACATGGTCTCAGTCTCCGACATGCCTCACCATGTTCCTGCCTCTCTCGGTCCCTCCAAATGTGGCTTGGCAGTGTCCCTGGTCCCATGGCCCTGCTTCTTAGAGGCAGAGTGGCCAGAGCCTGGGGGCAGGCCCAAGCTGCAAGCTTCCCTGGAAATACTCTCCAGGGATAGGAAGGGGGATCTCCGGGATTTGGAGAGGTGGGGGGTCACTGACCCAGGTGTGATCCTGAGAATGACCTTTTCAGGGGAGTCAGGGGCTGTAGGGTGATTGACAGCCGGGGTCAGCCTCTAGCAACAGAGCTGCGGACACAGTGCTTTGTGGGCAGGGGTTTGCCTGGGTTCCTCCAACCAATGCCTGCTCTTACCTCCCTGCCCAGGATGGCGAGGTCATTGGCATCAACACGCTAAAGGTCACGGCTGGCATCTCCTTTGCCATCCCCTCGGACCGTATCACACGGTTCCTCACAGAGTTCCAAGACAAGCAGATCAAAGGTAAAGAGCTCACCTGGAGGGGGCCAGAGGCAGGGGGTACTCTCCCAGGGCTACAGCCCCTTAGCACCCCAGTCCTGGGACCAAGGCCCATCAGAGGTGCTGGGTGAACCTTGCTCACTACTGGACAGGTCCTCTCTGCCCACCCCAAAGCTGTGAGACCCCCAGGACAGCTTATCCTCAGCCTCTTTCAGGATCTTCCCCCTGCCTATCATCAATTCATGGTCAGGTTCACCCCATGCCCCTCCAAGGCTGTCTCCTTTTGGCTGGTGATCTCGGATCTCAGCCTCTACCGTCAGCTTCTTGGAGTCCCTAAGCTGCTCTCATCTGGACTGCTCCTTAGTTGTCAGGTGTTTCTTTCCTTCTATCCATCCATCCATCCACTCACCCACCCACCCACCTATCCACCCATCCATTCACCCATCCATCCATCCATCCATCCATCCTTTCACCCACCCATCCATCTATCTATTCACCCATCCATTCACTCATCCATCTGTCCATCCATCCACCCGCCCACCCATCCACCCACACATCCATCCACCCACACACCCATCCATCCATCTACCCACCCACCCATCCACTCACCCATCCATCCGTCTCTCCATTCACCCATCCATTCACCTACCCACTCATCTATCCATCCACCCATCCATCCAATCATCCATTCACCCATCCATCCATTCATCTACCCACTCATCCACCTATCCACCCACCCACCCATCCATTCATTCACCCTCCATCCACCCACACCTTTCTACCCATCTACCCATCAATCCACCCACCCATTCATCCACCCATCTTTCCATCCACCCATTTACCATCCATCCATCCATCCATCCACCTATCTATCCATCCACCCATCCACCCAGCCTTCACCCATTCATCTGTCCACCTATCCATCATCCATCCACCCACCCACCCAGCCATTCATCCATCCATCCACCCACCCACCCAGCCATTCATCCATCCATCCACCCACCCACCCAGCCATTCATCTATCCATCCTCCCACCCACCCATCCATCGTTCTCTCTATCCATTCACCCATCCATTTACTCATTCATCCGTCCATCCGTCCATCCATCCACCCACCCACCCATCCACCCACACAACCATCCATCCACCCACACACCCATCCACCCACCCATCCATCCATCTAACCATCCATCCAATCATCCATTCATCCACCCATTCATCCACCCATCCACCCACCCATCCACCCATCCACCCATCCATCCATCCATCCATCCATCAATCCACCATCCATCTACCCACACCTTTCTACCCATCTACCCATCCATCCACCCACTCATCCATCTACCCACCCATCTTTCCATTCACTCATTTACCATCTATCCATCCATCCATTCATCCATCCACCTATCCATCCATCCACCCATCTGTCCATCCACCCATCCACCCAACCATTCACCCATTCATCTATTCACCTATCCATCATTCATCCATCCATCTATCCACCCACCCACCCACCCAGCCATTCACCCATCCATCCACCTGTCCATCATCCATCCATTCTATATCCATCCATCTACCCATCCATTCAACCAACCACTCATTTATCCTTCCACCCACCAATTTTTCCATCCATCCATCTATCCACCATCCATCCATTTACCCATCCATCCATCCATCTACTCATCCATTCATCCACTCATCCACCCACCTGTCCACCCATTCACCCACCTGTCCACCATTTCTTCCTTCCTTTATTTTTTTCCTTTATTTTTTCCTTCTCTCCTTCTTTCCACCCATCCACCCACCCACTCATTCACCTGTCTACCTATCCATCCATCCATCTGTCCACCCACCTGTCCCTCTATCCCTGTTCATCTATTCTTCCATCCTTCTACCCACTCCTGAGTACTCTCTCTTCCAGCCTGTGGCCCATGCAGATCACATGGTAGAATATCCTCTATGCCAGGGGAGCAGAGTCCAATACCCCGTCTTTGGAAGTCACCCTCCTCCAAGCCCCCATTTCCTCACCCCCATCCAAAAGGGATGCCCAGCCCACCTGCCCACTCCTAGATTGCCATGAGCACCCATCTGGGAGAGGTCTCGCCAGGGCACTAGGCAACTCTCCCAGGTAAGAGCACACCCATTGCCTCCTCAAGTGAGCAGTTGCAACCACCTTCCAGAGCAGGGCCATGCTTCCAATCACAGGGCCTTTCCTGGGGGCCTCTACCTCCCCGCCTTCTCTACTTTCCTAGTGAGCTTCTCCCTTCTGCCATTGTGTCTCCCATGCCCACCTCCTGCCCAACACCTAGGCCTGACTCAGCAACTCACACTTCCACATTGCTTTGCTGTCTCCTCCCAGCCCCCTCACTGGCAGTTCATTGAGAGCAGGGGGCCTCCTCATGTTTGCCCCCTCCTCCATGACCCTGTCAGCCAAGCACATGGACCCCAGTGCAGCCAAGGCCGGTGCCATGAGGGCTAGTCACATGAAGAGCTGCTGTTGAGGATGCCGCCATTGTCCTTCCGTGTCCATTATGGGAAGACAATCTGGAGCCAGGCAGAGCCTGTCTTGCCCAAAGAAGCTGAAGTCTTCTACTCTTGAACAGTGAGGACCATCTAATCTCTTGAGCCCTTTTCCTGTTGGCTTCTAGGAAGCTCAGAACTAGATTCAGGGATGCACCCACACCCGTCCTAGTGTGCTCCTTTCTCTAATGAGCGAGCCTTTCCTGTTGAATTATCCCATTCTCCATGGGTGCCTTTGACTTCAGCCTCCTTACTGGAAATTAGCAGAGCTGCAGTTTGCACACACTGAGCTATGAGGTGACTTTACTTGGAAGTGGATGATAGTGTCCTCTTCCCTTCTTGCCTCTCTCTTTCTCCTCTGAGACAGGATCCCACCAGGGCCTGGGTTTCCTCCTTTGTTTTACAGGGACTGTCCCAGTTAGTGCTGACCTCATCCCAGACCCCCTGAGAGACATCCCCTGTTCTCAGAGCTGTATCCCCTCCCCAAGAACAGCACAGACTAACTGAGGAGCCTGATAAACCTTAGCGGCATGGCACATTTGCCATTTTAAAATCCTTCTGAAGTTGACTGGTGTTTGTACTTGCTTTTCTTTTTTATTTAATAAAATGCAATGATCCAAACCCAGTTAATCTAAAGTTCTTTGAAATGAACCATCTTTTTATTAAATCAAGGAGATGTTAAGTACATTTCTTATTCTTGTCTGGGGGTGGGGTGCAGAGGCCTCTGGGGGGCTTTCAGGGTAAAGAGTGGCCACCATGCATGTTGGGGGAGCCCCAGGAGGGCTTGGGGTCCAGCCAGCCTTAGGACCAGAGTGTAGCCCCACATGGGGTGATGTGGGGTGTTTGATTCATGGAGTAGGGCCGTTTGCGGGCATCTGCCCCTCTGTGGATTATGAGGGACAGTGCAGTTCATAGGTGGGAGACCTCTGGCCTGGGGGGTAAACCCCTCATTTATCCTGTGGCCCGCAAGCCAAGGGAGAGCTGTAGGGAGAGGAGGGGACAGGGACAGGGGCATGAGCGTTCCCTGGTCTCAGACATCACAGAGTTCCCAGATCTCTGACATTACAGGATTCCCCGATCTCAGAGACCACAGGGTTCTCAGAAGTCACAGGGACCCCTGGTCTCAAAAACCATAAGTTTCCCTGGTCTCAGAAGTCACAGTGTTCCCCAGTCTCAGAGGTCACAGGGTCACTTGGTCTCAGAAGCCATAAGGTCCCCAAGTCTCAGGCCCCTGTGCTGGGTGGAGTCCTGAGTCCTTCACAATAGTGGAAAAGGCTGGCGGAGGCAGCCCAGCCACCTGGCAGGAGCAGGGCGGGGAGCAGGATGGGCAGGGAGCCTGGTGGCCTGGTGCTTGGTGTGTGTTCTGCTCACCTCTTAAGTTCAAGGAGAAGAGGCTTTAGAGTCTCCTAGCCTGAGCACAGCCAGTCGCTTTCCTCAGCTCCGGCCCAGAGGCATTACCGGGCCTCTGCTTTCCCAACCGCACGGTGGGTCTAAGTCGGACGGGACCACAGGCATTGTTCAAGTGCGGGCTCTGTGCCTTGGACTCCTGTGGGCTGTGAGCCAGAGGTTTTCCCGTTTTCCCTCCCGTTTTCCTTCTAGCAGGGAGACGGGCCACAAAAATGCCCCCAGATGCCACAGATCAGAGTGAGGGGTGCTGGGAGGAGGCCGGGGCAGGGCTGGGGCCTCGAGTGTGAGGGCTGCACAAGGGGGCAGGAGACCTCTCTGAGGAGGTGACCCACCTCTGGCAGAGACTGTGGGAAGGGAGCGGGGCAGGCTCTGGAGATTGCCGGGGACTCGCAGGCAGTGGGAGCGGGAAGGGCCGATGTCCCAGGTGGGCTGTGCGGGGCCTGTTGAGGATCCCATGCCCTGGATTTAGAAGCCAGCTAGAGAGTGATCCCCCGGATTTACGCCTCCAGCCTGGCCCCTCCCACTCCAGGCTCGGACGGGCAGCTGCTTGTGGGACGGCCCCACTGATGTCCACGGGCAGTTCCCACTCAGAGCACCTGACAAGACCCCGCTCCTGCAGCCCCAGCTGCTGTCCCCACTCAGTTACGTCAGCCTTGTCCCTCTGTCCCCCACACACCTCATCCGCTGTCAGCGAGTCCATTGGTCCAGGCTTCAGGACGCATCCACCCCCGGCCTTGCCACCGCTCCGCCTCCACCTCCACCTCCGGGTCCAGCGCTGGGGCACTCGCTGCCCTGGACCATCACCTCTCTGGGTTCCTCCGGATGCTGCCCCATCCCCCACAGACCGTCCCACAGCCAGAGAGGCCCTTTCAAAACTAAAGGCAGATCACGTCTGGTGATTCAAGATCAAATCCAAAGCCTTCCAGGACCCAGTGGACCCAGGGGTCAGGCTTACCGGCCGGCTCTGACCCCATCTCCCACATGGCTTGTTCATCAACTGTTCATCTTTGGTGTGTTTAAATATTTGGTGCATTAAAAGCATTTAGGTTATGTGTGTTCTTATTAGTAGGTTGTGAGAGTTCTTTCTACATTCTGGATAGGAGTCCTTTATCAGATAAGCAAATTGCAAATATTTTCTCCCAGTCTGTGGCTTGTCTTTTCATTCTCTGAACAGTGTCTTTAAAGAGCAGAAGTTTTGTAAATTGTGATGAAGTGTGTTTTCCCAATTTGTCATGCATTTGGTGTTGTGTCTACGAAGTCTTTGCTAACCCAAGATCAGAAAGATTTTTCTCCTACAATTTCTTCAAGAAGTTTTACTTTTTGAGGTTTCAGATTTAGGACTACAATGCATTTTGAATTTGTATATTTTTAAATAGTGCAAAGTATAGATCGAAGTTTGGGGGGTTTTTGTTGTTTTTTGCCTTGGAAATTCAATTGTTCTAGCACCATCTGTTGAAAGACTGTTCTCTACTGAAGTGCCTTCACACCGTTGTCAAAAAGAGAATGACCCTATGCCATTCCAGCTATCTGTCTTCAGGCAGATTCGGTATTGCACTGGCTCGATTACTGTGGCCTCACAGTAGGTCTAAAAGGCAGGTGATGTGAGTCCCCCGACTTTATTCTTCCTTTTCCAAGTTGCATGGGCTCCTCAGACCCTTTGCATTTCTATATAAATTTCAGAATAAGCTTGTCAATTTCTATATAAAGAAAAATAAAGCCTGCTGATGATCTGATGGGGATTGCATTGAATTTACAGATCAATTTGGGGAAATTTGGCATTTTAACCATGGTAACTTTTCTGACCCATGAATACAGAATACCTCTCCATTTATTTACATCTTCTTTAACTTCTCTCTGCAATGTTTTATAGTTTTCAGTGTATTGGTTTTGGGGCATTTTTCATCAGATTTATTCGTAAGTATTTCTTAATTTTGATGCTACTATAAATGATGTATTCTTTGAAATTTCAGTTTCTGGTGGTTGGTTAAGAGTATTCAAATTAAAATGATTTTTGGATGTTCACCATAAGATATCCTGTAAGCTCGATAACTCACTTACTGCTTCTAGAAACTTTTTTTGTAGATTCCATCAGATTTACTACATACATGGCTATACAGTCTGTGAATAAAGACAGTTTTACTTCTTCCTTTCCAATCTGAATGCTTTTTTTTCTCTTGCCTGGCTAGAACTTCCAGTAAAATATTGAATGAAAGAGGTAAGAGCGAACATCCTTGTCTCGTTCCTGATCTTGGAGAGAAAAGCACTCAGTCTTTCACCACTGAGTATGACGCTAGCTAAAAACTTGCATAGGTATCCTCTATCAGGTTGAAAAGTTCCCTTCTGTTTCTGGTTTTTATTGGGAATGGATGTTACATGTTGTCAGAGGCTTTTTGTGCATCTCTGGAGATGATCATATGGTTTTCTTTTCTAGTCTGTTAATGTGGTAAATTGCATTGGTTGATTTTTAAATGTTAAACCAAGTGTACATTCCTGGGATGAACCTCATTTATCACTTATTTATGATGTATTATCCTTTTTTTTTTTTTTTTTTTTTGAGATGGAGTCTCACTCTGTCCCCCAGGCTGGAGTGCAGTGGTGTAATCTTGGCTCACTGCAACCTCTGCCTCCCAGGCTCAAGTGATTCTCCTGCCTCAGCCTCCCATGTAGCTGGGATTACAGGTGCCCACCATCATGCCCAGATAATTTTTGTATTTTTGGGAAAGATGGGGTTTCACCACATTGGCCAGGCTGGTCCCAAACTCCTGACCTTAGGTGATCTGCCCACCTTGGTCTCCCAAAGTGCTGGGATTACAGGTATAAGCCACCATGCCTGGCTGTACTATCCTTTTTAATGTATTGTTGGATTTTATTTGTTTAAAGAATTTTTGTATCTGTTTTCATGAGCGATATTGGTCTAGTTTTCTCTTCTGGTTGTTGTATCCAGATAATGAGGTTAGAAGTAGTCACTCATTTTCAGTTTTCGGGTGGAGTTTGTATAGAATTAATACTACTTCTTCCCTAAACATCTGGTAGAATGCGCCAGTGAGCTCTTTTGGGCTTGAAGTTTTTTTGTAGGAAGATTTTTTAACTCCAAATTCAATTTCTTTAATAGATATAGTGCTATTTGAGTGATCTGTTTCTTCTTGAATGAGCTTTGGTGGTTTGGAAATTTCAAGAAATTTGCTTCTTTTATCTAAGTGATTAAATTCATTGACGTCAAGTTGTTCATAATAGTCTCTTATTATTCTTCTAATATCTGTAGAATCTGTAGTGATGTCACCTCTGTAATTCGTGATATTGAAAACTGTCTTTTTGTCATGATCAAGCTTGCTAAAGATTTACCAATTTTATTGATCTCAAAGAATCAACTTTTAGTTTTTATTTTCACTGTTATGTTTCTTTGACTTACATTCTTATCTTTATTTCATTGATTTATACTATTGATTTCATTGAGTCACACTCAACTTTATTATTATTATTATTTTTTTTTTTTTTGAGACGGAGTCTCGCTCTGTTGCCCAGGCTGGAGTGCAGTGGCCGGATCTCAGCTCGCTGCAAGCTCCGCCTCCTGAGTTTATGCAATTCTCCTGCCTCAGCCTCCCGAGTAGCTGGGACTACAGACGCCGGCCACCTTGCCCGGCTAGTTTTTTGTATTTTTTTTTTAGTAGAGACGGGGTTTCACTGTGTTAGCCAGGATGGTCTCGATCTCCTGACCTCGTGATCCACCCGTCTCGGCCTCCCAAAGTGCTGGGATTACAGGCCTGAGCCACCGCGCCCGGCCTCAGCTTTATTATTGATTCACATTCAGCTTTATTGATTCACACTCATCTTTATTATTGAGTCACATTCTCAGCTTTGTTATTGATTCACATGCATCTTTATTACTGAGTTACACTCATCTTTATTGATTCACACTCATCTTTATTATTGAGTCACACTCTGAGCTTTATTACTGATTCACACTATCAGGTTTATTATTGATTCACACTCTCAGCTTTAGTATTGACTCATACTCTCAGCTTTATTGAATCACACTCTCAGCTTTGAGTCACACTCTCAGCTTTATTGATTCACACTCTTACCTTTATTATTAATTCACACTCTCAACTTTATTATTGATTCATACTTTTAGCTTTATTTTTTTTTTCTTCTGGTTATTCTGGGTTTTATTTGGTCTTTTTCTAGTTTTTAAGATGGAAACTGAGGTTATTGATTTGAAACTTATTTTCTAACATAGGCACTTCAGTACTATTAATTTCCCTCTACCTCTACAACCTATGAATTTTAATATATTATACATTCATTTTTATTCAGTTGAACAGAGTTTCTAATTTCTCTTTTTACTTATCTGAAGATGAGTAATTTAGAGTGTTTTATTTAGTTTCCAAGTACTTGGGAATTTTCCAGATACCTATTGTTGATTTCTAATTGTGGTCAGAATTCTTATATAAAATGAAAATTCTAAATTTATTGACTCTTGTTTATTTCTGGGTCTGAGACACCTGTTAAGTCACAGATTGGAGCAGCTCGGGGGATGGAGACAGTATCTCAGTGAGGTGTGTGTGCAGTGCCCCAGCCACAGGGCCTGGCAAATGGTTGGTACTCACTGGACATTAGCAGCGAGTATTGTTTTGGGGAAGGCCAGTGGGAGGTGATGAGTTCAGTTCCAAGCAGGGAACATTTGGGGAACCAGCAGTATGCAAGCCAGAAAGGAGAGCCCCACTGGCCACTGGGGTTGGGTTGGAGCTCACGTGGTTGGATGCAGGATGGGGTGGACATGAAGCCACCTGTGGGGCGAGCACACTAGAGCTAGAACACCCTACAGCTCCATGATGACGGTCAGGAGAGGGCAGCTTTGCCGGACCACAGGGGGACTGGGCCGGCTTAAGCAGAATGACACCTGCTGCTTCCTGGTCCTGCAGGGGAACTTCTGTCCTCTGCCTGTCCTCTGAGGGAGGGTGGCGGCTTTTTGCAGCAGCCCTAACAGAGTCTCGCCGTGTTTCATTTCCAGACTGGAAGAAGCGCTTCATCGGCATACGGATGCGGACGATCACACCAAGGCGAGTATCTGAAGAGTGCTGTCCCCTGCTGCCCCTTCCTCTCGTCCCTCACCCTGGCCCTCCCTCCAGACCCTGGCTGGCTGTGCTCGGCTCCTTGCAGGTGCCCAGATGGGCCAATGCACTCAGGCCTCTGATCGTTGCTCAGGCCGGTCCTTGTGCTTGGACCTTTCCCTCTTTGCCTTATAGATTCCTTCTGTTCTTTCAGGACACCATCTCTTTCCTGTGGCTGCTATAACAAATTACTATAAGCCTGGTGACTTAAAACAGCAGAAATGTGTTTCCTCTCAGTTCCGGAAGTAGGAGGTCTGAAGTCAAGGGGTCAGCAGGGCTGCACTGCCTCTGAGGCTCCACGGAAAGCTACTTCCTTGCCCCTTCCAGCTTCTGCTGGCTCCAGGTGTCCTTGGCTTGTGGCTCTCTCCCTGCAGTCTCTGCCTCTGTCTTCACTTGACCTTCTTTCTCTCTGAATATCTGTGTGCACATCTCTCTCTTGTTTCTCTTATGAAAACATCCATCATTGGAGTTAGGGCTCGCTCTAAACCAAGAAGGTCTCATCTCAAGATCTTCAACTAATGACATCCATAAAGTCCTATTTCCAAACAAGGTCACATTCTGAGGTTCTGGGTGTATATGAATTTGGGGGCACACTATTCTGCATTCTCAGGACACTCAAGTGGGATAAGGTGCCTCCTCGTAGCACACAGAGCCCTGGCCTCTCTCCCCAGCCTTGAACTCATCCTGCTGTGTCGGAATCACCTGTGTTGGGACTGCCCCACCCCATCCTGCCTCCTCGGCTGTCGGCTCCTTGGGAGCAAGGACTGTGACCTGCTCATTCCTCCACTCTGCCCCAGTACTAGGTCCACTGCAGAGCAGGTGCCTAGAAATGCTGAATGAGTGCAAGAAAGAAGGGGCTGGGGGAGAGGAAGTGGGGGCAGGATAGAAGGGAGGCTGGAAATGCAAAGTTGAGCTTCAAGGTTTGAAGAAGGGAGAGGTCACTGCATTGGGAGCCTAGGAAGAACTCAAGAATGCTCAAGCGACCATTTCCTCGAACAACACAGTCCCTAAAGCTGTCATTCCTCCTGTTTCACCAACTCTGCTAATCTAGGGGTGACATTTGAAAAAAATTATAATCAACATTCAGTACACCAATTTATCTTTTGTTTCTTTCTGTCTGTCTCTTTTATCTGTCTGTCCATCCCACCTCTGTCCAGTCTTCTATCTGTCCGTTCCATGACTCAGCATCATCTGTCCGTTCCATGACTCAGCATTGGCTGTCCATTCCATGACTCAGCATCGCCTGTCTGTCCATTTCTCCTTCTATCCACCCATCCATCATCATTCCTTCTTCCATCCATCCATCTATCCTTCCGCCCCTCCTCACACTATCCACCCACTCTTTCCTCTCTTCACACTTCTAACCAGCCATTGCTACCACATTTCTCTTGAGAAGCACATCTGGTAGGGGACACAGAGTGGCCAGTGGTGGGACAGGGCAGTGTGGGGGCCCAGAGGAGGCTCCTCTTCTGGCCTGATGCTGGAGGGAGGGAAGGGCAGCTTCATACCAAGGAGCTGGGCAAAGGCTCAGAGGAGGGGCCTTGACAGCAGACTCTTTCCAGCCTGGTGGATGAGCTGAAGGCCAGCAACCCAGATTTCCCAGAGGTCAGCAGTGGAATTTACGTGCAAGAGGTTACGCCGAATTCGCCTTCTCAGAGGTAGGCTCTGCCAGAGGAGACAGGGAGATTGCTGGAGGCATGGGGCAGGTGTGAGATCTGGGCTAGGACTGCCCCACTGTTCTCATGTGACCTTGAGCTTCCCAGCAAAGTGATGGGGAAGGGGCAGGTGAATTCTAGTGTGTCTGCTAAGCCAGGGGAGGCTGGAGAGCTGAATGGTCCCTAGAGCCCTGACCGTGTCCATCCTAAGTCCACAATGTCGTTTCCTTCAAGAAGCAGAGACTGAGGAGTACCTGTTGGGCTAAGAGCCCGCTCTAAGCCAGACTCTTTCACCAGCTGCGGACCAGCCTGAGTCCTGGGTCTTTCTGGAACTCACCTTCTCATTGTAAAATGGAGATAATTTAGCCTTTTTTTTTTTTTTTTTTTGAGACAGAGTCTCACTCTTGTTGCCCAGGCTGGAGTGCAGTGCCGCAATCTCAGCTCACTGCAACCTCTGCCTCCCAGGCTCAAGCGATTCTGCTACCTCAGTCTTCTGAGTAGCTCGGATTACAGGTGCCCGCCACCACACCTGCTAAGTTTTTTTGTATTTTTAGTAGAGACACGGTTTCACCATGTTGGCCAGGCTGGTCTTGAACTCCTGACCTCAGGCGATCCGCCTGCCTTGGCCTCCCAAAGTGCTGGGATTTCTACCCCCAGGAGACTTTGTAGATGAAATGGATAAAGCACTGCTTTCTTTGAAGTCTTCCAGTACTAGAGAAATGTTAAGCATTGCAACACCATAGGCTGAGGCAGGCGTGCAGCGACACTACCACATGCTGGCATGGCTGACCCACCCCTAGGAAGGGCTCTGAACCAGTCGCCTCCCCTCCTTAGCCTCACTCTTCATCTGCGGTGGGAAAAATCCACGTATAAGTAGATCCACACAGTTCAAACCCATGTTGTTCAAGGGCCAACTGTACTGTGCGTCCTCAGAGGCTAGGCTTGAGGGTGGGAGGCCCTGCGTGACCTTCCGCGATGAGCACAGATGGCACACGAGCCCTGCCCACAGGAGGCCTGCAGTAAAAATTGTTGAGATGGTGTAAGATTTTCCACACGCATCATCTCAGTTAATCCTCACTGCAGCCAGGGATTCGCAGGCTCTTGCCCTCACCCATTTTACACATGGAGGGACTGAGGTTTAGAGAAGTTACTCTTCCAGGTCACACAGCCAGCATGTGTGGGTCCTGATGCTGGTGCCCACGCCGCTGAGCACGGTACCATCACCTTCCTTCCTGGCAGTGGGGAGGTCTCAGTGAACCTCATGCAGAAGGAAGGCCGGCCCCACGAGCTCTGCCTGTCACATAGAAGTCTTCGTAACTGCGGTAACAGCAGTACCTGCTCCTGGGCCTTTGTAATTTGCAAAGCACATTTCCACATAGGACTGTAGACCTGAAAACTGAGGCTCAAGGGGACAGAGTGCCTGGCCCAGCTAGAAGGGCTGCAGCGGGAGCCTGAACCCTCCCTTCTAAGGCATGGGAGAAGCAGTTTGAAAGGTCGTTTGCCTGTCATGTGACACTGGATTTCTTCTGGTGTGAGAGCTTTGGGGCCAGGGCACTGTTCTTTCCCATCGAAACGACTTTTGTTAAAATGTTGTCATTGACCCTGACTGTGCCTCGCCCTGGGCTGGGCCTGGGAAGGCTGTGCCTGTGGAGGCTGTGGGTGGTGACCCCGTTTCTCCTGTTGGCAGAGGCGGCATCCAAGATGGTGACATCATCGTCAAGGTCAACGGGCGTCCTCTGGTGGACTCGAGTGAGCTGCAGGAGGCCGTGCTGACCGAGTCTCCTCTCCTGCTGGAGGTGCGGCGGGGGAACGACGACCTCCTCTTCAGCATCGCACCCGAGGTGGTCATGTGAGGGGGCGCATTCCTCCAGCGCCACGCGCCAGAGCCTGCAGATAACGGAGGGCACCGCTCCCCGAGATCAGGACGAAGGACCACCATCGGTCCTCAGCAGGGTGGCAGCCTTCTCCTGGCTGTCCGGGGCAGAGCGAAGGCTGGGCTTGGCCAGGGGCCCGAATTTCCGCCTGGGGAGTATTGGATCCACCTCCCAGTGCAGGGAGGGAAGCCCAACATCCCCTTGTACAGATGCTCCTGAAAGTCACTTTCAGGTTCTCGGGATATTCACAAAACTGCCTTCCCTGGAGGTCCCCTCCTCTCCTAGCTTCCCGCCTCCGCCCCTGTGAACACCTGTCTGCAGTACCCCCGCTCCTGCCCCTCCTACTGCAGGTCTGGGCTGCCAAGCTTCTTCCCCACTGACAAACGCCCACCTGACCTGAGGCCCCAGCTTCCCTCTGCCCCAGGACTTACCAAGCTGTAGGGCCGAGGCTGCTGCCTGCCAGCCTGGGGTCCCTGGAGGACAGGTCACATCTGATCCCTTCGGGGTGGGGGGTCCAGCCCGGAGCAGGCACTGAGTGAATGCCCCCTGGCTGTGGAGCTGAGCCCCGCCCTGCTGTGAGGATTTCCTCCCCAGGCAGGCAGGAGGCCACGGGGAGCACGTGGAAAGTTGGCTGCTGCCTGGGGAAGCTTCTCCTCCCCAAGATGGTCATGGGGCGGCCTGCAGAGGACAGTGGACGTGGAACTGTGGGGTGTGAGGACTGAGCCGGCTTCCCCTTCCCACGCAGCTCTGGGATGCAGCAGCTGCTCGCATAGAAGTGCCGCCCAGAGGCAAGCGGGCTCCTGGGCATCACCCCCCTCACCCAGGGAACAAGTGTGTCTCAAGGGGCATTTGTGAGCTTTGCTGTAAAACAGATTCCCAGTGTCGCTTGTACTGTATGTTTCTCTACTGTATGGAAAATAAAGTTTACAAGCACATGGTTCTCAGCCAGCAGGGCACTGGGGCAGCCTGCCCACCACTGGCCAGGGTTCTTCCTGGGGATCCATCTAACACATGACTGGGTATACCTGCAAAGACATGGGCCTTTAAAGGGTTTCTATGACAGCCGAGCACTGGGGTACACCAGGCCTCAGGGTCATGTGGCTCTGCGGAGGGCTGGCTCCGAGTCAGGCAGCCCAGCTCAAGTCCTGGCTCCTCCACTTACTTCCAGCTTCATGGTCTTGGGCAAGAGATGTCCCTCTCCCTGCTGTGGCCTCTGCCTCTGTCCAACAGGAAGGCTGGCCCTGCTGCGCTGACCTCCTGGTCGCCCCAGGATGCAAGGTGACGGGTGCAGCACTTGGGAAGCCACCCAGCTTACGGGGAGCTCCCACTAAGCCCCACTGTGCATGTCTGGTCACATGAAGAACCCTTTCCCACATCTGTGCTATTTCACCCTCCCTGCCACCCACCCAGCAATGGGGAAACTGAGGCAGAGAGCGATTTCAACGAGCAGGAGGTCCAGGGACACTGCCTAGAGTAGCTGGAAGCAGAGCACTGGGAGCCGTGAACTTGCCCCCAACCCTCTGCTCCACCCAGAGTGGGCCACCCCCACC
This sequence comes from Macaca thibetana thibetana, assembly GCF_024542745.1. Lineage (NCBI taxonomy): Eukaryota > Metazoa > Chordata > Mammalia > Primates > Cercopithecidae > Macaca > Macaca thibetana. Next base: position 181,326,337 of record NC_065582.1, read on the forward strand.
AGGCCCCGAGCCACTCTGGCCCCATCTAGGCTTCCATCCACCTGCCAGGCTCAGGCAGCCATGTCCACCCTCCAGGCCCTGCTCTGACTCCCACCTGCGGCCGGGGCTCTCCACACACACAGTGGCCCCAGAGAGTAGGCCCTTGTCCCCTGAGTCTTTGGGCCCTGGCTAAGAGGAGCCTATTGGGTGTTGGGGGGCTGAGGTCGGGAAGAGGGCATGGAGAGCTGTGACCTTACCAATTATTGGAGAGGCGAGCGCTTGGGAGAGCGTCAGGGGCCACCAGGGAAACCATGACCCCCATTCCCACAGCTCTTCCAAATCTGAAGGATCAGGGGTCACTCTAGTGATTTCTGGGGTCCTGTGGGTTCTAGGGGAACTGGGTCTGGGGATTCTGCCCATTCACACTGTCTCTGCATCAGTGCCCATCACATGAAGCCACTTATCCCTTGACAACTGTTCCCACCTTGTGGGAGACAAGCCCTGACACCCCAGGTCAGACCACCTTCTCAACCCCGTGTCTGCCCCACAAATGCCTCAGGGGAGAGTGGACCACAAACCCACCCGCTCACTCACAGACGGGCTGTGCTCTCCTGGCTCTGTCTGGGTCGCGTTCACCTTGCAGCCTGGCTTCGGAGTCCCAAGATCCGTTGCAGGGGCCTGAGGAGCACAGCGGGGCTGTGAGGTCAGGAGGCTGATTTCTTTCTTTTTTTTTTGAGATGGAGTTTCACTCTGTCAGCCAGTGGTGTGTTCTCGACTCATTGCAACCTCCGCCTCCCAGGTTCAAGCGATTCTCCTGCCTCAGCCTCCCAAGTAGCTGGGACTACAGGTGCCCACCACCATACCTGGCTAATGTTTGTATTTTTAGTAGAGACGGGGTTTCACCATATTGCCAGGTGATCTTGTGATCCACCTGCCTCGGCCTCCCAAAGTGCTGGGATTACACGTGGCTCACGGCCACTGCGCCCGGCCCATGATGTTGTTTTCTTAACAGTTTGGGTTCCGTTGAAGGAGATAAACTGGCTGTGTGAGCACTGAATTAAACAGCGTGAGGAGGATCCTATTCACACTCTTCACACTCCAGGCCAGAATGTGCCCCCGAGATGTTGCCTCCCACCACCCTCCTGCTCTCTGCCCCTGGCTTCGAATGACCATGGCCTCCGGATGCCCATCTGTGAAGCGGGGAGGTGGGCGGGGGTCTCTGAGCTTGGGAGTGAGCAGGCCTGGGCTGTGGTCCCAGTTCTGACACCCTCGAGCGACCTCTGTGGAGGTCTTCAGCTCTGGGCTTCTGCATCCAGGAGGCCTGTGGCTGCCACCTCCAGAGGAAGAGGGACAGTGACACTCAGACAGCCCTCCCCTGATGGGGGGTCACCCTTTTACCCACCCCGGCTGGCCCTGTCATAGTGGGAGGTTGAGACCTCTGTCCTCCCAGCCCCCGAGACCTGACTGTTCCCTCCGGGCGGAGCCGCCTCCCTGGCTGCCTCTCCAGCTGCACTCGGTAAAAAACAACCTCTGCAGAGCCCGCCAGCTGCTGTCCCGCCATTGTGCAACCCTCTGGCTCCTGTGCAGTTTCAGCTGCTGGGCCGCCACCCACCCCTCCGCGTGTCCCGTGAAGATGTAAACAGCATGCTCACAAGGCCAGCGCCCGCCAGGAGGAGCGCCCTGCCCCAGGCTGGGTCCTCCGTGAACACCTGGAATCCCACAGGCACAGGTCCCCATGTCCCAACACCCCACATGACAGAGGCAGAAACTGAGGCCTGGAGAGGGTGAGGACCTGTTCCAGGTCACACGTGAGCCAGTGGCCGGGCTCCAGGTGACCAGAGCTGGGCTTCTGTCTGTCCCATCAGGCGGCCATGGTGCAGCTGCTGCAGGACAGACGACCTCCACTGCCCTGACGCGGGGCCCAGCCAGTGGCTCCAGGAGGGCAGCCCTGCCTCCCACAGCTCACCTGTGGGTCACACATCTTCCTTCCTGCTCCCTCTGGGGTAAGTGGGTTCAGAACAGAGGAGCACAGATGGAAATTTCAGAATGGGTCAGAGCTGAAGGAGCAGAGGAGTGCCTGGGGCTGTCACCCACACCTGCTTCATTCCTCCTGACCATTCCCTCTGTGACGGGCCAAAGAATGGTCTCCAAAGGCATCCATGTCATGACCCTCGGAGCCCTGGAACGTCTTATATGGCAAAAGAGACTTAGCACATGTGATCAAGGCAAATAGCCTGATCCTGATTGTAGGATGGGCCTGATGTGACACAAGGGTCCTTATAAGAGGGATGCAGAAAGAGTCAGCAGAAGTTAGAAAGTGGGATGATGGAGCGACAGGTGGGGGCTCTGTGGGGGAGGCTGAGAATGCAGAGGACCTTCTAGAAGCTGGAAATGCAAGGAAAGCAAGGAAATGGTCCCTTCAGAGGCCCCAGAAGGAGCCACCACCTGACTCCTTGACTTTAGCCTGGACGGACTGACTGTAGACTCCGGCTTCCAGGACTGCGAGAGAAGGAGTGTGTGCTGTGTTAGTCGGCGAGGTTCATGGTCATTTGTTATGGCAACCACAGGAACCGCACCTGCTCTTCAAGCTGGCCTCCAACTTCACTCCCTCCAGGAGGCCCCACCCTGCCCACGCCAAGGGCCTGGGGACCCTTTAGGGCCCTCGTGGCTTCCGGTTTCTGGCTTATTTGCTTGTTCCTCTGGATGTTGACTGCTTCTTGCTTCCCCACCCCCTAGAAACATTGGCTCCAGGAGCTTATGAACTTTGCTTAAACCCCAGCCATGTCCCCAGAGCCAACCCCAGCGCCGGGGCAGAGCAGGTGTTCAGTGAATGGGTCTTAGTTTGAATGAGACTCGTGGGCTTGAAAGTTCATCTCAGCTCTATAACTCTGGGGCCCATGTTGCCATGTCACTCCAAGCAAACCTCAAATCCAGTATCCAGGGAAGGCCAGGATGCCAGGCATGGGAAGAGGCAGGAAGAAGAGGTGGGGGTGGGAGGAAAATGGCCCCACTGTCCTCATAGCTACTGATCCTCTAAGCCTCAGGATCCTCTCTGAAAGTGGAGGAGCCACCTTCACTCTGCAGATATCCCCTCCGAAGGAGCAGCCCATGTGCTGCCCTGCACCCATGCAGCTGTCACTCAGCCCCTCTCCCAGGACCTCTCCAGGCTCCAGGGACACCCCAGGCAGGAGAACCTCCAAGGGGAAACCCCCTCTCCTCTTTACATCACCAGTTCCTGCCTCCGTCCCACTCCCTCCTCTCACTTCGGGAGAAGGGACCCCTCCTCCCTGGGCTCTGGGGCCACCCTCCATGGCTCCCTAAAGAGCCCTTATCTCACCTCTCACCAGCTGAGAGCTGCCCTCTCCCTGAGCTGCCCAAGTCCTCTCCTCTGATGTTTTATCATCACCCCACATAGTGGTCACAATCCGCACTCAACTTCCTCTCCCCAAAGAGCTCCCTTTTGCCTTCTGGGGTCCAGAGGAGAGGTCGCAGGTTGGCCATCTGCAAAGCACTCCCTAACCCGCCGTTCTCCTTTGACAACTGTTCACACGTTGCAGGGTACAGGCCCTGACACCTCAGCTCGGATCAACTTCTTGACCTTCTGTGTCTGCCCGAAAATGCCAGGGAAGGAGGCAATCACCTCGAGAGGCAGGATGTCAGTGACCTTTGTGGGGAGAGAGCTGTTGATGGGATGGGCTGAAGGGAAGTTCCGGGGAGTCAGGACTTGGGCGCTGGTCATCTGGGGTTTGCTTTATGATAGTGCATTGGACTGTTAGGTTTCTCTGCAAATTCTCCCAAACCAGCAAGCCCAGCCCTTCAAACCCAGGCAAGGCAAACGTCAGAAGGATGTCCACAGCACACACAAGTATGTGCGCTCACAGCTCACATGTGTGTGCACACTCAGATGCATGTATGCATGGCACAGCACATGTGAGTGCAAACACAGCTCACATGAGTACACATACACTCAGATACATTTGCGTGGCATAGAACATATAAGTGTGTACACTTCCACCTCACATGAATTTGCACACACAGATGCATGTGTGCATGCCACAGCACATGTGAGTATGTACACTCAGAACTCACATGAGTTCATGCATGTGTGCATGGGCACAGCACACATGGGGTGAACTTTCTAAAAGCTGACAGATACGCTTGAAACAGTTTTATTTTTTCAAAATCATTTTTACTGTCAAGTGTGGCACATATAACAATGTGCCACAAACCTAACAGTCCAATGCACTATCACAAAGCAAACCCCACATGACCAGCACCCAAGTCCTGACTCCCCGGAACTTCCCTTCAGCTCATCCCATCAACAGCCGTCTTCCCACAAAGGTCACTAACATCCTGCCTCTTGAGGTGATTGCCTCCTTCCCTTTATAGTTTTGTCACCTAAGCATGCATTGCTAAGCACAGTTGCATGCTGCCTGCATTTTTCACATGAAATTACACAGATGTACTCACTTGCATCTGGCTTCTGCTCAACATTACATTTGTGAGATTCATCCATGTTGATGTGTGCAGCTGAAGGCTACCAATGTCCACCATTGTATAGTATCTGCTCTGGGAACATATGGCAATTCCTTTACCTGGTCTCCCATTGATGGCCACTTGGGGTGTTTCTAACTTGGGGCTATGGCGCATCATTATGTAACATCCTCATACGTGTGTCTTGTGACTTGTGCAAGTATCTCCGTTTGGCATACTTCTAGGACTGAAGCTGCTGGGCCATATAGTATACATATATTCAGTTTGGGTAGAAATGCAAACTTTTCAAAGTAGTTTGACTAACTTGCACTCCCAACAGCAGTGTGTGTGAGTTCCTGTTGCTCCACATCCTCACCAACACTTGATGCTGTCATTCTCCGATGTGAGGCATTCTGTGGGCATGCAGCGGTAACTCATGGATTCAATTTGCAATTCCATGATTCTTAATGAGGGAGGTCTGGCAACTTCTCAAGTACTGTATTTATTGGTCATTTAGATGTCCTCTCTGGAGCAGTACCTGTTTGAGTCTTGCCCATTATTCTCTTGAGTTGCCTTTTTCTTACTGTGTGGCAGGAATTGTTTTATATACTGTAGAAATGAACTCTTTGTTTTATGTATTTAAAATTTCTTCTCTTGTGGATATATCTGGAAAACATTACGCTAAGTGAAACAAGTCAGCCATAGAAGGACAAATACTGCATGATTCCTCTTACATGAGGCATCTAAAACAGTTAAAAGTGTAGAAGTAGACAACACAATGGTGGTTACCATGGGATGGGAAGAGAGAGATATGAGAAATTGCTGTTCAATGGTTATAAAATTACAGTTACACAAGATGAGTAAGTTCCAGTTATACATTGTTTAACATGGTTTCTATAGTCAGCTATATGGTACTGTATACTCAAAATTTTGTTAAGACGGTAGATTTATTTTCTGTTCTGTGGGAGAGTTTGTATAAGGTTGGCATTCTTTCTCTCTTAAATGGCAATAGAACTGACATCTGTTCTTGGAGTCTTCTTTGTGGAATGGTTTAAATTATGGATTTAATTTTTTTGAATAGTTATAGGACTATTTAGATTTTCCATTTCTTCTTGTGTCTGTTTAGGTAAGTTGTATTTATCTGGAAATGTGTTCATTTCATCTAAAATGTCACATGTATCAACATAAACTTGTGTATAATTTCCTCTTTTTATTTCTTTAATATCTTCAGTTTCTCCAACTATGTCTCCATTTTCATTTTTGACTTTCCTATTTGTTCTTTCTCTCTCTCAAGTTTTATCAGGGGGTTATAAATTTTATTGCTCTTTAAAGAACCAAATTTGGATGTGTTGATCCTTTTCATTGTACATTTGCTTTCTATTTCATTAATTTCTGCTCTTACCTTTATTATTTCTTGTCTTCTACTTTCTACTTTGGGTTTAATTTGCCTCTCAAGAAGAACTTTAATACATATGCTGAAAAGTATAAATTACCCCCTAGCACAGCTTTAGCGGTATCACTCATTGGGTTTTTCTGGACTTCTACTAGACAAACGTTGCCCTCCTAGGTTGTTCTAGAATCAATATAATATTATGTTTAGAGTACAGAATCTGGAACCACACAATCTGCATTTGTATTTCAGCTCTGAAACTTTCTAGCTATGTGGCCATTGCCAAGTTAGTTAATTTCTCTTTCCTCAGTTTTCTCATCTGTTAAATGGAGATCATTATAATTCTCACTTGGAGAGTGAATGATTAAACAGTATATGATACCCACGCAAAATATGCCTTTAGATATTACCATTTTATTACTCTGAGTTTTCTACTTCTTTGCCTTTGGCTATATAAATTCAGAAAGATTACCTTGACTTTTCCTTCTATTTTAGTTTTTTCATGAACTCCTTCTTATCCTCAGATTGCTTCTTTCGAGAAATTTTTATAGTAGCCTATTCTTGTTTTATGGATGCAAAATCTGAAATCTCTCTGGGGATAGTAATTAGTATGTTTTCAATACAACTTGTCAGAAAGCACGTTGGCTCTGTTTTCTCCGCAGCTCTTGTCCACCCCAGACTGCCTTCTGGCCACTGGTCTTACTCTAGGGTCTGCTGGTCCTGTGTGTCTGTTTGAACATATGGCTGGAGGACCTGGCAGATTCAGCTAAGCACCTGTGTGGGTTTTCTTGGACATCTCTAGTCTCTGTCCTGAAAGAGAAGCTGGCCTTGACCTGTGGGTGCCAGGCAGGTGTGTCTACCAGCAGGTTTCACTGGAGGGGTCACCCAAGGGGAGAGGGCAGGGAGGCTGCCTTCCAATCCCCGATGAGGAGCGCCTTCCTTCGAAATGTCGACCCCTGCCTTGAGACCTGGCATCTCCAGGAGAGCTGGAGAGCTTCTTGCCACCACCCAGTTCAGCTCATCTGCAAACGAAGTCTCAAATCCACCTGTGGGTTTTCTTTCCCTCTTCCCACTCCGTGCTCCAAACCTGCAAACCTCAGGAGGCCCTGCTGTGGTGCTGGTCTCCTGGTGCCTCTACAGCCTCCTTTCCCTGGTCCTTCAGCTGCGGCTCCTGCACTCTCAACTGAGATGCATCTTACAGAAATTGTCAGAATCTTCAGTTGGTGTAAGCCCCCGTTCAGAGCCAAACCCTGGCTCTGTCAAGTTTAGCAATCTCTCTGAGCCTCAGTTTCCCTATCTGTAAAACGAAGTGTTTAATATGCATCTCACAGAGTTGTTACAATTACCTGATCCTCCTCGCCTCCAGCCTGATGCATGTCTTGGTGAAACGAGAAAAAGCCTCCTGTTACCCAAGACACCTTCCTGCCATTGCCGAGGAAATTGCAGGGGCAGATGTACAGCATGCTCTGACCTTGAACGTGAATGGCATGGTCTAAGGAGGGCCTCCTGGATATGACAGATGTGGACATGTCTGAGGGCCCAGCCACAGCAGGCACTGCAGAGCTGCTGTCCCCACTCCTGCTTCAGGAAAGAAACCCTTTCCAAACAGACCCGTTCTGCTCCTCCACTCTCCCGTGGCTGACGGCATTCCCGGGGCTCCTGGCCCTTAAGCAAGGGCGCAGGTGACACCACGCTTCATGTTTGGTTGGCCACACCTGAGTCTCTGGATGGCAGAGTGTAGGCATAGCAGGTTCCCGTCACACACACGGAGAGAGAATGTGCCCCTGCAGGGCCTCCTCACCACCTGCAAGGCTGGGCTCTCTACCAGCGCCTGGCAATGTGAGAAGCTCAGGAAGCTGGGGGCAACTCCAGCCAAGGGTGGCCGGCAAGGCCCTTTGTATATTTTCACATTCACTGAAATGAAGCAAAGCCTGCTTTTAGAGAATTCGTGACCTGAAACGTGATTGCAAGGTTACCGAGGAGTACGGCATCTTTCCAAACGTTTCCCTTTGCGTCTGTGCTGTGGCTCCGCCTTACCTCCAGTTCAGCCCTGCTCTGATGCTGACTCAGAGACCAAGGAACGCTCCTTGCTGTGTGTACCCCTACGCCCCCACCTCCAGATGCAGCCTTCCTCACCCTGCCTCAGGCCCACAGGAGTCCCAGAGACCGTGAGGGGCTTGAGACACTTGGGGTAAATTTCTTCCTCGGCTCAGCTTCGTGGGCCAGCTAATTTTAGGGTCCCCGCCACAATCAGTTCCCAGGATTCATGCATTCCCAGCCAGGTCTCATCTGGCCCAGGCACCTGCCCAGCTCCTTCTCCACATGCCCAGCTTCCTTCTGTCATTCCAACACCAGGTCCCCCTGCGACCATGCCCTGCTGTGGCCAGTACCTCTGCAACCAGGACACCTGCGATGGCCCCCTCCCTGCAACCAGGCCTCCTGTGACGCCCCCTGACCCCTGCTGCAACCAGCCCCTCTGTGACAGCCCCCTCCCGGAAACCAGGCCCCTGGCAATGCCCCGCCCTGCAAACAGGCCCCCCTGGGACGAGGCCTCCCACCCCCACCCGTGACCAGGCCCCCTGCGTTCTCAGCCGCTTCCCCATCTCTCCTCCTGCCCGCCATCGGCTTTCCCTGCAGGGGATATCACCACCCAGGACCCTCTTCCTCCTTATGCTCAACAGTGACGATAGTCTTGTTGTGGGTCGACAGGTGTGCAGAATAAATGCCATGTTGTGGAATCTTGGGGAAGAAGACCTGGCGGGAGCTGAGGGCCAGGCACACACGTGTGAGCATTCGTGCGCACGCTGTCTAGAGCAGGGGCCCCAAGCCGGGCCTGAATCAAGGATTCAGGTGTGAGTGATTTATTGAGAGGTGATCCCTGGGAGCCCTAGTGGGAGAGCGGGGAAGCGAGGCAGCGAGGGAAAGGAGCCCACGTACCTTCTTCAGGCTGCCCTGGTGGGTGCCCAGGCACTATCCTTCTGCGACCTCTGCGGTAATGTGTGGGACACACGGCAGCCCCGCCCACTGAGGGGAGAGGGAGTTGGGTGTTCCTCCTCCACTCCTGTCGTCCCTGGCCAAGGGCTGCTCTAGAAGACGTGGCTGGCCCAGCCCCTCCAGCAGGCCCTGGGTGACCGCAGAGGGGAGGACCCAGGCAAAGAGCTACGGCACTTGCAGTAAGACGCGGTTAACAGGGTGGGGCGATGGGGAAGTGGAAACCCCACAGGCAGCATCTGCAGCACAGGACACCCCCGCGGGAACGCACACCTGACTTGCTTCAATGCATTAGACGTTGTGCAGCCCTCAGAACCCACGGTTTAACCTCTTTTCACCTGGTTTATGTTTTAGATAGGAACATTTTAAGATCATGAAATATTTCAAGCACATAGCAAATAGAAAATGTAGTTAACCTATGCATCTATCATCTGGCCTGTCACACTGTTGCATTCTGATAATGAAATATCTAAAATACACCACAGTCTCGGTTCTGATTTCTATTACCTGCCATTGGTTCTGCCAGCGGGTTCTATTGTGGTAGGGGCAGAAGCATGCCAAAGTATAACTGTCAGCCTTGTAGGCAAATGGTCTTTTCTCTCTAGCGGCTTTTACAGTTCTCTCGTTAGGCTGTCACCGTGGCTCATGCCTATAATCCTAGCACTTTGGGAGGTCAAGGCGGGAGGATCACCTGAGCCTAGGAGTTGGAGACCAATCTGGATAATATAGGGAGATCTCGTCTCTACAAAAAGATTTAAAACTTAGGCACGAGCCTGTAGTCCCAGCTACTTGGGAGGCTGAGGTGGGAGGATCACTTGAGCCCAGGAGGCAGAGGTTGCAGTGAGCTGTGATAGCACCACTGCACTCCAGCCTGGGCAACAGAGTGAGACCCTGTCTCAAAAAAAAAAAAAAAAGATTCTCTGTCTTCAGTGTTTCAGCTTTGTCACAACGTGATTATTTATGGCTTTCATTTGTTCTGAAAAATGTTTGGCTATTGTCCTTTTAATATTACTTATCCTCATGTTAAATACATCATAGTACATACATGTAACAGACCCCAATGTTACATACACATAACAGACCTCATCCTCCTCAGAAGGGATTTCCCAGGCCAGCCATTTATCCGGGGCAGATGTCTGCAAGCTGCAGCCTGCAGACCACATCCAGCACACAGCCTGTTTTTATATGGCCCAGAAGATAAGACTGGTTTCTATATGTTTAAAATGTTGTTAAAAGGAGGAGGAGGAGGACGGGAAGGAGAAAGTGGCGGTAGAAGGTGGAGAGGCAGAAGGGGAGGAGGAGGGGAAGAAGAAAGAGAAGAATATTGGCAGAGGCTGGACACAAACTTCACGGTCTGACACTCTACCCGGCTGTTTGCAGAAGGGCCACTCTAGGGCTCTGACTCTCCTCATCAAACACCTTGCCAGCATCCTTCCACGCATCCTTCCACGTCTTCCGAAAAAGAGTGCCAACCACAAGATAGGGATGCCCTTTCTCACCACTCCTTTTCAACATAGTGTTGGCAGTTCTGGCCAGGGCAATCAGGCAGGAGAAAGAAATAAAGGGTATTCAATTAGGAAAAGAGGAAGCCAAATTGTCCCTGCTTGCAGATGACATGATTGCATATTTAGAAAACCCCATCGTCTCAGCCCAAAGTCTCCTTATGCTGATAAGCAACTTCAGCCAAGTCTCAGGATACAAAATCAATGTGCAAAAATCACAAGCATTCCTGTACACCCATAACAGACAAACGGAGAGCCAAATCATGAGTGAACTCCCATTCACAATTGCTACAAAGAGAATAAAATACTTAGGAATCCAACTTACAAGGGATGTGAAGGACTTCTTCAAGGAGAAATATAAATCACTGCTTAATGAAATAAAAGAGGACACAAACAAATGGAAGAACATTCCACGCTCATGGATAGGAAGAAAAAATATCATGAAAATGGCCATACTGCCCAAGGTAATTTATAGATTCAATGCCATCCACATTAAGCTACCAATGACTTTCTTCACAGATTTGGAAAAAACTTCTTTAAAGCTCATATGGAACTAAAAAGAGCCCTCATTGTCAAGACAATCCTAAGCCAAAAGAACAAAGCTGGAGGCATCACGCTACCTCACTCCAAACTATGCTACAAGGCTACCATAACCAAAACAGCATGGTACTGGTACCAAAACAGAGATATAGACTGACGAAACAGAACAGAGTCCTCAGAAATAACACCACACATCTACGACCATCTGATCTTTGACAAACCTAACAAAAACAAGAAATGGGAAAGCATTCCATATGTAATAAATGGTGCTGGGAAAACTGGCTAGCCATATGTAGAAAGCTGAAACTGGATCCCTTCCTTACCCCTTATACAAAAATGAATTCAAGATGGATTAAAGACTTAAATGTTAGACCTAAAACCGTAAAAACCCTAGAAGAAAACTTAGGCAATACCATTCAGGCCATAGGCATGGGCAAGGACTTCATGACTAAAACACCAAAAGCAATGGCCACAAAAACCAAAATTGACAAATGGGATCTAATTAAACTAAAGAGCTTCTGCACAGCAAAAGAAACTACCATCAGAGTGAACAGGCAACCTACAGAATGGGAGAAAATTTTTACAATCTACCCATCTGACAAAGGGCTAATATCCAGAATCTACAAAGAACTTAAACAAATTTACAAGAAAAAATCAAACAACACCATCAAAAAGTGGGCAAAGGATATGAACAGACACTTCTCAAAAGAAGACATTTATGCAGCCAACAGACACATGAAAAAATGCTCATCGTCACTGGCCATCAGAGAAATGCAAATCAAAACCACAATGAGATACCATCTCACACCAGTTAGAATAGCGATCATTAAAAAGTCAGGAAACTACAGGTGCTGGAGAGGATGTGGAGAAATAGGAACACTTTTACATTGTTAGTGGGACTGTAAACTAGTCCAACCATTGTGGAAAACAGTGTGGCAATTCTTCAAGGATCTAGAATTAGAAATACCATTTGACCCAGCCATCCCATTACCAGGTATATACCCAAAGGATTATAAATCATGCTGCTATAAAGACACACGCACACGTATGTTTATTGTGGCACTATTCACAATAGCAAAGACTTGGAACCAACCCAAATGTCCATCAATGATAGACTGGATTAAGAAAATGTAGCATATATACACCATGGAATACTATGCAGCCATAAAACAGGATGAGTTCATGTCCTTTGTAGGGACACGGATGAAACTGGAAACCATCATTCTGGGCAAACTGTCGCAAGGACAGAAAACCAAACACTGCATGTTCTCACTCATAGGTGGGAATTGAACAATGAGAACACTTGGACACAGGGTGGGGAACATCACACACTGGAGCCTGTCGTGGGGAGGGGGGAGGGGGAAGGGGGGAGGGATAGCATTAGGAGAAATACCTAATGTAAATGACAAGTTAATGGGTGCAGCACACCAATATGGCACATGTGTACATATGTAACAAAGTTGCACGTTGTACCCCAGAACTTAAAGTATAATAAAAATAATAATAAAAAAGAGTGCCAACCAATCCAGTGGTCTTGTTGCTTCATTTCCAGTGGTGTTGGTGCCCCCGGCAGCTGTCTAGCCCGCCTTGCCTCCAGCCCCATGTCCACTCACGCAGACACCTGTGTCCACTGCACACACATACATGTGCATGTTCACGAATACATGTGCACAACTGGGACATGCACATCGATGGATTGTGCACCGTGTGCCTGTGCCGTATCTCCATATACACAGTGCAAATCGAATACACCTGTGCCAAGGCACAGCGCAGGTGGTTCAGTGGGATTCACTGATTCACTAAAGTCAGCTGATCATATATGATCATGTGATAATATAATCTCCATAGTCAGCTGATCAGTCCCTGCAGATTCACAAAGTCATGTCCTGGAAACAACACAGGTGTCCATTGACAGATGGGTGAATAAACAAGGCACGGCCTATGCATATAGTGAAATAGTACTCGGCCATGAAAAGGAAGGATGTACGGACATGTGCCACCGCGCAGATGACCCTCGAAACACTGTGCTCAGTGAGATAAGCCACTCAGGAAAGGACAAGTACTGCATGATTCCACTCACATGAACACCAGAGTCCACAGATGCAGACACAGAAGGTAGAATGGTGGGCGCCAGGGACTGGGGGTCAGGGGACGGAGAGTGAGTGTTCAACGAGGACAGAGCTCCCATTTAGGAGGTGAGAGGGCTCTGGAGTTGATGGTGGCGATGGCTGCACAAGAAAGTGAATGCACTTCACACCACTGACTTCTACACTGAAAATGGATTCTGATGCTGAATGTTATGTTATGTGTATTTTACCACAATAAAATATGTTTTTAAATGGTTAAATGGTAAATTTTATGTGATATATGTTATATATATGATATATATAAGATATATCATACTCGGCCATGAAAAGGAAGGATGTACGGACACGTATATGTCATATATAAGATATATATAATATACAAGATATATAAAAGATACATATATGATATGTATAAGATATATATGTGTGTGTGATGCATACATACATATATCTTGCCACAAACTTTAAAAGTGAAAAAAATTACTCCTGGGGCACAGTGGTACGGGCCTTTTGTAGACAAAACAAGGAAGTAAGTCTGTTTTGTCCCTAGTCTGTGTGGCAACGAAGTCTGGTTTGGTTTTGCTTTTTCATGTCAATAGAAATGATCATGTGTGGAACCCTGAGTGTTCACCATATACCATGCTAAGGGCTTGAAAGGCTTGATTTTTGGTTCCACATTCACAGTAACCCTGGGATAAGAGCAGTGTCTGCATCCTAACAACGTGCATTAGAAAATGAAGGCTCAGACAGCTCAGGTAGCTTGTCCATACCAGAGTGTCTAAAACATGGCAGAGGCCCGGTGTGGTGGCTCATGTCTGTAATCCCAGCAATTTGGGAGGCCAAAGCAGGAGGATTGCTTGAGTACAGGAGTTCAAGACCAGTCTGAGAAAAATAGGGAAACCCTGTCTCTATAAAAAATCAAAAAAACTAGCTAGCATGGTAGCACATGCCTGTGGTCCAGCTACTTGGGAAGCTGAGATGGGAGGATTGCTTGAGCCCAGGAGGTCGAGGCTGCAGTGAGCCAAGATCGCGCCACTGCTCTCCAGCCTGGGCAACAGAGCCAGACCCTGTCTCAAAATAAAGTAAAGTAAAACGTGGCAGTGTGTGAATTGCAATCCATGTCACTCTGACCATGGAATCTAAGACTCTGATCACCACACCACGCAACTCACAGCCCCTCCCCTTAGACCTCAGTTTCCTTTCCTATAGAACGAAAAGCTTCATTGATCCTTCCAAGTTGGCATCACAGACCTTTCCAGAGGGAGTTGCCTGGTCTGGGCTTGAAGGCTAACAGAGATGGCCACACACAGTCCCTGGCCTCAAGGGGATCTCTGTCTGGCAGAGAAAGCATCTTAGTGTGATAACTGCTCTGAGAGAGGAAGCATCCAATCCAATCTAGCAGACAGGGTGTACTTCCTGGAGGAGGTGACATTTGAGCTGGGCTTTGGGAATGAATAAGAGGAGGATGAACTGTAAGACAGAGGAACAATGTTATGGAGAAATTAAGTTCGTAGTCTTGGGGTTCAACAGATTTGAATTCAAATTCCAAACCACCTAGTTACCAACTAGTAGGACAAATTACTTACCCCTTTTCAGCCTCAATATTGTCATCCATGAAATGGAATAATAAATTATCCATCTCATGGGTGGTTATGTGCAGATAATGCCTAAAATGTAGGCCTTCAGTGTAGTATCTGCACATGGTGAGCTCAGGATAAGTAACCTGGGACTATGATAATTTGTATATTGCTAAGATGGTCCAAAGAGTCTTCCCAGGCCGTGGATCCGGTGACTTTCAACTTAGTCATAAATACAATAGCAAACTATCTTGAGCATACTCACTGCAGCAAGTGGGATCTCTGCTTCCTCTCTGAGGTCAGCCTGCTCGCACATGCCTGGCACCATGGCCTGCCCCAGGAGGAAGCTGTCTTTTTATTAGATGAACTGCAACGCCTTTCTGCATGCATTTTTATGCTGTATTTGGTAGGAAGCACTGATGCGCCCAGGTCATCCAAGGGCTGGGTCGTGATCTGGCCTCCGTCCACTGGAAGTCAAAGCCTCTGCCAGAAGTCCACGTCATCCACAAAGAGAGCAATTTTCTTCTATTCTGGTGTAGCAAAGAGGGCCTGTTCATGGAAGGGATCCAAGTTGGCCACTATCTTGACAATGTGTTTGGTTTTAATGCTCAATTGCATCTGAAAGTAGGTCTGGAAGCGGTGACTGCTGAGGCTGCCATCCTGCTTGGCCAACTGAAGGTTTGAGACTCAGGATGGGGTCATGGCTAAGACTATGAGGGCTGCTCATGCATGACCCTGACTGCTGGCCTCCATGGGCCCACTATCTGAATGTGGTTCTCCTTCTCCCCAGGACCAGATGCCACCTCCTCTGGGAAGCTTTCCCTGCCCCTCCGCAGGGTATGCCTCCTTGTTCCTCTCCTGCCATCAGTTTATGTGCCTGTCTCCATCAACAGACCAGGAGCTCCTGAGGACAGGGACTGGGTCTGTCTGATTCATCTCTGCATTCCTAGCACTTACCTAGGTGCTTAGTGAAAGCTCGAACCTGCCTGGGTTCCCACCTTTTCTCTGCTACTCCCAGCTCTGTGAACTCAGGCTAGCTTCTCTCCCTTTCTGGACTTTGGCTTCCATGCATAGGAAGCAGAACAGCCGTCCCTCCTCATGGGGGTGGTAGTGAGCCTCAGAATTTCCAGACATCCCCTTCCTTGCTGCCCCTGGACTCCTGTGCTCACATGAGCAGCTCTTTCACCTGGTGCAATCTGTACCTGAGACTCAACAATAGTGGTGCACACCTCAAAAGGGTTCTGTTAGGATGAAATGGGATAATTTCAGTAAAGTTAAACTAAAACTAAAGCTCCCCTCCCCAGTATTAGCAACCATTGGCATTGTATTAGTTCGTTCTCACACTGCTATGAAGAAATACCAGAGACTGGGCAATTTATAAAGAAAAGAGGTTTAATTGACTCACAGTTCCGCATGGCTGGGGAGGCCTCAAGAAACTTACAATCATGGCAGAAGGCACCTCTTCACAGGGTGGCAGGAGAGAGAATGAGAGCCAGCAGAGGAAATGCCAGATGCTTATAAAACCATGAGATCTCATGAGACTCCCTCATTATCATGAGAACAGCATGGGGGGAACCATCCCCATGATTCAATTACCTCCACCTGGTCCCACCCTTGACACATAGGATGGGGATTCTAATTCAAGGTGAGATTTGAATGAGGACACAGAGCCAAACCATATCAGGCATCATCATTATCACCATCATCATCACCATCATCAAAACGAGCATCATCACTATCACCATCACCATCATCATCACCATCACCATAACCCTCATCCTTATCATTACCACCATCAACACCATCATCGTCACCATCACCATCACCATCATTACCATCACCATAACCCTCATCCCTCATCCTCATCATTACCACCATCAACACCATCATCATCACCATCACCATCATCATCACCTTCGTCATCACCATCATCATTATCATCATCACCATCTCCACCATCACCATCATCATCACCATCACCCTCATCCTCATTATTAGCACCATCAACACCATCATCATCACCATTACCATCATCACCGTCACCATCAACATCAGCATAATTGTCATGTCATCATTACCATCACCATCATCACCATCATGATCAACATTACCCTCATCCTTATCATTATCACCATCAACACCATCATCATCACCATCACCATCATTATCACCATCACCACCACCATCATCATCACAATCACCCTTATCTTCATTATCATCACCATTACTACCACCACCACCACTGTCTTCACCATCACCATCATCATCATCACCACCATCAACATCAGTGTTTCCCAAGAAGAATCCACTTGCATAACTATGTAAGAGAGAAATAATAACTTTACTGAAAATTTTCTGGGGTGCAAGGGAAGGAAGGTACATCTCAGCCTCTCAGCAAATAACATGAAGATTTTTCTAAGTCCCCACAGTAGTGTTTGCCCCCTTTGGAACCCTAGTCATCACTGGAGGGCTGTTTTCCCCTCCAGCCTGTCCCCACCTGCTCTTTCACTCTCCTCTCTTCCCCTCCCAGTTCTTCCTGAGTAACACTGAGTCCCTTGAACTGTTTTGCAGAGTTGTTTTCTCTCCCTGAGTAGCACCAGGCTCAGCAGACACTCTGGCCATGAAGGCATCTTCTGACTCAAGCAGATCTAGATGTCGTCTCCCAAGGAAACCCAAAACAGTCGATCTCTTCTATAATGTTTGTTCCGTGGTGTTCCATAGAATGTGTATCCAGTCTTGCACTAAGCCCTGGTGCACTGCATCTTATCCAGTCTTTCCAGGAGAAACTGTAGCTTAGAGATGTTGGAGAACTTACTCTTGGTGGTTTCAGGAAGAAGATGCTTGGCACAGCACCTGCCAGGGAATTGCCCAAGTGTCAACTGTTTTGTCATCAGTGCCACTAGTTCAGTGAAACTAACATGAGATCTGGAACTAGCTGTGTGGCCTTGGGGGAGTGATCTCCTTCTAAGCCTCAGTTTCCTCACCTGTAAAAAAAAGGATGATAACAGCTACCCCTGAGGTTTTGGAAGGTTATGCGGCAGTGGGTGGTAGACGCACCTGAGAGCAACAGCGTAACTGAAGCACACCCTGAGAATGACCCCATGGTCTGAGAAAAATACGTGTTCAGGGCTCTAAGCTAAGGAACCTGGGAGTGGCCAACCCAGAGATTCATGCCTTATCTGAGGAGCATCTGAGCCCCTGGCCCCATCCTATGGAATGCGGGCCAAACGGGGGATTGAGGCCCTGTGTTTCGGGTATGTGAAGGTTGTCAGGTGGAAGGAGGTTGTTAGGGGGAGGTGCTAGGAAAAATGCTACATACACCACATGCTTTTTGCAAGCAGTTGAGGTTCTCCTGTCCATCCAACAACCACTGGTCCATCCCTGTATGTAAGTTTCCCTCTAATGAAGCCCTAGGTCTCGATGCCGGCTCTGGGTCTCTTCTTCGACCTCTTGAATCTGGTGCCATCCCTATGGAAATCAATAGGGCCTGAGAGGCAGGCTGAAGAACGTGTGCAGGAAGGTCCTCTGACGAAAGGGGTTCTAACAGGGTTTTTCAATAAAGGTCCCAGGATAGTCACAGCCGCGCAGTCCAGGGGGCAGTGGGTCTTGGCTACCCAGTGCAGTGGGGCAGGCCTGGAAGTGGCTTGAGGCAAACCCTGCCCCACAGGGTGCCACACACATGGAAAAGGACACCCAACCCAGTCAAATCCTCCTCTCTTTTGGGAAGACAGTTGCTGTGCCTCCAGAGGAAGACATGTTTGGATGAAGGTGGCTGTCCTGCCCAGCTTCTTCTCTGGTTCTCTTTGAATTAGGAACAGCTGGGGACCTAGGGTGGCTCAGCCGATGAGGGCACGCGAGTGGTTCCCACCAGACACAATGGTGCGCATCACTTCCCCTCTCCAAGTTCATTGTCATCATATTGGTAGCTTGAAATTGGCTATAGTGAGAGCAGTTACACCACGGAAATTGACAGACACAAGTCTGGATTTTGTTCTTTTGCTTTTTTCAGAGCCAACTTCTAAGCCTGTAGCAGCCTCCCAAACTGCCCAGCCTTGTTCAGATGCACCTCCAGAAACACAGGGGTCCAAAATGCCTCTTCCCAGACACGCTGAGGAGTAGAACAGTGCCAGCAGGCTCCAGGGATGAGGGACTAGCTACCGTGTTCCCTTCCCAAGCCTCAGTTTCCCCATCTGTAAGATGAGGGATATGGGCTCTGACTTTCTGAGTTTGGAAAATAAAGTGCTCCCCAAACTGGGCTTTCTCTGCCTCAATTTTTCTTACTGGAGAGTCAAAACTCCCAAATTACTTTCATCTAAGGGATGCTTAGGCATGGGCACACAGGACACTCACACCTCGCTGGTGGCCACAGCCTCCCGCTGACACTGCAGTACAGTTTGGCTCTGTTCACCTATTCAAGAGTTAAATGCTCATCCCCTTTGACCCAGCAATTCCGCTCCTAGAAGCTAATTCCAGAGAATCACATACATGTGTGTGCCAAGAAGCACTTGCTCATGGGAATATCCATCCGTTCAGCTGCTAACAAGCCCTCACTTGGCCAAGCTCAGATTCTATTGTAGGGGAGGGTGACCTTGAGTGGCCTTAGGAAAACAAATTGTCGCTTCCCCAGCTCCTGCCTCTATGAGTCACCCCACCTATGTGCTCTGCCTGCAGCCACTTGCCCTGGCAGGAAGACCCTTGGGCAGGCCCCACCATGGCTCCACTCTGGAATGCCGGGCACTTTGCCCCACTGTGCTCTACAGGGGCCTCCCTTCCTTCCGGGCAGGTGACCAGTCTCTCTACACCCCTCACCTGGCTTTCAGGCTGCATGCTCCTCTTTACCAACCTGTGGGTGGAAACGCCCAGTTCTCTCCAAAACACCCTCACTCCAGTCTCTAAACCAGGTTTAACAAACTGATGATGGGCCAAGGTTGATACACCCAGCACCCCTTAGTCTCCCCTTGATCCTTCCTTCAGAGAGGTTCTGGCTCCCTCTTTAGAAGGCATGGGCACCCAGCATCTTTGCTCTCAGGCACAAATTCTGGGCACAGAGAGTCCCATCTAACACGCCAATGACCATAGTGATGCCATGTTGACCACTCACCATGTGGAAGGCATTGTGCGGAGCACTTGATGTCCATGATGTCATCGAATCCTCAAGTGACCCTGTAACCTCATTTGTGGTCCACTTTTGCAGATGAGGAGATATGCTCAGAGAGGTGAAGGGACGTGCCCAGGATGCACAGCTGGAAGTTGGCAGAACTGAACTGTGAGACTGGGCTTATCCGATTGCAAAACCCAAGCTGTGTGTACCACGCACACTGCCTGTAGACACCCCGCACCCCTGGCCTCTGCCTTCACTTGTTTTTCAAATGACTAAGGGTCCCACCTTTGAATCAGGATCTCTGAGCCACAACCAGCCTTTGGGACAGGCTTAAGTTCAGGGACTGGCAGATACAGGCTGCCAATAAATATTTGTTGAATGAATGAATGCTTTGTGGCCTCTCCAAGATTGGGTTAGAGCTGGCACGCACACTCCTTACCCTCTGTTTTCTTCATCAGACCTCCCTGAGTACCTGCTTTGGGCTAGAGGAGACAGGGATTCAGAGAAGAGGCAGGTGGTCTCACTGTTCAACTCCCCTGGGCCCTCGGCACAGGCTAATCATCAAATGCCACTCCCGTGCAGGACATGGGTGCAGTCCCAGAGGTCCTGAGGTTGTCGGAGGACACAGAAGCAGGCTCCGATGATGCTCTGTCCCCACACCCTTGGCAAGCTCACCTGCAAATGTCTTCCATTCTTCCAGCTTAGGGCCACTTCTGCCTGTCTGCCTGTGGCAACCTCAGGCCACAGGACCAGCCTGGGAGTGCGCCAGCCTGTCCTCAGTGCAGGCTAGACATGCTGGAGAGGCAATGTCTGCAGTTGCCCTCTGCCAGGAGGGGCAGCAGCTTATGGGTGAAATCAGTTTTCTCGTGCCTTGGTGGGGTGTGCTCCACGGTCTCCCAGAGAGCCCCACTAGGAGTGAGCCCCAGTTGCCCACAGCTGTGACCTGTGTGTTGATGTATCCTCCTTTCCCTGGCTCACTTGCCCGCACCCCTACCAAGGTTTCCCGGGATCAACAGCTACTTACTCCCAAAATCTTGCTCCCTGGTCAGCTTTTGGGGAAGCCAAACTGTGCTTATTAATGCAGTTAGGAAGTGGCAGAGAGGGGACATGGCCCCTTCCCCAGCCTGATCCCCTCTACCAGGTTCCATTGCAAGGGAGGAAAAGCTCAGTGACCCATGATGGGGCTAGTCAAGTGCTTTAAGCAAGGGAGCAAGCTCTGTGGGCCCAGGATATCAGAGGAGGCTTCCTGGAGGAAGTAGCACTGGATTCTAGCCTTGAAGGCTTAGCAGAGTGTGAGGGGCAAGTCCCTAAGTGCCGTTAGGCCTCCCTGAGACCTTTCCACTCTGGGTTCTGTAAACAGAGAGACTTGACTGTGAACTGCAGTTGAATTTCTTGACAATATCCACTCCATCATTTATTATAAAGGCCTTTTAAAGTAAAAGACCCCAGCTGGAGGAATAATCCCCTCTTGGATGGGATCTAAGCCATGGAAAATTGGATGCTTCCCAGGTGTTCCATTTCTGCAGATATAAAACACAGAGGGGTCCAGATCCCAGGCCAGCCTGAACTGAGCTTCTCTGCAGGATGATCTCCCCACCAGAACCCCTGGACAGGAGGGTCTGCCAGATCCCAGGGAGGAGATGTGTGACAGCCAGCCTTGGTGGCACTCCTGGGCCCCATCCAGTCAGTTATGAAAAGGTTCTGCTGCTAAACTCATCTACCTCAGCCTGTCTGGCCTGTCTTCTTTCTTTCTGCATTTCTTCCTTTTAAAAAAGTTTATTGCTCTTTTCTAATGTTAAAAGTAACACATATTCATTGCAGAAAATCCAGAAAAACACAAAGAAAAAAATTAAAATCACTCCTAATGTCAACATGCAGAGACATCTACTAATGTTCGAGTGTGTGTCCATACAGTCTTTTTTTTTTTTTTTTTTTTTAAGTTCTGGACAGGGCAAGCAAGCAGTCTTTTTTGATATCCACAGAATAACTTACTAGGGTCTTGATTGGAATGGCATCGGGTCTATAAAGACTGACATCTTGACAATATTGAATCTTCCTATCCATGAACATGGGATATCTCTCCATTTATTTAGTTATTTGATTTTCCAGTCTTTTATCTATGTCTGAATTTTGTTGATTGAAAACACTCTCTAAGTAGGTTTCAGTCCTGCTTTCTCCCTTAATGTTATGTCATATTAAGCCTCTCTGTAAGCAGAGATGTTAATTACTGCTTCATTTTTCAATATGTGGAGACACAAAAATGTGCCTAACCATCCACCATTATTGTACCTCTAGGTTGTTTTCAGGTTTGTCACTAACTATAAAAACAATAATAAAAACATGCTTGACTTTTGTTCATTAAAATTTCAAAGCAGTTCAGCAAAAAGCTTAGAAAACAGCTCATGCACACTCAACCAGCCATCTATATTACTGTGCAATCTGCGCCCACTCAGTGTCATCGCTGAAACCTACTGTATGTCAAGCCCTGGGAGAATCAGAGCACAGGAAGCTCCTAAAAGTATGGGATCAGGGCAAGGGTCCATCTGCCAATGATCAACCAGGCTAAGTGTATGGGGTTGACCACTTCCTTGAGGCAAGATCTATGATTTTTCAAAAACAGCCTCAGATTGATTTCTTTGGGGACTTTTATGAGACTCTATTCCACTGTTGACACCTTCAGAACTCACTGCTGCTGAAAACCCTAAAACTTTAGAACGATTCCTTCATCCTATTTTCCTGTGATTTTTTTTTTAATGAACTTCTTACTGGCTGTAACCTACATGCAGAAAAGAGCTCCAATTGTAAATGTGCTGCTTGATGAATCTTCACAGCTGGAATACTCCATGTAACTAGCACCTGATCAGAAAGAGAACACTACCAGCCCCCCAGGGATTCCCAAAAAAACTCTAGTCCTGTGATTCTCAATCAGGGGCAATGTTGCCTGCAGGGGCATTTGGCAATGTCTGCAGACATTTTTTATTGTCTTAATTGAGAGGAATGCTGCTTGCATCCAGTGGATAGAGGCTGAGGATGCCGCTCAGTATCCCACGGTACACGGGACAGACCCACAGAAAGAATTGTCTGGCCCCAAATGTCCAAAGTGCTGAGGTTAGGAAACCCTGTTCAAATCTACCCTAATGTCTAACTGCACAGACTAGTTACACTAGTTAGACTAGTTGTGCTAGGCAGGCTGGTTTTCATTTAATCCAACAACTGTGCCTCGGTAGGTTTTGTCTTACAGAGTCGACTTCTGATTCCCATCAGTTATTTCCTATCTTCTTCCCAACTGAGCCCAGATTCTCATCAAATCCTGACTGATTTAGGGCCAAAGCTCCCCGATGGCTCCCACCCCTCACTCCAGCCCAGATGCAGAATGGTGCCTGACCTAGAACAGACATTCCAAGGTCATGAATGAATGAATGGGGGGGATGAATAAATGATGCTACCCCTGCCTCAAAGCCTGCCAAGTCAGAACAATGCTCCCCCAGGGACCAAGGCAGCTCACCATGGTGTGATCCCCACAGGGCCAGGGACTCTTGGGAAACATGAAAAGCTCTCTCTCAAAGTTGAGAAGCCCTGGGGAGGAGTGATGGGTGGGCATCCCTGGTGTTTCTCCCATGCTGGGGACCCAGAGATAGGCCCAAGAGGCACCAGCCAGCCCCAGCACTCCCCAGCACTGTGAATGACATGGAAACAGATGAACTGCACGACAAGGATGTCTATGGCTAGAGAGGTAGAAGGAAGATAATCCCTGGAGGAGGCCAGGAGGAGGCCAGCAGAACTCAAGGGACCAGGGGGACCAGGAGGCTGGTCATACGCCCTAGAGCTCTGCCCGCTTCGACTTCCCAGGAAGGCAGGAGACTGGACTCTGGCCTGGGAGAGGGAGGGATGTGCCGGGTCTGGGGAAGGCAGTGCCAGAAACAAGCCCAGCAGGCACACAGGGTCACTGGTCCCCCCTCAGCGATGTCCCCTCATACTCACAGCAGGCTGGTGGCTGTGCAGAGGAAGTGACCTTGGAGACAGCCCACGCTAGGTGGCTCTGCCCTCCTCTGGGCCTGGGCCCCACCGTCCCTCGGGTGCAGAGCTGCTGGGGTGGCGTCAGGTCCTGCAAGATGCTGTCCTGCACTTCCACGGCCCTGAGAGAGGGCAGCTCCTTAAACTGGGGCCCTGGGCCCCACCCTAGTCCTAGCTCTGCACAAACCACCTAGTTTTCCAGTTAGGGAGTAGGAGGGTGGGGTAGTCAGGAATTACTTGGGAAACAAGGACCCGCTTAGAAAGTAAGGCCTCCAGGGCAGGGCCCCTCGCCACTTGTCTGCGGAGCTCCAGCCCCAGCACAAAGATGCCGATGACATCCTGCACAGAACTGGCACAGATCTCAGGGAGTGTGTGATGCGATACTTAGCCCGGGCACCAACCAGGATGGGGCAAATGGGCGTGGCCTCGTGTCCTGGCTCCCCCTCCTCCAGCTGTGAGACCCTGAATGAGTCAGTGCATCTCTTAGGCCTCAGCTTTCTCCTCTGTCGAATGGGTACAGGAGTCCCCACCTCACAGGCTCATCACGAGGAGTCTCAGATTCCCTGTGGGCAAGTGCCATGCACAGCTGAGGCTGGGAGGGCATTCGCTCTGTTCGCTCTCTCCTTCCTTCTCTAGCGCGTGAGTCTGAGGCATGAATAGCAAAGAAGGCCACCTCCCAACCCCTCAGCACACACAAGTCTGTTCAAGGAAGACTTAGGAATAGCTGTCCCTGCTTCTAGACTGGCCAGCTGGCCATGGCTGATGTCCCACAGGCTGGCAGACCTGGGTGGGGTGAGGTAGTGTCTGGTGCCGGGCCTGGGTCTGGTGCCTGCATGGTGAGGGCACGAAAGCAGGGCCAGGTCGTGCACAGGGCAGCCTCCAGGGAGGCTCTATGAAGCAAGCCAGTGTCCCTGAGCCACTTTCCCACTTGGGACCCTTGATCTGTGCAAGGGGAGAGAAAGCCCCAAGCCGACCTCCTGCCCACGGGACTGAGCGGGATGCAGGTGGGAGGTCCTCAGGCCCAGCAGCACTCCTGGGGCCCTGCCAGCCAGACCATTCGAGGTCACAGGGACAGAGAGCCTCACTTGGTTACAGCAAAACACCTGCAGCCAGAGACGCTGCAGAGAGTCACACATAGTCCCATAGACAGAGGCACACAGACCTGGAGGCGCCCTGGGCCCTGGGCAGACCAGGCAGCTTCAGAGGCCCCAGGGCCTGGGTATTCGGGCCTGGGTGGGAACAGCCCTAGTGGGGAGGCCTGGTCATCAGGCGGTGTGTCTGCAGAAGGCTCTGGCGGCAACAAGAGTGACACCTGGTCCCCTCTGAGGAGCCAGCTCTGGCTGTGGGCTTGAGGCTCATGGTCTCCCTCCAGCTCTGTGCGGTTCGTGCTCTGTGCTCCCGGGGATGGGGCCAGGCCATGCGGGAACAGGACACAGCAGGGAACCCTGGATGGAGCTGTCACAGTGAGCTGCCCCAGACCCACAGGCAAGAAGACCCCAGAGGCCTTTGGGGGAGGTGAGGCTGAGGCAGGGGAGAAGCCAGGTTCACGGAAGTCTCCATCTCCCCCATGGGCACCAGGAGAGGAGCAGACACAATGGCTTCATCCTTCAAGTTTTAAAGAAGGCGCCACTGAAGCTTGTGACTGGGCATGAGAGGCATCCAGGCTGTGGCCTGTGGCCTGGGCACAGAGAGAGGGGCTGGGGAGCTGTGGGGCAGGCAGGAGGCCACTGGTCAGTGTCTATGACATGCGTGTCCACACACACCCTGGACTCACATGTCCACACCCATTGAACTCACACTCACACGCCTCACCCCGCTGCGAAGGCCAGGCCCTGGAGACATACGGGCAGCTGACCGGATGGCTTCCCCTCCACTCTCCAGGGAGCCTTCTCCAGCCGTGTCCCACACATACCATCTCTGAGGACCAGTGTCCAGAGGAAGGAGCGAGAATATCACATCCACGTTAGCAGAAGGTCAGGACCTGTCCTCATGGCTCTGGACATGCAAAGCCACCTTCCCCTGGAAAGCTTGTCAGAACAAAGAAGGCTGCTTCAGAAGACTCCCAGGGCTCACTGTGGTGGGCAGAAGGCCAGAGGAAGGAAGGAAGGGGGCTGACAGGCCCCAGGTACTCACAGTGAATCTCTCCCGAAAGCACTGCTTAAGCACCATTCATGTGCCCGGCCCAGCGCTGGTCACTTGAGGGCATCGGGGAACAAAATTCTCACTACCAGCCAGGAGCTCTGGGACCATCGAGGGGCGGCCTTTACCACAAGGCTGCCGAGAGTGGAGGAGGCTTGTCTCTGAGGTGCAGGTGTGGCCAGGGCCTGCCAACACAGCCCTGGGTCTGGCCGTGCCTGGATTAGGCATGATATCCTGTTAGCCTTATCCATTGCTGAGTAAATCAGTGGCCCCTTTGGCTGAAGGTGATCTGAATTGTGTTTCTGCATCTTATGATCAAGAGAGTCCAAACAAACCCAGTCATCGGTGAGGGTTTTCTGTATCTGAAAGTAATGATCTGAAGATTTGGTCCGAGGATGCCAGGGAGGAAGTGGGTGCCAGTGAGTCAGCCTCAGGTGCTCGCACCTTGCTGAGTCCTTGTGCCCCCTCTGCCCATCTGACGCAGGCCACGTGATGACTCCCATGGACCCCAGGAGCGTTTGCTTCAATGGACGTCTTCCTCCATTAAAACAAAGGTTAAAACTACATTTTATAGCTGTGTTGGTACAAAGATGAACACTATCCAGGCTGAATTCATTATTATACATGCATCATTATTATATTCACTTTTTCTTCTGACTTTGAAAGAAATTGAAACATTTCCATGTGTGTTTTCTCTGCTGGATGGGGAGTCAGCCCTGACCTAGCCAGGATCCGAAAGGGTTGGTCCCTCAGAGACTCAGATGTTGTATTCTATGGACAGAATGTCTGTGTCCCTCAGAGTTCACGTGTTGATACCCTAACCCACAATGGGATTGCATTAGGGGGTGGGGCCTTTGGGAGGTGATAAGGTCATGAGGGTGGGGCCCTCACACAGGGGATTTGTGACCTTATAAGAGAGGCTCGGGAGATACTCATGCTCTTTTCACCACATGAGGATACAGGCAGAAGGCAACTGCCTGCCAGCCAGAAAGAGGCCCTCACCAATACCCCACCATGCTGGCACCCTGACTTCAGACCTCCAGCCTCCAACACTGTGAAAAAGAAATGTTGTTTGTAAACCGCCCAATATATGGTACTTAGTTCTAGCAGCCAGGATGGACTAAGACACATACCCATCCTGCAGCACACCTCGAACGTAGGGCAACCCTGCTGCAGAGGCAAACTGCCCACTGGGCGCACTGCTGAGGAGCCCATGAAGGGGACAGGGGGTTGCCGGACACCTGCTAAAATGCCCACGGGCACTGGCACAGGAGGGCCTGACAGAGTGAGACCACTGGACCACACAGGAAGGAAAGGTCACAAGGATGGAGACCTGAGAGGTGCTATCAGAAGAAGGTGATGCTAGTAGCCCAGATGGGCCCTGGGAATGTAGAGGGAGCACCCTGCAGAGCACCTGGCCCGGTGCTCAGTGACCTCCTCACCATCTCCACCCATCAGCCGGATCTCAGGCACCCAGAAATTACTTTGGACACCCGGCTCCCTCACCCCACACCTCCAGGAAATCCACACCCTCCACAGCCCTTATCCCAGCATTCCAGACCCTCCATGTTCTTGCCCTGCCCATCTCTGTCTCATGGCCACCTTCCCAAGCTGTGTTCAACTGCTGGCAAGAGAGAGACGTCTAGAGCAATCCTCACTGCGTCTGGAAGGCCCCAGGCTACCTGGTTCAGGTTGCCAGACAGCATCCATGGCCCAGTCCCGCCCAGGGCCTGGCTCTGGTCAGCGTTCACAAGCTGGCTTTCTGCACCCCCTTTCTGGAAGGTTTGGGTTCCCTGGTTTGATCCTGATGAGCACACTGGACTTGGCTGTGATGGTCCCAGGAGGACAGTGAGTGAGGCTGCCTGACAGGGAGGGCAGGGGCAGGGGAGGTGCCAAGTCCTCACGAGAACCACAGGGAGCCGGCAGGCCCAGCTCTGCTTTGAGGGAGGCTCCTGCATCCCAGAATGCTGCAGCTCTGTGGTGGGGACCAGGGGGCCACAGTCTGCATCAGGCCTTGGCTTCTTGAGGATGCACCAGAGGTCTGCTCCAAGCAGAGCCTCAGGAGCTGTGCATCAGGAGTGCCCAGGGAAACCAAATCCCCACGGCTCTTTTGCAGGCCACCCAACAGGTGGCAGTAGGAATAATAATAGCAGATATGGGTGCTGCTAAGTGCTCACCAAACCGCGTCCCATTATTGTTTTGGTTCTCAAAATATCTCTCTTCTCCCCGTTTTGCAGAAGAGGAAACTGAGGCCCAGGGTTCCAGATCTCCTAACCTTAGTTTTCATGGCTGTAAAGGCAGCACTGTGATTTTAACCTTACAACCTGTGCTCTTAACCAAGACAATGCCACTTCCAATTCAAAGTAGACAGGAGGGGACAGAGCGTGTTCCCTCTCCAAGAGTTACCTGCTGCAGCGGGAGGCTCTGGAGCCTCGGGTGCCCTCCAGTATCTTACAACCTCACTCCGGGTCCGTTCTCAGAGAAAGGCACAGGAGACACTGGGATGCATTTGGCAAATGCATCCTCAGTGTTCGGCTGGGTCAGAGTCACGTCCTCTCTGCTGCCCCTTGACTCCCCTCCCCCTCCTGCCAAAAGAAAGCCAATGGGCAGGGAGGGGGGCTCTGTTTATGGCTGAACCCTCCAGAGCCCCTGGAGGTCACAATGAGTGCAGACCTCTGGGCTGAAAGGTGAAATCCGGCCTTTGCATTGCAGTTGACAAGGTTTGTCACTGAAGCAAGCTGGGTTTGTTTGCCTATGTGCAAGGGAAAGCTTTTGCACTTTCACAACACAACACAGAGGCACTGGGTTTTTGCAGTGACAAAGGCTTATCGCCAGGCAGCTGAACAAGGGGACGGGAGTTGAGCTCACATCTGTCTCCCCTGGTACCGGCCTTGCCACCATGGATTTAAGGGAGAGATTCTGAGGTTGGAGTTTCGGGGCTGGACAGTGACTGGCTGGAAGGAAGGGAGTTCGGGGAGTCCCTGGGGCTTGGGCTGTTGCCCTAGCATTCTTCTTTATGCGTTGCATGTTCAGAAAATGGCAACATCTAATCCATCTAATCCATCTGGAGGTGGAGTTTCTGGCCCTCTGACGTCAAAAAGGCACTCATGGGGTGCACAAGTCTATTCTGCGCAGACTCCAGTCAGCCATGATGGTTCCCGCCAGTCTCAGCTTATGGGCTAATTTTGTTGCAGATGAAAGGCACTGTAACAAACTTTTCTTTCTTGCTGTCCTGCAAGACATGCTCAGAAAATTTTGCTAGTGAGCAAATTCTCGTAACCCTCTTGGGGCCGGGTTTCAGATGCTTGCATTGTTTTTCCTCTTGACTTCACCTGGGAAGTCAGGTTTTCACCCCCATTTTATAGATGAGAAAGGGAAGCTCAGAGCACAAAGCCATGTGCCTGACTCCCAGTGGGACCTCTGTTCATTGACTCTACAGACACTGTGTGCTAGCTCCTGAGTGTTGGTGAGGCTGGGACTCAGCCTGGGTCTTCTGACCCCATAAGAAAAAGGTTTCCTGGGGTAGTAGCTGCAGCCTCCGAAGAGGAAAGATCCTTCTCCAAGTTCCTGGAAATATTCAGAGCTTTGCAATGCAAGGTGTACTCCTCCCAGGGACCCTCCTGGCTTCTCTGGAGCCTTGGGCAAGTGGCCAGGGCTCACCTGCCCCTGGGGTTGTGGCACTATACGATTGGGTCTTTCCCAGTCGGGGTTCTTTCTGGATCCCACCACCCTCCCCACTCCTCCCCTACAGTGATCGTCCTGGTGCTGTGCTCAGTGTCCACTGAACACACCACACATACAGCCAATACTCGCTTCGTGAGTGCTACTCCATGCCACAGGCAATGCGAGCCTGGGGGATGTGGACACAGACATGCTGGGTTGAGGCACTCAGCTGTTGTCCCAAGTGGTGCTGTGCTGATAAACGTTTAACAACCAGCTCTTGGTTGGGGCAGTGTGACGTGCAGCATTCGCCAGTTTCCACAGTGTGAATACTCCCCTTACATTGCCAACACAAGGTTGCTGGTGCCGAGTTGGGAGGAGATGCACGCAGTTGGCTCTGCTAGCTGAGCAGGGTGAAGCCAGCACCAGGACACCATTGACTAAGGGCCATGGAGACCCAAGAGGCGGCTGCTGTAGGAGAGGGCCAGGGCCAGGTATGTTTTAGGTGTGTCAGGAAAGCCCTCTGCTCCAGGTGGGTGGATGGGGAGAGAGCAGTGCTGTGGTGCAGGAGAAGATAGTTCCGGAAGCACCACCTGCTGTGGGCCTACTTCACAACAGGCACTGTGTTCAGTGTGCCAGACACCATCTCAGCCAATGCTCACAGCCGACAGGTGAGATAGTTGTGACAATAATACATATTGTACTTTTCATTCCCTGACATTGTAATGCCCCAGTGCCTCCACATTAGATGAATTTGAGGGAGAAAAGCCACTATTTCAGCCTTGAATTATTCCGGAGTTTTTTTAGTCTAGTCTCCATGACCATATGTAAAACCAAGACTTAACTTTTTTACTATCCAAAGAACACAGGAATGAGGGCCAAATAAGACTTTTCTAAAAATCAATCATTTATTTGTTCATTTAAATTTTGTATAGGTAACAGAAGAGGGAAAGGTCACATATAAAGAATTAGGAATCAGAACAGCTTTGGACTAGATGATAGCTATACTGACAACGAGAAGATGATGAGGCAATTCCTGCAAAACTGGCCTCTGCCTGCCTTTTTCTGTAGGAAAGAAATCTCCAAACTAGAATTCTATACCCAGCCAAACTATCAATCAAGCCTGCAGATCTGATAAGGTTATTTTCAGGCATTTAGGATTGCAATGATTTTTACTTCCCCAGAACCCTCATTAGAAAGCCAATAGAGCATGATTTGCACAAAAACAAGGGAGATATGGAATAGCTGATATGTCCCAAGGTCTAGAGAGGAGATTTAGACAACAGGCAGAGAGTTTGGGGTTAAATTAGCATTAGGCATGCACACACACACACACACACACACACACGATAAAACAATATCTTTATAGGGAAAAGTTAAGAAGGGAAAAGTAATCATAGTATATTACACAGCTCTGCTCTCAGTTACATTTACATAATCATGCATAACTATGTGGTGAGTTATTATAATTTTACATTGCCTTAACATTGATTTTGAATGTAAATTGGACTTTCTCACACAGAAACAGGACTCAATCACGATCGACATGGTTTCCAGTTCTCCACTTCCTCCCAGTTCCTTGATGTGTCGATCCAGATATCTGGCATATCCAACTTCCTCCTGGTGAATGCCTCCCTGTGGAACATCCAGATACAACCTTCTTGACTCGCCCCACTGACTCACCCCGCATGGACTGTGCAGACACGCCACAGTAGCCACCTCTCAGTCACAGCGTGACTCCTGGAACTTGTGCCTGCTTGCTTCAAACCCACCGATTAAAACTCCCTGCAGGTAATCTGTTTAAATAATGCCCTAGATGCCAATAAAGGCAAGCGTCCTTCTGTCTGTCTCCCTCACATGCTCCCTGACCTCTGTGTGTGTGGCCTCTGGGCTTGCCATGTGCCCCCAGGACCTGTAAGTAATAAAACCTTTATTTCCATTTTGTGTTTCTCCTAATCATTGAAAGGCTGCTTTCCATCTCAAAGATCTTAAACTAAAATAATCTGACACGAATCACACTCCCTTTGTGCTTGGGGGTGGAGTGATGGGAAGGAGGGTGTGAGGTTAGGGGCAGGAGATGAGGGAAAGCTCACACCTCCTCTTCCATGAGGGGAAGTCAATAGGTATTGACTAAGCTGGAAAATTGAAAAGCAGCAATATAAGAATGTTATTCAGGAAAACAGATGTAAATACAGGCATACCTTGTTTTATTGCACTTCACAGGTACTACATTTTTTTACAAATTGAAGGTCTGTGGCAACCTTGCATGAAGCAAGTCTACAGGCACCATTTTTCCAACAGCTTGGGCTCGCTTTGTGTCCGTGTCAGCATTTTTAAGCAATAAAATATTTTGAAATTAAGGTATATACATTTTTAGACAGAATGCTAATATTATATGCTTAGTAGACTACAGCATAGTATACATGTAACTTTCATATGCACTGGGAAACCAAAAAAGTTGTGTGACTTGCTTTATTGTGATATTCACTTTATTGCAATGGTCTGGAACCAAACTTGCAATATTTCTGAGATATTCTTACACAAACAGAATTGGCTTAAAAAAAAAAAAAAACGAAGGAAGTGGTTGCCTCTGGGGAAGAATAATTTGAGTGGGTGAGGTAAAGGGGCAGGGCACTGCTGGTTTTTGTAGCAAGCCTTGGGGATTATTTAACTTCTTAGATTACATGCACATGCAACTTTTTTCTATGATCTTTTAAGTGTTTAAATTGATATGTAATAATTATATCTGTTTATTTGGTACATGTGATATTTCGGTACATGTATACAATGTGTAATGATCAAATCAGGGTAATTGGGATAGCCATCACCTAAAACATATGTCATTTTTTTGTGTTGAAATCATTCAAAATCTTCTCTTCTAGCTTTTTAAAAATATTTAATAAATTATTGTTAACTGTAGTCACCCTAGTAATTTTCCATTCATTCACCAACTTCTTCCTAACCCCCTCTCCCCTACCCTTACCAGCCTCTGAAAATTACTATTCTACTTTCTATGAGGTCAACTTTTTTAGCTCCCACATATGAGTGAGATCATGCAGTATTTGTCTTCCTGTGCCTGGCTTATTTCATTTCACATAATGACCTACAAAATCCACATTATCTACAGATGACATGATTTCATTATTTTACATGAACAGATTGTATTCCATTATATATAACACGTTTCCTTATCCATTCATCTGTTGATAGACACTTGGGTTGATGCTGATTCCGTCTCTTGGCTATTGGGAATAGTGCCACAGTAAACATGGGAGTGCTGCTATCTCTTCAACATACCAATTTCATGGCCTTTGGATATAATCCTAGTAGTGGGGTTGCTAGATCACATGGCACTTCTATTTTTAGTTTTTTACAGAACTTCCATGCTGTTGCCCATAATGGCTATACTAATTTACATTCCCACCAACAATATATAAGAGTTGCCCCTTCTCCCCAGCCTTGGCAATATTTTTCGGTCTTTTTGAATAGTCATGTTAACTGGGGCAACATGACATCTCACTGTGGTTTTGATTTGCATTTTTCTGATGATTAGTGATGAGCAACATTATTTCATATGTTGCCCATTTGTATTTCTTCTTTTAAGAAATGTCAATTCAAAAAAAAAAAAAAAAGAAATGTCAATTCAAACCATTTGCCCATTTTTTTCTTTTTTTCTTTCCCTTTTTAATTTAAAAAGTATTACTTTTTTTTCAGTACTTTCTATTTTTTTCTTGTTTTTCTTTTCATATCACAGCCAAGACCAACATTTGCTCATTTTAATCAGATTATCTGATTTTTACCAAGTTATTTTAATTCCTTATATGTTCTGGATATTAATTGCTTGGTGGATGAATATTTAACAAATATGTTTTCCCATTCTGTAGGTTGTCTCTACTCTCCGTTGATTGTTTTCTTTGCTGTGAAAAAGTGTTTTAGTTTGATATAATGCTATTTGGCTATTTCTACTTTTGTTGCCTGAGCCTTTGAGGTCCTACCCAAAAAATCTTCTTCCAGACCAACGTCCTGAAGCATTTCCTCTGTTTTCTTCTAGCAGTTTCATAGTTTCAGGTGTTACATTTAAGTTTTTAATCCTTCTTAATTGCTTTTTGTATATGGTAAAAGATAGGGGTCTAGTTTCATTCTTCTGCATATCAACATCCAGTTTTCCCAGCACCATTTATGGAGAAACTACTCTTTCCCCAATGTATATTCTTACCACTTTCATCAAAAAATCAGTTGACTGAAACTGCATGGATTTAATTGTAGGTTCTCTATTCTATTCCACTGAGTGATATGTCTGTTTTTACGTCAGTACCGTGTTGTTTTGGTTACTATAGCTTTGGTTACAATAGTATATTTGCAGTCAGGTAGTATGATACCTCTAGCTTTGTTCCTTTTGCTAGGGATTGCTTTGGCTATTCAAGCTCTTTACAGTTTTAGATGAATTTTAGGATTTTTTTTCTATTTCTGTGAAGAATGTTATTGGTAGTTTGATAGAGATTACATTGAATCTGTAGATCACTTTTGGTAGTATGAATATTTTAGCAACATTAATTCTTTCAAATTCTAACAAAATTAATTCCATGAACATGGAATCTCTTGCAATTTTTTGTGTGTCCTCTTCAATTTCTTTCATCAGTGCTTTACAGTTTTTGTTATAGAAATCTTTTACCTCTTTGGTTAAATTTACTCCTAGGCATTTTATTTTTTGTAGCTATTGTAGAATAGGATTGCTTTCTTGATTTTTTAATATTGCTCACTATTGGCTTATAGAAATGTTACTGATTTTTGTACATTGATTTTGTATCCTGCAACTTTACTAAATTGATCAGTTCTATCAGTTTTTTGAGGCATCTTTGGGTTTTTCTATTTTTTTTTTTTTTCTTGTTTTTGAGATGGAGTCTTGCTCTTGTTGCCCAGGCTGGTGTGCAACGGCACGATCTCGGCTCATTGCCACCTCTGCCTCCTGGGTTCAAGCAATTCTCCTGCCTCAGCCTCCCAAATAGCTGGGATTACAGGCACCCACCACCATGCTCAGCTAATTTTTGTATTTTTAGTAGAGATGGGGTTTCACCATGTTGGTCAGGCTTATCTCCAACTTCTGACCTCAGGTGATCCACCCACCTCAGCCTCCCAAAGTGCTAGGATTACCAGTGCGCCCGGTTATCTTTGGGTTTTTCTAAATATAATCATGTCATCTGCAAACAGGGACAATTTGACTTTCTAGTTTGTCTAATCCTTTCTTTCTCTTGCCTCATTGCTCTGGCTAGGAGTTCCAGTACTATGTTGAATAAAAGTGCTGAAAGTGGGCATCCTTTCAGCTTTTCCTATTTGGT
Organism: Macaca thibetana thibetana; assembly: GCF_024542745.1. Classification (NCBI taxonomy): domain Eukaryota; kingdom Metazoa; phylum Chordata; class Mammalia; order Primates; family Cercopithecidae; genus Macaca; species Macaca thibetana. The sequence continues at coordinate 181,361,126 of NC_065582.1, forward strand.
ATGATCTTAGCTGAATGCACATTCAACTTTGATTAAAAACAAACTTAAAGAAAAGGCTTTATGATGAGCCATCAACCTTTTTAAGGGACAGCTCAAATGGTGGCCTAAGGGAAGTTTGCCACAGGCAGCGGATGAAGACCCTTTCTTCCCACCTACACATCAGGAGGAGGAAAACACGGGCCCAGGTGTCCCAGATGCGTGGAGAAGTCATAGCAGAGGAGGCAGGGGCTTGGGATGTGGGGCTGTGGCCACTGACGGCTTCCAGAATCTCGGCCTCACCTCCCCTGTTAGATCTTAATGGATGCCCTTGAGGGCGGGGCCATGTTTTCCTCAGTCTTGGACACAGGCCTGGACCAGCTGCTGGTGCTCAGGCCTGCGTGGCTGGCTGACTTGGCCAGCTCTTGTTTCTGTGGGGGACTTTGTCCTGCTTCCTCCACCAGATGTAAAGCCAGTGATTGTATTTTTCTATTTGAAGGCCACAAACAGAGGGAAGGCCAAGGCTCACTTGTATTCTGAGAAAAAGAAGATGTTCTGGTCTCTCTACACCCTGTGTGGGAACAAACAACTTCTCAATATGGGGGAGTGGCCAGAACCATGATCCCAGGCCCCATCTGTCTTCGGGCTTTGGGCTAATTTCCTCCACATTACTGGCAAATTCTCCAGTTCCCACGACAGCTGCAAACACTTAGGTTTTTGTTGTTGTTGTTTTTAATTTTTTTTTTTTTTTTTTAATTTTTGAGACGGAGTCTCCCTCTGTCTCCCAGGCTGGAGTGCAATGGTGACATCTCGGCTCACTGCAATCTCCGCCTCTTGGGTTCAAGCGATTCTTTTGCCTCAGCCTCCCAAGTAGCTGGGATTACAGGTGCCTGCCAGTACGCCTGGCTAATTTTTACATGTTTAGTAGAGATGGGGTTTCACCATGTTGGCCAGGCTGGTCTCAAATTCCTGACTGGTGATCCACCTGCCTTGGCCCCCCAAAGTGCTGGGATTACAGGTGTGAGCCACCGTACCAGCCTGCAAACATTTTGTTTTCTCCCTAGGAGCCCTACGGCCAGATATACCAGGTCCAGTTTTCAAATCCCTACATCTGCCCTAACCCCTGTGTGCCAGGGCAGTGACTGTGCTCCTGGGTGGTGAGAGGGATGTGGAGGGGACTTAACATGTGCTTGGTTCTGTGCTGAGCATTTTGTAACCCGCAGTACTGGGATTATAGGCCTGAGCTATGGTGCCCAGCCTGAAGTATGGTTTTATTCAGTGGCTCTCTTACACTGTCTGTCTCTGTCTCGGCTGCCCGCGCCGTCTCTGAGGCTCCTGTCGCTCCCACGCCTGCAGCTGCATTCCCTGGCCTGCAAGGCCGGCTCTCCCTCATAGGGTCAAAACCTTCACTCGCTCTCTTTGGGCGCAAGTCATACGCACGCATCAGCAGGACAGTTACACCTTTTACAAAGAGCAGTGACTCTGAGCCAGGTGATGAGCCTTCCCACGTTATGGGTCTCTGTGAAACGGCTTTGCCATGTGTGGATTCATCTCACAGAGTTAAACCTTTCTTTTGATTCAGCAGGTTGGAAACATTCTTTTTGTAGAATCCGCGAGGGGACATTTCAGAGCCCATCGAGGCCTGTAGTGAGAAAGCGAATATCCCGCGATAAAAACTAGGAAGAAGTTATCTGTGAAACCGCCTTGTGATGTTTGTTTTTTAAATCCTGCTCTTCCCACTAGCATGTAAGCTTCCGAAGAGCAGGGCTGTTCATTCTGCCCTCTGTGTGCACCCAGCCCGGAGCGGCGCCCAGAGTGGGCAGGTGTGCGGTGTGCACGCCCTGAGTGACTGCCTGGTGGGGATGAAGGGCACAGGAAGGACACGCAACCTGATCTTTATTCTAAGGAGCCTGCACTGGAACAGGATTAGCCTGAAGGTGGCTCTGATGGAGGGAAGCGTGGAGCAGGAGCTGCTGGCCTGGCGGGCTCAGGAGGGCCCCCTGGAGGAGGTGAGCCAGTGGTCGCTGTCACGTTCAGAGACCCTGAGGATGCCTGACTGCCCTGCGAACTGGGCTCTGCAGACGGCAGAGGTCTGCTGATTCGCTGTTGTACCCCAGGAACAACAGGCACCCAATCCACGGTGGCCTTTGTCCAACAAGTATTCATTGGACGCTTGTCACATATGTGGTTCTGAAGACCCGGAGGAGAACCACAGAGCCATGGCCCACCCCTCATACCCATTGAGAGCTGGTCCCTGGTACAGAGGCAGGCTCCTGGGGCGGCAGAGATGGGTCGGGGGCAGGGCGTGGGGGAGTTGAAGGCACCAGTGCGGGTTGGTCTGGGAACAGCTCCTGGATGAGGAGAAGCTGGGAGGACAGTGACAGGAATAATTCTGGAGTGGAGGGAACCACTTGTGCAGAGGCTCTGAGCAGGAGGCCCGCTGTCCCACTTTCCTGGAGCAGTCTCAGGGGGTTCTGGAAGGCCTGGCTGGACCCACACAGAGAATTCCAGCCAGGGAGGGCTGGGCGCTTGCGAGCTGACCTGCCCCAGAGCAGCTGTCGGTGCTGTCCGTGGGTCCTGCTGCGACCTGCCAAGGGGCCGCTGGGGATGAGTGGCGGACTGGAAGTGTCCAAATCCGACTCCACTGTTGTGTTTTGGTTTGGGTGTGTGTGTGTGTTTAAGAAGAAACAGCTGCAAGGATGAGAGAAAATGGATGTTTGGAGAAAGTTCTGCTGCTCATAAACTCAGGGCTGGCCACGGTGAGCCCACATACCGCGGGGCTGAGCTGCCTGGTCCAGGGTCAGAGGTGGAACCTGGCCACCACAGTGACAGGCCTGCCTCCTTAGGCCTCAGACTTAGGCCAGCACAAATTCCTCCTTCCTTCTTCCTCTCTGATGGGCTCACAGCCCTCTCTGCAGAGGGGCCTCAGACCCAGCACACTCTGTGGGTGTCCCACGCACTGCTGGGAGCGCAGCCCCGGGGCAGGCAGCCCCGGACATAGCCATAGCATCCCATTCAAGGATTTCTATTCCCTGAGGTCTCTCCGGAAGTGGGGCTGGCCCTGTGTGCCCTGGGGTCCCCCAGGCAGGACCCTCCTGCCTCACTCTGTTGGCCGCATGGCAGCGGCCATCACATTCTTCTGAACCCCAATATGAGCTGGGCCTGGCATCCCATTGAGTCCTCACAGGAGCCCTGCCATGTAGGTGATGCTGTACCCAGTTTACAGATGAGAAAACTGAGGCTCCGAAAGTCTGTGCCACTTGCCAGGGTTCTGGAGTCACGGCCAGGAACTCTGACACCAATACACGAGATCTTTCCCTCCTGGATATCCAGGTCAGGCCCAAGAAAGGGACAAGAGCCGGTGGGTTTAGGGGAAAGGTACAGGCCTGGCAAACCCAGAACAGGATTCAGGCTAGATTCCTGCATCAGTGCTGAGAGCTCAGGGATGCTGAGGACAGAGCCCAGGGAAGCTCGCTGAGCTTCCCCATCCCTCCATGAAGGGGGCTGGCTTCTTCCCATGCCCCTTTAACCGCCCTCAGCCTCTGCGTCCACCCTGCACACCCACGGCAGGGCGGCAAACCCAGAGCACACCGCACATATTGGGGTTGTCTGTCCACCCTTGCTGTGCCGTTTGTCATTGTGAGACTCGGAAAGCAGCTTCATGTCCAGTAGTGGGGAGTGGCTGAATGCTGGTGATCACTGGTTTCATGGGATATTAGGTCACCATCTAAAAAGAGGCGAATGAGGACAAGACAGTGCCATGGAAACATAGCCGAGGTCAACGGAGGAAGTGAGAGGAAAAGGCACATGAGTGACAGGAGCATAATTATACTCAGAAAATCCCTCCAGGAGCAAGTCTGGAAAGAAACGCCCCAGAATGACGGCGTGTATTGTCTGGGGGTGAGCAGGTGAGACTCCAGTCTCCAGGTGAGACTTCTTTTCCTTGGTTTTAACATTTTACATGAATATTTATTTTGTTTATGATTTTATAAAGAAACCTTCACGGAGAGAAATGACCTCAGCTAGAAGGAAAAAGCCAAAGGCCTTTGCGTTCCAATGCCCTAAGCAGATGGAGAAAATGAGGCACAGAGGGAGACGGTCACCCAGGGCTCCACAGCAGAGAGGAGGACTCAGGTCCCTTAATGCATGGTGGTGCTGTTCCCACCACACGGGCTGGGCCAGCAGCTGGGGGTCCCAGGGAGGACACAGCCTCATCCCCCGGGGCCTGGCCAGGCAGGGATGGAGGTGGAGTCAGGAGGGAACTAGGAAAGGCCTCCCAAGGCAGCCTGGCCGTGGAGAGATGAGTGCCCAAGCATGATTTGCCTTGAGTTGGAATCACTCCTCCACGCCCTGCCCCAGGGGCTTCAGGGGTTCAAGGCTCCATCTTGCAATCCTTAGGTGGACAGAACACAAATGGGCTGAGTCCCTCTTTGCAGAGGTGGCGTCAGCCTGGGCAGGAAAGAGGCATGGGCCGTGGAACCAAATCACCTTCATTTCAAACAGAAAAGCGGGCAAAGGAGTTGGGCAGGCATCTCACAAAGGAAAGTGTCCCACAGCCAGTCAACTTGGGAAGATGCTCGGCTCTGTCAGCCATCAGGGCATGCAAATTAAAACCCCTCGAGATCCTCCTGTGTGCCCACCAGAAAGGATGAAGTGAAGCGGCTGGGACATACCAGGTGGTGGTGAGATCCTGGGGCAGGGGAGCTGGGGTGGATGCAGCTGCTGGGAGTGGGAACTGGAATGAGTGCTTTGGAAGACTGGCAAGATCTACTCAACATTCACAGGAGTCCTGGGCAGGTGGACGCCCTGCGGATGTCTTGTTGGGTGCAAGAAGCTCCCTGAGGCCTCCACTCAGCAGGGCGTATACCCCTGGCTGAAGGTCACAGGGCCCTTTTTGTGCGTCTTTTCCCTTCTGAAGCGCCCCTGCCTCGCTGAGCTTCCCCGTCCCTCCCTGAAGGGAGCCGGCTTCCTCCTATGCCCCTTTAACCGCCTTCGGCCTCTGCGTCCATCCTGCACACCCAGGACAGGGCGGGAAACCCAGAGCACGCTGCACAGCTCTGCACCCGCACAGACCTGCTCCCGCACACCCATGGCCGGCGCCGCTCGGGCTGGCTGGCGTGTTTGGGATCATTGTTTAGAGGACAGTCCTGACACGTCCCGCTGTGACACGCATGCTGCCTCGCCTGCTGGCCCTGGACTTTGCTCTGGTGTGTGGCCGAGTACACTTGTCATCAGAACCCTCTCGTTGGCAGGGGGCAGTGGATGCAGGGCCGGGGCCCAGGTCCTTGCTGTATGATGGGAGGCACGTTCCTGGCTCTTTCTGGGCCTCAGTTTCCCCACATACAAAACCGTGGGAGAGCCGGAAGATTTCCAAAGGCCCTCTTAGGTGCCACCTCTCTTGGCATACTGCCTCGGGTTCCCCTGCCTCCTGAGAGCCAGGCAGCAGGAGGTGAGGAGCAGCCGTAACCTGTGCCTCTGGAGGCTGGCCTTCTGCTGGGGAGTTCAAACACAGTGTACCATGTACCACCCCCAATTACTCACTTGTTCAGAGCCCAACACATAGCACTTAGTAGGTATTTGCTGGATAAATGGCTTATTGCGAAAGGGGCTGGGTGGAGGCGGGAAAGCCACTGGGTGTATCCAGGTGACGAGCTGGGATGTATGTGGGGATGCTCTGGGTATATGTCGGGGTGGAACCAGAAGGGATGGGAGCACTGGATGGAGATGGTGGGAAGGGCTGTATGGATGGGAGGGGGACTGGGTAGATCTGGGGGAGGGTCAGGAGGAATGAGGGATGAACACTGGGTTAAATGGGGGAAGGGGCTGGGAGAAGTTGGGAAGGGGTCTGGGAGGGCGAGGGAGGCAGGGAGGGACTGGAAGGCTGGCCCTGCTGGACAGCAGCCATCACAGCCTTCTCATGCCTCTGAAGCTCATTATCCTAGAGTTTCAAGGTCAGGTCAGGCAAGTGCGGAGCCCAGGTGGGGGCTGGAAGTTTGTGGAAACCAGCCTGGTCTTGGAACACATCAAGGAAACGAAATCACTGCCCGGCGGCCGGCCCGGGGACGCTTCTCCAGCCTGCCTTCAGGAAGACGGTGAGCAAACACAGACCAGACAGGGCTGAGGCCAGCTGCGGGGCAGGGAGCCGCGCTGGCCTCGTGCTGTCCCCGTGCTGTCCCCACAAAGGGCTCCTGTTCCCTAGGCTGGGATGGTGTCACAGCTTCCTGAGTAGTGTCATCTCGGCTCCCTGAACTCCTAGATGGGCCAGGCAGTCCTGGGGTGGGAGGCCCGCACTGGGGGTCAGAAGCAGCATCCCCAGAGCTGTTATCCTCCTCGTCATTGTGGCTGCAGACAGGGGAACTGAGGCAGGGCCTAAAACCAAGGGCCCTACAGAGATGCCACCGGAACCGCAAGCCTCTGCCTTTCCTCCCTGTGCACTTTCTGTGATGGTTAGGGTTAGGGTTAGGGTTAAGGTTAGGGTTAGGGTGAGGGTTAGGGTGAGGGTAAGGGTGAGGGTTAGGGTGAGGGTTTGGGTGAGGGTAGGCTCACCTCACTGCAGAGCCAGAGAGCACACCCCAGTGAGGGAGCTGAGGGAGGTCTGAGCCGCCGGCTGCTACCTGTTTCTCCACGGGTCCTGGTGAGGGTGGACCGCCCCAAGCCCACCTTGAGTCTGTTCCTTGACATGCTCCTTAGATTGAGGCTTTAAAACACTGCCTGCCCTAACTACTCGGAATCAGAAAGAATCACCCAACTGTGTTCTAACACTGGGTGTCAATTCCCTGCGCACCTCCATGGACTCAGCCCCATCTCAGAAGCAAGGAAACTTCTAGAAGGAGGAGTTTGCTGCAGAACATCCAGAGCCCACAGCACTGAGTCATCTCCATGCCCCATGCCTCTGGTTCTCTGTAGCACATGGTGGGGGGTGGGTGGGGGGTGCAGCACCTCCTCCTGATGCATACAGTGTCAGCACTGGAAGGGCCCCTACCCCACACCCAGTGCCCAGTGCCCAGTGCCCAGTCCCCTGGGAGCTCCTCATTTGGGGCAGAGACCAGGGCAGAGTCAGCGAGGGCTCCTCTTCTCCCTCACTCAGGGGCTACAGACTGGTCACTTGAGCTCTCTGGAAATCAGTCTCCTCATCTGGAAAACATGGCTCACCTGGACCTTGTGACGGGCGTGAGGTGATGGCATCAGATAATGTGCACGAATGACCCTGTAAGTCATAAATTGCTTGCAGTGTCTCTCCAGTGACCGCCAAGTGCATTTTGGAGCCCAGTGAACTTGAGTTTGCATCCCAGCTCCTGACCTCCTGTGGCCCACGTCCTCCCTGGAGGATGGGCTCTGGAGGCTGGAGGGCTGGTGGAAGAGGAAGTGAGATGGCAGCTCACTGGCTTCTGCGTCAGGCCCCAACTGTACCCTGGTCCTCCCAGCCTTGCACGTGCCTCCTCACAGCTTCCCTTGAACATCCTGTATCATCCAGCAGCCCTGAACCGTGTGATTTTTCCTCTGGGAGGTGACAGCCTAGACCAGAAGTTGAAGCCTGGCCCCAGGGTGTGGTGTGCCCCACTGTCAGAGGGACCTCAGATGAGCCACTGAGCCTCTCTCTGCCTCAGTTTCCTTATCATCTAAAATGGGTGGAATCAGCTGGGTGTGGTGGCTGACGCCTGTAATCCCAGCATTTTGGGAGGGCGAGGTGGGTGGATCGTTTGAGGTCAGGAGTTCAAGACCAGCCTGGCCAACATGGTGAAACCCCATCTCTACTAAAAAATACAAAAATTGGCTGGGTATGGTGGCGGGCACCTGTATTCCCAGTCACTCGGGAGGCTGAGGCAGGAGAAATCACTTGAGCCTGGGAGGCAGAGGTTGTGGTGAGCTGAACTCGAGCCACTGCACTCCAGCCTGGGTGACAGAGCGAGACCTTGTCTCAAAAATAAAAAAATAAAATAAAATAAAATAAAGTAAAATAAAATAAAATAATCATCTGGTCCCTGGCTGGGCTCACAAAAATCCCACAGGGAATGAATGATTATCAGTCTGCCGGGGCTGCCATAGTGGGGTTCTACAGACTGGGGGCTGGAACAACAGACACTTATTTTCTCACACCTCTGGGGGCCTGACAGTCTGAGATCAAGGCGTCAGCAGGGTTGGTTTCTCCTGAGGCCTCTCTCCCTGGCTTGCAGATGCCGCCTTCTGTCCGTGTCCTCACCTGGTCATCCCTCTGTGTGTGTCTGTGTCCTCATCTGTTATAAGGATACCAGTCAGACTGGATTAGAGCCCACTCTGATGACCTCACTTTACCTTAATCACTTTTTTATTTTTATTATTTTGACACGGAGTTTCGCTCTTGTTGCCCAGGCTGGAGTGCAATGGCACAATCTCAGCTCACTGCAACCTCTGCGTCCCAGGTTCAAGTGATCCTCCTGCCTCAGCCTCCCGAGTAGCTGGGATTACAGGCATGTGTCACCACTCCGGGCTAATTTTGTATTTTTAGTAGAGATGGGGTTTCTCCATGTTGGTCAGGCTGGTCACAAACTCCCGACCTCAGGTGATCTACCCACCTCGGCCTCCCAAAGTGCTGGGATGACTGGCATGAGCCACCGCGCCCAGCCTAATCACCTCTTAAAAAGCCCGGTCTCGGCCAGGAGTGGTGGCTCACGCCTATAATCCCAGCACTTTGGGAGGCAGAGGTGGATGGATCACGAGGTCAGGAGATCAAGACCATGCTGGCTAACAAGGTGAAACCCCAATCCCTACTAAAAATACAAAAAAAAATTAGCGGGGTGTGGTGGCATGTGCCTATAGTCCCAGCTACTTGGGAGGCTGAGGCAGGAGAATCGCTTGAACCTAGGAGGGAGAGGTTGCAGTGAGCCGAGATCGCGCCATTGCACTTCAGCCTGGGCAACAGAGCGAGACTGTCTCAAAGGAAAAAAAAAAAAACACCCTGTCTCCAAACACAGTCCCATTCTGAGGTCCTGGAGGTTAGGGCGTCAACATACAAATTGTAGGGGGATGCAGTTCAGCCTGTAACACCTTGTGTGGTCATCACTCCAGGGAAGGATGTAAGGAGCCAGGACTCCCACAGCGTTGTGTTTGCAAAGGAAGACCCGGGACTTCAAGGTCTTTGTTGCCGAACTCCTGTCCCTCAGGAGAGGCAGAGGGTCATCTCCTCCCTGGAGTGGCTTCTTGCATGCTGACCTCACTTCTGGAGGGGCCAGGAGGAACCTGCCTGCGTTTCTGAAGCCCAGCTCTAGCACATTTCACTCAGAGGCCAGGATCCCATGCAGAGTGCCAGAGGCTGAGGGCAGTTTCGGAGTCTTTCTTTGGTGCTCTGTTATTTTATGCAGGATTCCTATGTAGGAATAGAAATGCATACCTTAAAAACTGCCTCGGTCACTGTAACTGGCAAGTGAGGATCTCTGGAAAGAGCATTTGTTCATTTAATAGGACTGGAAGGCAGCCGCAGCTTCTTGCTTGTTTTAGTTTTTTTTCCTGGTGATGGTTTTTAAAGCATTTGAACTGCAATGATACTGCAAGAGGAAGAATGGACTTTTCCCGGGTTGGCAGACTCCATCTAGCCATGGCAGCCTGCAGCAAGATTTCTGCGGCTGCCCACATGTCCTGCCTGGTGTAGAGCTGGCTTCATCCAAGCTCCTCCGCTCACCACTGACCTCAGATGAGCACCTCACGGGTGGGTCCTGTGAGGGGCACGGCAAGGAGACATCCGTCCCCGGTCAGGGGGACAGAAGGGAGCCGGCCCCTCATGCACAGCCCATAGATGGGGGACAGCAGAGTCCGCGTCTCCTGTGGGGAGGGCAGCAACCCACTGGCTGGAGTGGCGAGGTCACGCCTGGAAGTGCAGCACTGGCGCAGTGGCCAGCATGGGCCCCTTCCCGTTGCACCATCCAGACCTGCCCGATTCATTCCTTTAATTCATTAACTCACTTCTTCATTCACTCACTTCACTTGTTCATCATTCCTCCATCCCACTCCAGGGCTTGCTGAACGCTTTCCCGGTGTCTGTGTGCAGCCCTGTGCTGGGAGCTGGACACAGGGACCCTCCAGACCTGGGCCCTGGGCTCCGCAAGCTTCCAGGCCACTGAGAGGAGTGGCCAGGCGCCAGTCAGTGCTGTCCTGAGGGCTGGGGCTGCTGCAGCCAATGGTGACGGAGGCACACCAAGTGATTCCTTCTGGAGAACAGGCCATAGCTGGGCGGGGGGGTGACGGGCTCCTGTGACCCTGACGCCAGGGGGAACTCAAATCTTGCTGCCTATACGACATTCACATCCACGCAGAGGCTGCTGGTCAGGGATGTGGGGAAGAGTGGGGACGGCACAGATGGGACGCGCCCCCCCAGCCATCCTGGGTTGGGAAGGCCTAGATGGCCGGGTGTGGGGGTGGTGCTCACACAGATACAAAGTCCAGCTCCACAGAGGCCAGGCCTTCTGTGCAGGACCAGGATTCGCAGACAAGGGCCCGCCCAGAGCTCACTCTGCGGCCACCCTAGATCCTGAGAAAGCCCCACGCTGAGGAGGGAGAACCGGAAGCGGAGAGCAAAGCTGGCCTGGGCATATACGGGCGAGGGCACAGAGAACACAGGGCGGGACTGTTGTCATCACCTCGGCAGCTTCCCCAGGGCACGGATGGCCCCTCCCCTGCCCCCAGGGACACTGACCACCCCCCTTTCCTCCTCAGAATTCAGGCCCGGTGAATAGGCAGAGGTCCTGAGACTGTGGCCATCAGAACGGTCTAAGAGTACAGGAAGAAGCGCAGATTCCTGGGCCCAGCTCCTAGGGTCCAGTCTGGCCACAGCCCCTTTGTGTGCTCAGGACTGTTAGAGACGTTCACATATATTATCTCCACCGATGCTTACGACTCTGGAAGACATGTAGTTCTACAACCTTTACAAAGGAGGAAACCAATTTGGAAAGGTTGAGAAACGTTCCCAACGTGCCATTTCACAGCAAATGACAAAGTTAGGATTTGAACCTGGGCCTAACTCCCAAGTCTGTCTGCTTCCTACGCTCCTGTACCACGTCCCAAAGGCTGGCAGAAAAGACATCCACCAGGGTCTTTAAGGATGATGACGTAGGCAAACGTTCCTAAACAATCATTTTGTTTTTAGAAGCCTTGCTCTGCAGCAAAGAGAAAAACAATTCAAGAGATGTCAAGAATTTTTGGCAAACAAATAACGCATCTAAGAACAAACACCCAGGGAGGACGCGTCGGCAGCTGTTCTTGGGTTGTTTTCATTCCCCGAGTGCTCCGCCCTGTGAGACTAGATGTGTGTTTTCTCTTGCAAAGCAAACAGTTTAGCACAATGTGGGCCTCCTTGCTTGAAAGGTTTCAGATGGAGCTTGTGAACCACATAAAAGGTTAGGCAAACCTTGCCCCCAACTCAGTGCAGTGGCTGGGCACAGAGCCCCCAGGGACTGAGCAAACCTCCTTGTCTGTCTCCTAGGCCTGGGTGTAAATGGAGGAGGTGAAGGGAGGAAGGTCCTTTCACAAGTCACTGCACATTTTCCCTTCACAACACAACACGGGGCTCCCACTGACCACTGTGGAGCTGGGGACATCCTCCTCCAAGCATCGCAAAGCAAACCAAGTCCCTTCCTGGGTGGCTGCTGGACAGGCTGGCGGGATGGAAATGAGCTGAGGTCAGTCCTTGCACTTCAATGGTTGCAGGTGGGTGGAGCCTTCCCGGAAGCCACAGGAACACCGGCTTCTGGGTTCTCAGGCAGAGCGGCCCTGACCTCCCAGATTTAGGATCAAAGCCCACAGGCCAAGGAAAACCCTCTAATGTAAGCTGCATGACAGCAAGTGGCCCCAGAGGGGAATGCAAAGGCGAGAGTGCCGGGGACCACGGCAGAGCACACGCGGCACAGGCCCCCCCAGGCCAGAGACCGAGCGCGTCTTCCCCTCCTGACATGGAGAGTAGAGGCTGCAGCAGGGCCACAGGGGAGCCACCCAGCTGGGCTCCTCCACAGGTGCCTCTGGGGCCAAGCAGTCCCCACTGTGGCCAATGCTGGGGCTCCGTGCAGGGAGTCTGTCGTACCCAGCCCAGCTGCCTCGAGCAATTAGGAGGTGGCTCCCACACCAGGAAGGACAACCCCAGGGTTCCTCGGTCTGGTCCAGAGAGACAGGATGCTCACAGGCAGGCAGCAGCTCCAAATAGAAGCCTGGGCTCCACTCCAGCCATGGCCCCAGGGCTCAGGAGAGCCACCCAGGGTGGACAGAGTCACATCTGTGCATGCCCACCTTGCACCACAGAGGGACCCAAAAGTACTCTGCCCTGGTTTTTGTAGCCTGGGTACCACTGGGCTCACCGAGCAGACGCGTTGCAGAGTATCCCATCTGGGAGGACCAAGGCCACACCCAGGGCTGTTCGGGTCATTTCCTCCTTTTTCCAGGGTGTTGCATTCGGTCAGTTCTGCAGGAGAACTGCAAGCCAGAGAGGGAAGAGCCGTCATCCATCCAGGGCCCTGTCCTCCTGCAGCCACGGCCTGTAGTTGTGCTTCCACTGTGGTCCGTGATTCCCATGGCATGCCCCACTCCGTAGGGTGGCTTCGGCCTTATCATGGTGGTAACATGGCTAAGGCCACCTGAAGCTCCTCAGTGGCCATGGCAATGTCCCCCAGAAGCAAGGAGCCACTTCTGTCCCAACGTCCCCAGCCAGTCTTTAAGACTGAACCCAACAGGACCCTTGGGCTCGGCCTCATCACTGAGCCAGTCCCTGGGGCCAAGGGGATGGAAGGTGCTGGGGCACTTCAGCCAAGGTGAGCCAGTGCTGGGGCAGGGCAGCTTCCCAAGGCTTGGGGCTGTCCACATCCAGGGAGAAATCTGGACAGAACTGGGGTTCTGTTAGTGAGAAGGAAGGGTTGGAAGTTGGACAGGAAGCCCAAAGGGTCCACCACATAAGGAGGGAAGCCAAGACCCCCTGACTTCCAGGGGATCCGTGGCTGGGACATGCTTCAGATGGGGCCACGGCCCTATAGGACCCATGAAAAGCCTGGGAAGTGTCTTAGTAAAAGGCCCACATGAACAACATCAAGCAGGAAGGCAGCTTCTTGTGACGAGGTGCTCCTATGGCACATGCTGTCCCCACACAGTGCTATGTGTAGCTAGGTGCTCGCTAAACACTGGTCAGATGGACACTCCCTGCTGGCCGGCAGCCCAGGGACTGGAACCACCTGAAACCTGGAGGGCGGGTTGGATACACAATGATGGGGGAACGTGATTCACACTTAGGCTGAGCTGTCAGAAGTGTATCCAAACCAAGCTTCCAAGTGGCTGCTCCATGTCAACTACACATCCTAAAATGAAAGCGTTCCCACGCCTCTGCCACCATCAAGATCCTTAGCGACGACAGCTGCAAAGACCTCAACCCCAAGATATTTCTGGGCTTTCACAGATGATGGGGTCTGGCTGATTTTTATCTTCTTCATCCGCCTGTGGTTTTGAGACGTCTCTGCATGCATGGATCCCAGCTGGTTCCGTGTAGCCTCAGGAAGCTCACTCTGTGTTTATGCTCAGGGTGAGAAACTTCTCTCTTTCTGCAGGCATCTCCCTTGGTGAGTCACAGAGATTTCTGGCCACGGGCACAGTCACGGGCACACACTTATGTCCACGGCCAAGCAAGACTGTCTTTGCAGTCCACCCTCCACACAGCATCAAACTAATGTGAAGGCTGAAGGCATTCCCATAATGGCAATGGCAGACACCAGGCAATGGTGCCCCCAGCACGGTGTGGAAGATTGTTCCGGCAGGGCCAGCAGATGTCATTAGATGGGAAAGTTAAATGACGGGCAAAAGTTTTGGAAGGTGTATTAGTCTGTTCTCACTCACGCTGGTATAAAGAACTACCCAAGACCGGGTATAAAGGAAAGAGGTTTAATTGACTCACAGTTCAGCATGGCTGGGGAGGCCTCAGGAAACTTACAATCATGGCGGACGGGGAAGCAAACACGTCCTTTTCCACATGATGGCAGGAAGGAGAAGTGCCGATTAAAGGGAGGAACGTCCCTTATAAAAACATCAGATCTCATGAGAACTCATTCACTATCACAAGAACAGCACGGAGGTAACTACCCCATGATTCAATTACCTCCCACCAGGTGCCTTCCATGACTCGTGGGGACTATGGGAACTCCAGTTCAAGAGGAGATTTGGGTGGGGACACGGCCAAGCCATATCAGAAGGGTAAGGGTAAACCATCACTATTTGCCAATGATAGAGAAGGAAAATCAAAGAGAATCAATGAAAAACCGTAATAATAAAAATAAGGTTTCAATAAGGTGACCAAAATAAACAGACAAAAAACACACAGCTTTTTATTAAAAACAGCCTGAAGAAATAGTCTTAGATGGGAAGACCACTTACCATGAAGATACAGACTCTCCTGATGTGAATCTAAAAGTTAAACAAAACCTCCAGACAAACTCCAGAGAACATTCTTTAATGTGGGGGTGGGAGAATGCTCAGACTTGACAAATAACACCAAAGTTCACATACATAAGACATTTTTGGAAAAGATGAGAAATGAGGCTTTATTTGCTCCAACAGATATTAAAAGTATGAGAACTACAACCATGAAAACAACAGAAGCTGATGTGAGAAACAACAGTAAATTTAAACAGTGCAGACACAGGTCCAGCGACAATGATTTTAGCACTCATACAGGTGGCGTTTCGGTCAGTGCATGATTCAGTGGGCGAAGCATTTCAGATCCTTGTCTCACATCACATCTCGAAATACATTCCCAGTCAATTAAACACTGAAACGTACTCAGAGAAAAAGAGATGAAAATGTAAATAATCTTGGTGTGGGAAAGGACTTTCCAAGCATGACCTCAAAGGCTAGAGCATAAAATCTTCATTTTAAAATGTGCATGTATTTCTGATTTAAAAATGTAAACTTTAGCAGGTTACATCAAAAAGAAAAAAAATACAGTTAAATGGCAAATGATGCCTGAGGAATAATGATTTACAGTGAATATGTTACAGGTTTGCTGTGCTTAATAGGTACAAATATTTTACAAACCAACAAAATATTTTCAAAACTAAACGCTTTATCAGATAGAGAATAAGAATGGGCAGTTACCACAGCAGAACAAATATGAACAGACTTCAAGCATAGGGGAAGGCATGTTCAGCCACAGGAGGGGCAATAAGAAGGAAATCTACACAGAAGACACCAATTTTATGTTCCCGTCAGGCAGAGAACAAACACGCCACTGCTGGCAAGACAGCTACATTCTAGAGGGAATGAGGGCTTCCTGCTGAACATGCTGGGAAGAGGAGACTTACCAAGCACCGTCTGCAGGCCGGGCTCTGTTGCTTTCATGCATTAACCCGTTTTAATGCCAACAACAGCAGGATGGGGAAGATTCTCTTATTCATTTCATCAGTGAGGGAAGTCCCACATCCAATAGATAGTGCAGCTGGTGTCCACCCAGGAGCCTGCCCTAGACTCTGCTCCTTTGTTCCCACTTGTTGCTCCACCCGCCTCACTGCCTCCCACCCTGGCGGTTTCAGAAACCTCCCCTGTGCAGAGCGTGTTTCAGCAAAGCCACTGGGACCAACCCACGTACCATGATGCATGTGCGCGGATGGCCGCCACGGAGCAGAAGCCTTGAACTCTCCATCTCTAGGAGGAAGTTTGCTAATCTTGTACATTCATGTTACTTGACTGGGAAAATGGCTGTGATACGACTTTAAGTAGAAAAAGATGTCCACAGAGTATGACCCATTTCTGATAGGAAAACCACACACACGTACACAGAGGAAGAAAGTGGGCAGAACAGTGCATGCTAACACGATCCCAGCAGGTAAGAGGAAGAAAGTGTGCAGAATGGGGAACACTAACACGATCCCGACAGGTGAGTGGAAGAAAGTGGGCAGAACGGCGCATGCTAACATGATGCCAGCAGGTGAGGGAAAGGAGAACAGTGCACACTAACACGTTCCCGGCAGCTGAGAGGAAAGCAGACACCAGAGCCAGGAGACGGGGGCCCTTGAGGGGGTGCAGGAAGGACTTTGGGGCAGGGGCAAGTCACTGTCAATGTCCGGCTTCTGGCTTCAGTGCTGAGTAGAGCATCACGGGCATGAACCAAGGGGTACAATGAATCAAATTCTGGGCCCAAAAGTAAATCAATTAAATCGGAGGGGCAACCATTTCTCCATGTGGAGTTATAAGTGATATCTATTTTCATCTTTAAACTTTTCTACATTACAAAATAGCACCTAACAATCACGTTAGTTTTACAATCAGAAAGTGAGTGGCAGAAAGCGATGACATTAAACTGAACATTTTTATTCCAATTATTCAAGTTTTTGCTGTGCAATGTTTTCAAATGTTTTATTTTCAAAATGACCATCACAAAAAAATGTAGTTTCTAGAATGTCATGGCTACACCTTAACCTACCCCACTCTTGCAGTGGGGGCAACAGCTTTGGGAGCAGGGACCATGTGTGGGGGCTGCACCCTTGCAGTGTGTGGCCTGGACACGGCCCAAGCCCTCGGCTGCCCACAGATGACACTTTCACATTAATTAGTATGCATGCCCATCAAATCCTGCTGTAAACCAAAACTAAAGTTCTAAGTCCCCCAGCCGACTGAGTGGATCCCCTTTCAGCCAAGGGGACCCAAAGATACCTGAAAACCAAGTTCAGGCCATGAATAGGAAGGAGGGTTGGGGAAGCCTCATTATACCCACCCCCCCCTTTGGAATTTAGACACAAATGACCAACATTAAAATGACAACAGAGATCCTAGACTGACAAAACAGACTCTTTGTAGCAATAAGATACCCAGTTCAACCGGACTCCAGTGTGGCATCACATGACAGATAATAGCCCTGAAGGAAATAAAAGTATTTTACCCCAAAATATATTTCCTTGACATATTTCGAAATGGCCCTTGCAAAGCTGTCTCTCGTGGGGGAAATTTGCATTCTGCAGAGAATCTGCTTCCCTTATTAGGCTTTTTCTGGAGAGTCTGACACCTTTTAAGGTCCTGTAAGAGACAAACACATCTATTCTCTCTGAAGCCTGCTATCTGGAGGCTTCATCAACATGACAAAAACCTTGGCTTCCACAATCACCCTCCCCCCACCTTAACTCAAGCTGAGTTCAACTCTTTAGACAAAGCTTACCTCTTTCAACCCATTGCCAATCAGGAAATTTTTGAATCTACCTGTCAGAGACGTGTGAACCAGAGCAACTCCATCTTACATATGAGCTGGGTAAAACAAGGCTGAGACCTACTGGGCTGCATTCCCAGATGGTTAGGTAGTCTAAGTCACAGGATGAGATAGGAGGCCAGCACAAGATACAGGTCATAAAGACCTTGCTGATAAAACAGGCTGCAATAAGGAAGCTGGCTGAATCCCACCCAAACCAAAATGGCAACAAGAGTGACCTCTGGTCCTCCCAACTGCTACACTCCCACCAGTGCCATGACAGTTTGCAAATGTCATGGCAACATCAGGATGCTACCCTACATGGTCTAAAAAGGGGCGGCATGAATAATCTACACCCTGATTAGCATATCATCAAGAAATAACCACAAAAATGGGCAATCAGCAGCCCTCAGGGCTGCTTTGTCTAGGGGTAACCAATCTTTTGTTCCTTTACTTTCTTAATAAACTTTCTTTCACTTTATGAACTGGCACTGAATTCTTTCTTGCGTGGGATCCAAGAATGCTCTCTTGGGGTCTGGATTGGGACCCCTTTCCTGTAACATCTTTCTGGTGACCATGGAAGGAACCATAGTGTGGAAACCCTTGACCCAAAGGGTAACTTTGGGTAAGTGGTGGGGTCTGGTAACATCTTTCTGGTGAATCATGGAAGGGATGATACTGAGGAGACCTCTCGATCCAAAAGAAGTAGACTGCACCACTGATTGGCGGACTTTGAATAAGTGGTGGGGTACCTGGGTAAAGGATGGGATTGGGTTAGAGGCCCAACTTGGGGGACTTAGAGTCTCTCCTAAAACACAGTGGGTTAGAGGGGCCTCTTAAGAAAAGGTAAGGACACCTGACCAACCCTGGGTTAGAGGCCCCTCTCAGTAAGGTCCCTCTAGGTAAAGTCCCTTCTGGCTAAGAACAGGTTTGGCACTACGAGATGTTAACTGCTATTCTCTTTGGATTAATCTGCCTTGCACTCTTTGCTGATGGCTGTGAGTGACAGAATTAGGCATGTACAGGATTGTGGGACTTGGGGAGTTTTTTCCTCCCTAAACGGGGAAACTTGAGAGCTGATGGGACTGTGGAAAAGATCCCTTCATGACCGACAAGCAGCCACCGGAACTTTTCAGTGTGGCTGGTAGGTCTTTCTCTGACCTCCCTGAGCGCCTCGCGTTCCCCATGCTGCCTCAGGCAATGCTTTCTCTCTCTGTGCAAACTGGTTGAATAAATTGTAAAAATAATTGTTTATCTCCTGTAAAGTTTTGATAAATGGAATAAAGGATTTGTGAGGCTAGTCTTCAGCTGTAGCCAACCAGGTCTGGTGTGATTTGCGCATCTTTCTGTATTGTTCTGTCATAAAGAGGAGTGCCTTGAGATAGAGCATGGACTTAGGATACCTGTAAGCCTGCTTTTCAAGACAGCTCAGCAAACCGGTCAGTTACAAACATTGCTGCAGGTCCCTGAAAAAACTGGATGAGGTTTCCTTCTTGTCTTCTATGTTCTTGGGAGCTTGACCTTGTAACCACACGGCCATGCTTTCTCTTTTCACAATGGTGGCCCAGGTTCAGGGTTCAATTCCTGGCTTGGAAAATAAGTTATCTCCTATGTATTTATATGTATTATGTGTGTGATGTTTATATATGAAAGAGCTTTAATTGGTTTAAAAATCAGTGCTTAAATATTTTGTCAGAAAAGTAAAAAGTGTAATGCCTTTTAGTTCATATGACTTAAGTAATCCTTGGGAAATAAGGATTTTTAAAGATTATTGGTAAAATGAAAGTATCTTCAAACATGTAAACATGTGGTCTAAATTATGCAGGTCAGATATTAAGTTTGCTAAATGCTTTAAGGTCATAAACTGCTTCTTTGACTTTTAAAATTTATTCAGTTTCCTACTCTGGAGCATTAGATTCCAGATAAGGCCAGGGACATGTGGAGTTAGCCATGCCCCTAGCTATGCTGGAGTCTGCCCTTATCTGCACTTCTGCCTGGCATGTCCTAGGCTAACTTCCACACCTGGTACACAATTAGAATCCCCAACTTACCAAGGTTTTCACCAAAAGTAAGTCACTAAGAATTAACATTGTAACATGTAATTAAGACTGCTAAAAAAAGTTTTAAGTGCAAGATGTGTAAGAAAAGTGAAATGTGTCTTTTGGTAAAAGATTATAAGAAGACATGAGAATGTGAATTTTTCTTACCTAGATGAAAGGGTTAAAAGATTGTTTTAGGCCAGGCATGGTGGCTAACGCCTGTAATCCCAGCACTTTGGGAGGCTGAGGTGGGTGGATCACGAGGTCAGGAGATCAAGACCATCCTGGCTAACATGGAGAAACCCTGTCTCTACTAAAAATACAAAAAAAAATTAGTTGGACGTGGTGGCAGGAGCCTGTAGTCCCAGCTACTTGTGAGGCTGAGGCAGAAGAAAGGCGTGAACCCAGGAGGCGGAGCTTGCAGTGAGCCAAGATCACGCCACTGCACTCCAGCCTGGGTGACAGAGCAAGACTCTATCTCAAAAAAAAAAAAAAAAAAAAAAAAAAGATTATTTTAAATTAGAATCAAGCTGAAGCTTTAAGCAAGTTGTGGAAGGCTTGTGAAAAGTTAATCTTGTAAAAAAATTCTGTGTCTGAACAAATTGGCTAAAGTTAAAGCAGTATTATTCAGTTTTTCTGTAAACTGAACATTGGAATAAAAGCACAACAGGTTTTTTCTTAGAGCAAAAACCTCCCTATGATCTGCTCTTTAATAAAAATGTGTAAAGGTAAGTTATCAAAGGCTTATGAGAATCTTACCTTATGGCCAAACTGATTAAGATTGAAGATATTTGTCTATAAGATTTCATTAAGAATTAATTGGGTTTGACATCAATGGTGCACTAATGCAACAGTGACATTTGGCTTATTTGGTACAAAAACCACTCAGGAAGCATTATCAAATGTGAAATGGTGTTTGGTTTTCTTTGGGCTATATTTATATAAATGTGTTATTGGTATATGTTTCAAAAATATGGGAAAATCCTATAATTCTAATGTGACTTAGTGTATGTTATTAATAATAATAATTGTTACATAAAATCATTGTATGCCAAGAAGGCAACCAAATTTCATGTTTTTGATTGTGGCTGCCCTAAAACATTTTGTTATCCACAGACAATTGTCTTGTTGTAATCCTTTTTAGAAGGTGGTTTATAACCAACTATAGAGCTCTAACAGGTATTCTTAAATGCAGGTTTTTAATAACTTTGGAAATTGTGATATTAGAAGAGAGAAAAAACTTTCAGAACTCTCATAGAAAGCTGAAATGTTAATGAATATCAAGCAAAATAGGCGTTAACTAAATTAACCGAACCAATAAAAAACTGAAGTAATGTTTTTAACTTTACTTAAAATGTTGCTGATCCTTTGTTTTGTTTTTCAGAGTCAAGGAAACTTTTCTTTTGAGCTATTTACAGCGTTTAGCAATTGAGTAAAATATACTCCTGAGTAAACTATACTCCTGTGAACAAAATTTGGAGCATATTTCTCTGATTTCTTCAGAATTTGGAAACTGTGAGTATTCTTAATTTATGGCAATATAGTTATTTGCATAAACACAATAAAAATCTGATTTCTTTTGTAACAGGACACAATTAGAAAAACTGGTTATTTTACCAAGGCTTTAACTGGAATGGGATGCTTTGCATTAAGGAATCACACTTGACTTGTAAAGCCAATAAAAGCCCCTTGGGGAAACGCCTCATATTTTGTCTTCACAGTCCCTGTATGGGGTTCCTGACCTGTGGTAAGTAAAGAATGTCACTTTCTAACAGGTCCAGGAGCCCCAGGCTATCTTGAGGCCTCAAGAGGAGATGAATTTATTCAACTCATAAGTACTTGAGGGTACAAACCCGTGGCAGGGCCTGGCTCTAAAGAAGTCTTATCTGAGATTCCTTCTATGGAACAGAGTTCCATCAAAGCCAATTTAAAAAGAGCTTATGTGAAAAACAATTATTCTTGCTGTACTTTATACAAATAATCAGGCCAAGTATAATGAAGCAAATCAGTCTTACCATGATTTGTCTTTAGTAAAAATGGAAAATGGGAAACTACAGAAATTAGTTTCAAGAACTATGGCACACTTCTTAAATTCTAATTTCATCAGTTGTTTTTAAGTTTGTTTCTGCAATTTAGGCTAACCCTGCTTATTCCTGTGAACCAACCAGTGATCTCTGCCTGCTGCTCAGAAGAAACAAGAGGGATGGGTAATGTAAAAATCTGGATCAGTATTCTAATTCTGGGCACATTAGAATCAGCTAACCACCCCATGTCAGCCTGGTTCCACCAATTGCTCAGTTCATGGAAAGCCTTCTAATTCGGTTTACTTGTGATAGTTTTGCTTATTCTGTTATATTGCTGTTCTACCCTTTGTGTAGGAATGCAGGATAAGCTTACTGAATGTTTTCTTAAACAATAATCTTTCAGATATCACCTTTTGTCAGAACTCAAGTCATGAATGGCTTTCACCATTCCAAGGCTTTCTGGCTGAGCTCTTCTCTACCCTGAACAGAAGAGACCTTAATAGGCAAGGGTATCATTGACCCTATTCAGCCTAAAGAAGTTACAGAAGATGGTTCTTCATCCCTCTGCAACCCTTAGGATTAAAAGTTCTCTTACAAAAGGGATGGGGGAAATGTCAGAGGTGTGTGAACCAGAGCAACTCCATCTTGAATAGGAGCTGGGTAAAATGAGGCCGAGACCTACTGGCCTGCATTCCCAGTCACTTAAGGCATTAAGTCACAGGATAAGGTGAGGTCAGCACAGGATACAGGTCATAAAGACCTTGCTGATAAAATGGGTTGCAGTAAGGAAGTCAGCTAAAACCCACCAAACCCAAGATGGCCATGAGAGTGACCTCTGGTCGTCCTCACTGCTACACTCCCACCAGCGCCATGACAGTTTACAAATGCCACGGCAACGTCAGGAAGTTACCCTATATGGTCTTAAAAGGGGAGGCATGAATCCACCCTTTGATTATTATATCACCAAGAAATAACCATAAAAATGGGCAACCAGCAGCCCTTGAGGCTGCTCTATGGAGTAGTCATTCTTTTATTCCTTCACTTTCTAAATAAACTTGCTTTCACTTTACGCTATGGATTCGCCCTGAATTCTTTCTTGCATGAGATCCAAGAACTCTCTCTTGGGGTCTGGATGGTGACCCCTTTCCTGTAACACACCTATACTTAGAAGCTCGTTTTCAGACCTTTCTGGGGTGAACCAATGTGCACCTTCCATGCACTGACTGACGTCTCTGCCTCTAACTTCTGTCCCCCTAAAATGTATAAAATCAGGCTGTAACTCAGCAATCTTAGGCAGCTATTCTCAGGACCTCCCAGGGCTGTGTCACAGGTCATAGTCTTCACATTTGGCTCAGAAAAAAACCTCTTCAAATATTTCACAGAGCTTGGCTTTTTGTCAACACTGCCAGTAAAGTGTGCCAGCTCCCAAATTTGAGGAATGAGGACCTTTCCAACAGGTGGATATGAAAATGCAAACCACATGGTGACATTGTGGCCACAGGCATCGCAAAGTTCTCCTGCACAAGAACCCGTCGTGTCTGACATGGTGACATAGTGGCCACAGGCATCACAAAGTTCTCCTGCACGAGAACCTGTCGTGTCTGACATGGTGACATCGTGGCCAGGGATTGCAAAGCTCTCCAGCACGAGAACCTGTCGTGTCTCACATGGTGACATTGTGGCATCGCAAAGCTCTCCAGCACGAGAACCTGTTGTGTCTCACATGGTGACATTGTGGCATTGCAAAGCTTTCTGGCACGAGAACCTGTTGTGTCTGACATGGTGACATCATGGCCAGGCATTGCAAAGCTTTCTGGCACGAGAACCTGTTGTGTCTGACATGGTGACATCATGGCCAGGCATCGCAAAGCTTTCTGGCACGAGAACCCGTTGTGTCTGACATGGTGACATAGTGGCCAGGCGTTGCAAAGCTCTTCTGCACGAGAATTCATTTGTGTCTGATATGGTGACATCGTGGCCAGGTATCGCAAAGCTCTTCTGCACGAGAACTCGTCGTGTCTCACATGGTGACACTGTGGCATCACAAAGCTCTCCAGCACAAGAACCCGTCGTGTCTGACATGGTGACATAGTGGCCAGGCATTGCAAAGCTCTCTGGCATGAGAACCCGTCATGTCTCACATGGTGACATCATGGCCAGGCATCGCAAAGCTCTCCAGCACGAGAACCTGTCATATCTCACATGGTGACACTGTGGCATCGCAAAGTTCTCCAGCACGAGAACCTGTCGTGTCTGACATGGTGACATAGTGGCCAGGCATTGCAAAGCTCTCTGGCATGAGAACCCGTCATGTCTGACATGGTGACATCGCGGCCAGGCATCGCAAAGCTCTCCAGCACGAGAACCTGTCATATCTCACATGGTGACACTGTGGCATCGCAAAGTTCTCCAGCACGAGAACCCGTCATGTCTCACATGGTGACATAGTGGCCAGGCATCGCAAAGCTCTCCAGCACGAGAACCCGTCGTGTCTCACATGGTGACACTGTGGCATCGCAAAGCTCTCTGGCACGAGAACCCATCGTGTCTCACATGGTGACATTGTGGCATCACAAAGCTCTCCAGCACGAGAACCCATCGTGTCTCACATGGTGACACCGTGGCCAGGCATCGCAAAGCTCTCCAGCATGAGAACCCATTGTGTCTGACATGGTGACTTTGTGGCTACAAGCATCACAAAGCGCTCCTGCATGAGAACCCGTCGTGTCTGACACCAAAGTCAAATGTGCTTATTTCTGTAAACCTTGAACATACCCTTGACCTTGAACAACTTCTATGACCTGCTGGTGGAAAAACAGGTAGTTTCAGACCAAAGGCTGGACTAGACCACAAACCAAGGTCCCAAGTGATAAAAAAGATAAAACATGAAAACCCCTCCAGAGATGCCCAAAGCTCAGTTACTTGGGAGACAAGGACAGCTGGGGCCTGCTCCAGAGGGCAGTGAGGCAGGAGTGACCGTGACTCCAACTCAGGCTGGCCACCACCAAGAATCTAGCTGCGGGCTCATCAGAGGACTTCGGAGCCTGTTCCTTCTCGCTTAGAAAAGCTACAGGTCTAGGCAAAGGAGCCGTCCACACACACACACAGTCTGAGGCGTCCTGTGAGGGGGACCCCGATGGAAATCTGCATGACCCTGGCTGACAGCCCACCCAGGCCCAACTGCTCTCTTGGGCTGGGACCCCCAGGCAGTGGCGCTGGGGACCCCTGGGCCCGTGAGGCCTGTGGGTGGCAGCCTCAGTGGGGAGTGAGGCCCTCTGACACTGGCAGGCACCACTGACGTGTTCTCTGGGTTTGTACTAGGAACCGCACCATCGAAATCGCCAAGGGCCTGAGCACGCTCTCTCATTCCCATTCTCTCTGAAAGCAGGAAGAGTATCATAGACAAAACACACTTAAACCATGAAGAGTTTGTTTAAACCCAAGGGAGCTTCTAAACCAGAGCAAGATGAATTCAGGTAGGGGTGCTCCTGGGTTCAACTGATGATGGACACTAGCGTCTCAGCCTACCTATTGCGTCTGAGCCCTGTGCTGGGGCCCTCGGGCACCAGGGAGGTCCCATGGCTTCTGATCCCACTTGGCCACTTCCTGCTGCCTGCCTGCGGCAGTGTCCAACCTGTTGGGGCCAGTCTCCTCCTCTGCAGACACAGCTAACGGCACAACTCAGCCCACACAGTTGGCTGAGGGTCCCATAAGATGATGAATCCTGAGTGCTCAGCAAGGCGCTGGCTGGCAGGCGGTAGGTGCTCATCAAAGAAGCCACTAATTACCCCTCAGAGGCCCCTGGAGCCCCAAAGGGGTGGGATGTAGTGGTGGGGTGTCCTGCCCCTTTTCTAAACATGAAAATGAGCTTGAGAAGTGGTTTCCGGTGCTGGAAATTCAGTTTTTAAAACCATTCTGGACCATGCCCTTCAGACGCTCAGAAGTTCTCTGCGCTACTCGGAAAAATAAGAACTGGTCCTAGTTGGTTCAGCACCGTCCTGAGACACACTGGGTCACATCTGTTTGATGAACTGTGGTGACAAGAGCGTGGCCACAGGGGTCAGGGGGCACCAGAGTGAACCAACTCCCTGCTACTGATGACAAAGCCCTTCCGTGCCCTGAGCAGATGAGAGGTTAAGAAGCAGGACCCAGACGCCAAGACGGCACTGCTCTGGGAACCTAACACTGGGAAGGGCAGCCAAGCCCACGGCCCTGCGGGGAGCAGGAGTGACCAGGGGAGGCGTGCACCGATGGCCCCGGTCTGCTGCAATCAGGCTGTGGCTAGCGCCATGGTGACAGGCCACATGTGTGCAAGGACCTGCTGGGCAGACTCTGCAGGAACAAACAGATCAAACATGTTACGAATAAAGCGATTTGTATATAACTGGCAGGGGGGCGGGGGTTGGAGACTGAATTGCCCACTCAAATCATTACTTTTTCAAAAAACATTTCCTCGACAGACATTTCCAGCTCCACAAAAGAAAGTAATCAAATAGATGTCCCTCCTTAAGTCTTAAACCATGACATTCAGATGATCTATGTGCAAATTAATAAGGTTATGACATAATTTGATCAGGTGACAAAGCCGAGGGAGAGCTGACAAAGAACCAGACTGGCACCACTGACTTCTTCATGAAGTGGAGCTCTGGAAAAAATCTAGACAAATCACAGGTTGTCTGACCAGAAAACCCCTGACTATGGGCTGTCTACTTTAGAGTCAGGAGCTGAACCCTGAAACCTGAATGTGCGAAATTCTAATGATCAAAAAACCCACAGCGCGTCGCAGACATGATCACGTGCATTTCTTTTCCACGCTGCAAATCACCACAATCCCAGAGTAGCCCAGACGGCCGGGCGCCTCCCTCCCGTCCGCCTGGGCGGTGAGGTCAATCAGCAGTTTAAGCGCAGAGGTGCGGGCTCAGAAGGCAGCAGCAATCTCCAGCGTGTTCTGGAATCAGAAGTTGAGGTCCACGTCTGATTAGTTCCCTTCGTTTCATTAGACTTGGCTGAATGTGTGCCAGCGCCACTACAGCTTTGATTTCAGACTTCCTATGACAGGTTTGTTCAGAGAAAACTCTGGCCACCAGGACGCCCGCTCCAACACCTTGCTTTCCTGCAGGACAGCACCCCAGAGGTTTTTGTAGAGCTGCAAACAACACGTACATAGCAAGTGAAGGCAAAGAAATAAGAAGGAAAAGATTCCTAGACAGCTGAGTGTGCAAATGCAACTCCTCCAAGTTTTTGTTAAAAACACAGGAAATTCGGCCAGGCGCGGTGGCTCATGCCTGTAATCCCAGCATTTTGGGAGGCCGAGGTAGGCGGAACACCTGAGGTCAGGAGTTCGAGACCAGCCTGACCACCATGGAAAAACCCCATCTCTACTAAAAAAAATTCAAAATTAGCCAGGCGTGGTGGCACATGCGTGTAATCCCAGCTATTCAGGAGGCTGAGGCAGGAGAATCACTTGAACCTGGGAGGCGGAGGTTTCGATGAGCCAAGATTGCACCATTGCACTCCAGCTTGGGCAACAAGAGTGAAACTCCATCTCAAAACAAACAAACAACAACAACAACAAAACGGAAATTCACTTTTTAGAGAAATTTTAAAATGATTTAAATTTATATGAACTTTTTTTTTTTTTTAGTAGAAAACAATTAGGAAAATTCAATTATAAAGTACCATAAAACACACTTATAATGAAAATCACCCCCTCGCCCTCGCCCTCTTCTTTGGAAATTATTGGCTAGGTGAGGTGGCTCGTGCCTGTAATCCCAGCACTCTGGGAGGCTGAGGAAGGCAGATCACTTGAGCTCATGAGCTAGAGACCAGCCTGGGCAACATAGAGAAACCCCATCTTTAAAAAAAAAAAAAATGCAAAAAATTAACTGGACATGGAGGAGTTCACCTGTAGTCCCAGCTACTTGGGAGGCTGAGGTGGGAGGATTGCTTGAGCCCAGGAGGTTGAGGCTACAGTGGGCCGAGATCGTGCCACTGCACCCCAGCCTGGGTGACCGGGTGAGATCCTATCTCAAAAAAAAAAGAAAAGGAAATGATTGTGGGCAGTGGACACCCTGTTTCTTAGTAATTGCAGCCACCACAGGATTCTGCAAGGCTGCATCGACGGCCGCTCTGAAATCTGCTCTCACACCCCAGGCCGCTACAGGCCGCACAGGTGGCACATGGCCACCAGCAGCAGGACGCCCTCGCCTGGTGGCCCTTACTGGCTGACTCTGGGACCTGGGCCACCACACCCTGCTCCTCTTGTCCTGCCCCAGGCCAGCACTCCCCTACGGGATGTGCAGACTTCCCTGCTCTCAGCCTAAGCAGCCTCACTGGGAAGATGGGGAGAGACTCTGCTCCTGTCTTGGAGGAAGGCTGTACAAACAAAGGGCGAAGGGCGGCTAAGCAGACACTTCACCCGTGCAGGTGGGAAGGGGCAGCCCAGCCCATCTCCGGAGCCTGGGGAGGTGGTCTATTTTGCATCCAGCTTATGTTGACCCTTTTATTTACAAGAAACCCCTCTGCCTGTCCCCGCTAAATGTACTTAGCAACCCCTCCTCCCCACTCTGCTACTCTGGGCTCCACAGATGCAGATCCAGGCTGCTGCTCCACAGCGCCTAGGTCCCAGCTTACGTTTCACAGTTTGGAGCAGCAGGCTTGGTTTAAGGATCGTCTCAACTCCCCTACGGCTCTGTTTGTCTGTTTACAGTGAATTTCTTACCCGGCAGCTCCTGGTTAATACACCAGTTCCTTGCAACTGGGAGAAATGTACTTTTTTTTTCTCTGAGATGAGGTCTCTGTTGCCCAGGCTGGAGTGCAGTGGCACGATCACCGCTCACCACAGCCTGGACCTCCCCAAGCTCAGGAGATCCTCTCACCTCAGCTTTTGTAATTTTTATGGACGGGGTTTTGCTATGTTGCCTAGGCTGGTCTCAAACTCCTGCGCTCAAGGGATCCGCCCGCCTCAGCCTTCCAAAGAGCTAGGATTACAGGTGTGAACCACCACGCTCAACCAGGAATGCACGTTTTATAAACCATCCTGCCAGCAACACCTCCAGTCGGCTCTGGTTTTATCTGTGGAACCGAGCCAGAGGGGCCCCTCCATCATGGGCACGGTCTCTCCTCTCCTGGGTTGTTCCCTGCCTCTGCAGAGCAAGGCGCAGCCAGTGGATGCTCCAGGCTGCTCCTGTACGGGGCAGACAGTCTTGTGTGCTCGGGGGTCCTCCATGGCGGGTCTGGCTCCACTGTCTCTTCGAATGCCTGTCTACCTGGTGAGCCCCCTACCTCCTGGTGAGACTGCCTCTCCCAGGGAGGTGGGTAGGGCAAGTCTCCCTCCTACGTGCTCCCCCAGGATCCAAGGCTCCCCCTAAGTCTTCTCTCCCTACAGCAGGGCACAGTTTCTTCAAATCCTGGCTCCGCCACTCCCTGGCCGGGAAACCCACTAGGCTTCTCTGGATCTCAGTTCTCAGCAGCAGTGATCATCTGGGCTGTGTGGGCTCAGGGGATGGTCGGTGGTCAGCCCCCCGATGCGGGACAGCAGGCCCTCCGCAGAGATGACCATCCCTGCCTCTCCTACTACTGGGAACTCTCACCTCCTGCCCTGCTCACCCGGCCCCTGGCACTACCTGCCTCTTGGCACACCTAGCCCAACCCAGGTGTAGCCTGGGCCATGCTGAGGCCAGGCACTGGGCCCTCCCTGGCTAAGCCAGTAAGGACTCATGCACGGACTTCAGCATTCCCTGAGGACTGAGGGTGGAGTCCTGCCCACTAAGGCTGAATCTCCATTTGAGCAGAGACCCAGGTGCTGGCAGATGCCTCAGCAGAAAGAACTCAGTCGTGGGGACAGGGGGCAGGAATGGGGTTGACCCCTCTGTGGCTCACAGCTGGGGGACCTCAGGGCACGGGACATGAGCACTGACACGCCGAGTCCCTCTAGCAAAAGATGGACACAGCCCTATAAGCAGTGGGGTGCTGCAGGGCACCCAGTGGACCTGTGAGCGTCACCCCTCGAGGGCATCATCAGGTGGGAGGGAGACACAGGGTCAGTGATGAGGCCAGCAAGGGCCACACTGCAGTGGCTGGGGCACTGCCTCAGCTGGACGCCAGAGTAGGCCTCTCCAAGGCAGCGAGTCAGCTTATACTGAAAGAATGCAAGGCACTCCAGGCAGCCAGAGCAGCAGGCACAAAGCCCTGGGGTGGGCACGGGCCTGGCACGACAGATGGAGAGGCCAGTAAGGCTGGATCTGGTGGGCAGGAGGGGAGCGTGGGGTGAAGGACCCTGGAGGGATGCAGTGGCTGCCTGGGGCTGGGGCGTGGCAGGGTCAAGGAGGCTGGTGGAGGCTCCCTCGGGGAGCAGCCCAACTCCATCTGCTTTGAAGAAATCATTATGGAACATGGGGGGCTGGGGAGCCACAGGGAGCCAGCTGGGGGAAAGTGGGACAGGGGAGAGTAACCCCAGTGACAGCCATGGATGGTCAGAGGGGACAGAGGGGCCTGGGGATTCCAGGACAGGGATGGGGGAGAGACCTGCATGGCCAGGAGCCTGCATGGTCAGATGGGGGTAAGACCTGGGACCGGGGAGGCCAGTGGGGAGTGGGGAGTGGGAAGAGGGCAGAGGCCACAGTGTGTGGACCTCCAACTTCTGCCTGTGCAGGCGGGCAGTGCCACCACCCCATCTCGAGAGGAAAAAGCAGGCAGGGGACGGGAAAATCCCCTGCAACCACAGAGCCAGCATGGCGAAACACCAGAATGAGGCTGTCCCGACTTGTCCTGGGCCCTCCCCACAGAAGCTCCCCCAAGTGTGACCACTTTCCAGAAGCCACCAGACCCCCGACCCACAGGAGCATCTCAGCTCCACAGAAATGCCCATCGGCCCTTGGGGCGCCCCTGTGAGGCCCTGTCCTCCCTTTACCTCGCCGTCCGCTCTGCCAATCGGTGAGTCCAGAACAAAGTCAGGAGGAGCGATCACGTCTACCAGGGCAACCGCGTCGTCTTTCAGCTGTTGGAAAACAAAGCCCAGACACTTGGCACCTCCCGGGAATTTCCATGGTGACCAAAGGGTAACAGCCCTGTCCGTGTTTGCTAGGACCCACTAGCAACGGGTAACCTGAGCGGCACGTGCGGCTCTGCTGCCAATGCGTGATCTCGTCACTGGCCTGGATTCGAGTCCCTGGCTGTGCGCGGGAATGTTTTCACCATGCTGCTTTTCACTCAGGACTGCCAGGGCTTGTTTCTTCCCAACAAGGTAGAAAAGGCCCTTAAAAGTGACGACCCTGCAGCTCGTGAATTAGCAGCTGCCGCCGGAGGCTCATTTCTAAGCCTTGGCTTATGTGGGCAACTGCTGTTCCAGTAAAGGAAAATATGTCCAGAAAACATGTAATAGAGAAGGCATTTATGAGCACTTGGAAAAGCCATAAGCATACAAAGCCTCCTCGGTTGGCAGTGGTTTTATTACTCTCCTATTCCACTGAACAAATTATTCTTCAATATGACACACGAAATTTATATGAGTGGATTCTCAAGAACGTCCTTAAAATGCAAAAAAAAGACCAGGCGCGGTGGCTCAAGTCTGTAATCCCAGCACTTTAGGAGGCCGAGGTGGGCGGATCACGAGGTCAGGAGATTGAGACCATCCTGGCTAACACGGTGAAACCCCGTCTCTACTAAAAAAATGCAAAAAATTAGCCGGGCGTGGTGGCGGGCGCCTGTAGTCCCAGCTACTCGGGAGGCTGCGGCAGGAGAATGGCCTGAACCCGGGAGGCGGAGCTTGCAGTGAACTGAGATCGTGCCACTGCACTCCAGCCTGGGGGACAGAGCAAGACTCCGTCTCAAAAAAAAAAAAAAATTCTCCTTAAAATATTATGAAATGCCGTGGCTACACCGCATGGAACCCAGGAATGGGAGACACCGTTAATGATATGGCTCAAAGGCAATCGGTCGGCACAGAGTAATAAAGGCCACAATGGAGAAACTGAGTGAGCCTCTGCGCTTCAACGCCGTGCTCTGCAGGGTGTGGCCACCTGGTCCTGGTCCACGTGCCTCGGCATGAAGGCCGCAGACAAACGCCACTGCTCCCGGAGAGAAGCACTTGGCAGAGCACAGGTGCTGAGCCCAACAAACGTGTTCCGTAAGGGTCCAGGTAGGAGATGTTACCAGCTTTGTGGGCCATGGTCTCTGGCAACTGCCTGCTCTGCCGTGGTAGCACAAAGACACCCGCAGACGACACTCAGGTGAACGGCAGGACTGGGCTGAATTTGATGGCCCTGGCCTAGCAGATGGCTGGCACCCTCTCCACCTGGCTGACCGTGGCCTCCCCAAGAGAGTGGTGTGGACAGGCACACACAGAGTGGCACACAACAGTCAGCCAGCCTTGGCCATAGCCTCACTGGGAAATCAGATGTGGCTTTTTTTCTATTTTTTTGAGACAGGATCTGGCTCTGTTGCCCAGGCTGGAGTGTGATAGTGCAATTACGGCTCACTGCAGCCTCAAACACGTGGGCTTAAGCCACCCTACCTCGGCCTCTTGAGTAGCTGGGACTACCGGCATATGCCACCAGGCCTGGCTAATTTTTTAAAATTATTTTTTGTAGGCCGGGCGTGGTGGCTCATGCCTGTAATCCCAGCACTTTAGGAGGCTGAGGCGGGTGGATCAAAAGGTCAGGAGATCAAGACCATCCTGGCTAACACGGTGAAACCCCGTCTCTACTAAAAATACAAAAAAATTAGCTGGGCGTGGTGGCGGCGCCTGTAGTCCCAGCTGTTGGGGAGGCTGAGGCAGGAAAA
Organism: Macaca thibetana thibetana; assembly: GCF_024542745.1. Classification (NCBI taxonomy): domain Eukaryota; kingdom Metazoa; phylum Chordata; class Mammalia; order Primates; family Cercopithecidae; genus Macaca; species Macaca thibetana. Next base: position 181,393,117 of record NC_065582.1, read on the forward strand.
TGGCGTGAAGTCGGCAGGTGGAGCTTGCAGTGAGTCGAGATTGCGCCACTGCACTCCAGCCTGGGTGACAGAGTGAGACTCCGTCTCAAAAAAAAAAAAAAGAAAAAAAAATTATTTTTTGTAGAGATGAGGTGTCACTACGTTGCTCAGGCTGGTCTCGAACTCCTGGCCTCAAGTGATCCTCCTGCCTTGGCCTCCCAAAGTGCTGGGATTATAGGCGTGAGTCACCGCACCCAGGCACTTTTTATAAACAACACCTCCCGCTACGCCCCCCTCTGCAAGGTTACCCCTGTGCTTTCCTTGGCTCACCTGCATACTCTGAAGGCCTCCACAGGGTCAACACGGCCCCAAGCGGGTAAAATTTGGCTCTTGGAGGAGCCAAGGAAAACCCCTCCCTGTGGCCGGTTCGATGTTAAGAGGAGTAAATGTGGCCACAAACGTGTACCACAATTAGACACACCCGTCTCCAGAATGGCAGGCTCAGGGAAGGGGTTTATACAGTGAATCCCGAGAGAGGCTCACAGCCAGTCACAGGGACATTCCACTGGTCCCAGATCAAGTGTGAAAGCAGCGACAGGGGAGATGAAAGGCCACGTCTCCAGTCACCGGAGACACTGCGCTAAAATGCAGCAGTACGCGGTCCGGTTCCTACCAGCAAAAGTGGAGTGACGTCTCCGTGGACACAGTGGTCCTGCCCGCCGCGGCAGCACCAGCACCAGCACAAGTGGCTCCTCAAATTCAGTGCAATGAAAGGAAATCTGAGACCCTCACTCACACAGCCGCCTCCCCCCGACCCAGCGTCTACCATGCTAACCAGCACAGCAAGGGGGCTTCTGTCCCTGGATAGAAGACAGCTGCCAGATCAGAACGTGGGGTTGGGGCCCTCTGATTTCCTGGGTGACATAGGTAATAGATTATGGTAAACAAGGACACCGCCAGGAAACAAATTGGAGGCTGAGTCCCCTGAACGCTCAGAGAATTCTCAAAGTAGCTGCAAACGGTGTGTGAGAGGGCCTGGGTGTGTGCAGATCTGGAGACACCCCGACAGGTTACTTTTGCAGAAATTTCTGATGTGGGCATATTTTCTTGTAATCCTCCAGTTTTTACTAAACCCTGAACAAACATGAATGTTTGGGTTGCAAAGGCAGTGCGTGTCGGCTCTGGGTGACGCTAAGGGGGTGCGTTTCAGTCTGGGTGACGCTAAGGGGATGCATGTCAGCTCTGGGTGACGCTAAGGGGGTGCATGTCGGTCTGGGTGACGCTAAGGGGGTGCATGTCGGCTCTGGGTGACGCTAAGGCAGTGTGTGTCGGCTCTGGGTGACACTAAGGAAGTGCGTGTCAGCTCTGGGTGACGCTAAGGCAGTGTGTGTTGGCTCTGGGTGATGCTAAGGTGCATGTCGGCTCTGGGTGACACTAAGGTGGTGCGTGTCAGCTCTGGGTGATGCTAAGGCAGTATGTGTCGGCTCTGGGTGACACTAAGGAAGTGCATGTCAGCTCTGGGTGACGCTAAGGCGGTGGATGTCGGCTCTGCGTGACGCTAAGGGAGTGTGTTTCGGTCTGGGTGATGCTAAGGGGGTGCGTGTTAGCTCTGGGTGACGCTAAGGGGGTGCATGTCGATCTGGGTGACACTAAGGGGGTGCGTGTCAGCTCTGGGTGACACTAAGGCAGTGCGTGTCAGCTCTGGGTGACGCTAAGGCAGTGTGTGTCAGTCTGGGTGACGCTAAGGTGGTGCGTGTCAGCTCTGGGTGACGCTAAGGCAGTGTGTGTCGGCTCTGGGTGATGCTAAGGTGCATGTCGGCTCTGGGTGACACTAAGGAAGTGTGTGTCAGCTCTGGGTGACGCTAAGGTGGTGGATGTCGGCTCTGGGTGACGCTAAGGGAGTGCGTGTTGGCTCTGGGTGACACTAAGGCAGTGCGTGTCAGTCTGGGTGAGGCTAAGGCGGTGCGTGTCGGCTCTGGGTGACACTAAGGGGGTGTGTGTCGGCTCCGGGTGACACTAAGGCGGTGCGTGTCAGTCTGGGTGATGCTAAGGTGGTGCGTGTTGGCTCTGGGTGACGCTAAGAGGGTGCTTGTCGGCTCTGGGTGACACTAAGGGGGTGCGTGTCGGCTCTGGGTGACACTAAGGCGGTGCGTGTTGGCTCTGGGTGACGCTAAGGCAGTGTGTGTCGGCTCTGGGTGATGCTAAGGTGCATGTCGGCTCTGGGTGACACTAAGGGAGTGAGTGTCAGCTCTGGGTGATGCTAAGGCAGTGGGTGTCGGCTCTGGGTGATGCTAAGAGGGTGCGTGTCAGCTCTGGGTGACACTAAGAGGGTGCGTGTCGGCTCTGGGTGACGCTAAGGGGGTGGGTGTCGGCTCTGGGTGTTGCTAAGGGAGTGGGTGTTGGCTCTGGGTGATGCTAAGGGGGTGCTTGTCAGCTGTGGGTGATGCTAAGGCAGTGTGTGTTGGTCTGGGTGACACTAAGGCGGTGCGTGTCAGTCTGGGTGATGCTAAGGCGGTGCATGTCAGCTCTGGGTGATGCTAAGAGGGTGCGTGTTGGCTCTGGGTGACGCTAAGGGGGTGCGTGTCAGCTCTGGGTGATGCTAAGGGGGTGGGTGTCAGCTCTGGGTGAAGCTAAGAGGGTGCGTGTCGGCTCTGGGTGACACTAAGGGGGTGCGTGTCAGCTCTGGGTGACGCTAAGGGGGTGGGTGTCAGCTCTGGGTGACGCTAAGGCGGTGTGTGTCGGCTCTGCGTGACGCTAAGGCGGTGCATGTCAGTCTGCGTGACGCTAAGGCGGTGCGTGTCGGTCTGGGTGACGCTAAGGCGGTGCGTGTCGGTCTGGGTGACGCTAAGGTGGTGCGTGTCGGTCTGGGTGACACTAAGGCGGTGCGTGTTGGCTCTGGGTGATGCTAAGGTGGTGCGCGTCAGCTCCTCTGGGTGACACTAAGGTGGTGCGTGTCGGTCTGGGTGACGCTAAGGCAGTGCGTGTCAGCTCTGGGTGATGCTCAGGCGGTGCACGTCGGCTCCTCTGGGTGACACTAAGGTGGTACGTGTCGGTCTGGGTGATGCTAAGGGGGTGCGTGTCGGCTCTGGGTGACACTAAAGCAGTGTGTATCGGCTCTGGGTGACGCTAAGGGGGTGCGTGTCGGCTCTGGGTGGTTGTGTAACATGGATGTAGAGAACACGGCAGCACCCACGGCTCACCTGGGAACACAGGGCCAGGACGGCGCTCTCCAACACTTCTCCTGCCTGCTCACCAGAGAAGTATCCACCTGCAAGCATAGCCTCGGTCATGTGGGGGCTGGGTCCTCAGTCCAAAACCAACCCCAATACCAACATGCCCTGAGTGCACTTTCCAAATTGGCCACACAGGAGGCCTGTTTTGGGTGAACACATCAGTGTCATTGCTGTCCCCAGCCCAGCTGTGACCCGAGGGGCCAAGTTCTGACACCCTTTTCCCACTCAGGCATTGATGGTCTCTGGCCTGGGGCAACGAGGGAGGCAAGGTCCCAGGCTCAGAGGTGACGGGTGGCCACTGGGCTCACACCTGCTGGGGCTCAGGGAGGCTGGGTGGGTTCCTCCCTCGGGAGGAAGCAAGGAAGGGGCTCCTGGGCAGAGCGAAGCAGGGGTGCATGGCAGGGGGCGCAGGGGCGAGGGGGTACCTGGGACCACCCAGGGGAGTCGGGAGGGGGGTGATGGGCGCCTGCAGGGACTCAGAGGCTGCAGGGGGACTTGGCCCTTGGTGTCGCCTGCAGGGACTCAGAGGCTGCAGGGGGACTTGGCCCTTGGTGTCGCCTGCAGGGACTCAGAGGCTGCAGGGGGACTTGGCCCTTGGTGTCGCCTGCAGGGACTCAGAGGCTGCAGGGGGACTTGGCTCTTGGTGTCGCCTCCAGCCGCTGTGGTTTCTGGTGGGGCCCTAAGAGGTCCAAGGCCGTGGCCTTGTGCGTTCGGGAGCGCATCTGTGGCAGGATCTGCGTTTGCTATGATTTTTGCTGGCGAGAACTGTGTCTTATCACTTAGGGTTTTTCTCAGGTAGCAGTGGGGCTCCTGCCCTGTGCCCGCCCTCTCTGGCAGACACTCGTGTCCCTTCCTTGGTGCACCTGGGCATGGTCAAGGCCTCCACGGGGTCAGCACCACCTTCCAGGGGGTAAACGCTGGCTCTTGGGGTGGGGAGGATCTTATTCTTCACAAGCCCAGAGATGCAGGACATGAATGGATACGCGGTATATCCTAGTACCAAAGATGCATGGGTGCCAGCCATTGGGAAGAACCACCTAAAAAGACTTGCTGGGGGCAACAACCAACAAAAGGTTGACAAACTTTGGTTTACCCCATTCCCACCAATCCTCCAGGAATCAGCCCCAGCACCCCGTCCTCCAGGAAGTCTTCCAGGGTTCCCAAGTCTAGACACTCCTGGCTCGTGTCTCTCTGTGCCTTATGGGACCTAGGGGGTGGGCTTCTGCTCTCCGCAGAGCCCGGCAGGCTGCCTGGCACGAGGGGGCCTTCTGGAAGTGCTCTCTGAACCGAACCCCAAGTGAAAGGAAAATTGGGTCTCTTGGCACCACCCTGACACTGTTCTGCCCCATATGCCTCTCACTATGGAAGTGGGCTCCTCATCTGTCCACAGCGCTCTCCGCCATGTTCAGTAAGTCCTGTGGAAGGAGGACAATGGTGCAGGAAGCAGCTTCCTAGATACAACAGCGGGGCCCTGACTCTGGGGAGGACAGCAAGCCCGCAGTCAGAAGCCTCACCTCGGTAGAGCAGGGCCGCGTGGCGGCTCAGGGACCAAAGGGCGTACAGAGCACTGAGCCGCCCCAGCACGGCCCGCAGTGAGGGCGGCACGCAGGGCTGGTGCACGTGCTCGTGGAACCTCTGCACCACGGTGAGCTCCAGGAAGGCCAGCGCCAAGGGACGGCCGTGGGACACCTGGAACACAGGACGGCATCATAAGGACCATGAAAGTCCCAGCCCCGCCCAGATTCCCGGTGGAGGAAGTTCTCAGGAAACACGAACGCGGGTCTGCATTCCCGTGCAAGTCCTAGGACAGTAACATGAGGTGAGGCAGCACACAGACGCCGTGCAGCATAAGACGTTTCTAGAACACGATGGAAAAGGCCTATGTGAAGATGGAGCTGGGAGTGCTCTGGCTCCACCGACGCCCTCCAAGGCCTCAATCTCAGCTCAGCTCCCATCTGGGACTGGGAGAGGCACGGTCATTGCACACCGGGCCTGGGGCAGGCTTCGGGATGCTCTGCGGCTACAGTGTGGGCGCCCACCGGGAGGCCCCCGAGGGCCCAGGACCTGGCTTCTTCCACACAGGAAGACAGAGGAGCTGGAGAAGGGGCTTGTCAAGCTCCTCCCTGAGCTCAGAATTGACTTCGCTTCTCCAAAGGAACAGCCACCCCCTCCTCCAAAGCCTCCAAAGTACGCTTCTCTCCTTTCTCTCCATGCTGTACGTCCCCCGCAGGCTCTGCTGCTCCCATCTTTATGTCCATGAGTGCCCAATGTTTAGCTCCCACTTATACGTGCGAACATGCAGCATTTGGTTTTCCGTTGCTGCGTTAGTTTGCTGAGGATAACGGCTTGTAGCTGCATCCATGTTGCTGCAAAAGCCATGACTGTTGGTAGTGATGGCTGCACGGTATCCCGTGGTGTCTATGTACCCCATTTTCTTTATCCAGTCCACCGCTGTGGGGCACCCGGGTTGATTCTACAGTTTTGTTATTGTGAATAGTGCTGCGATGGACGTACAGGTACATGTGTCCAGCTGGCAGGATGACTGCTTTTCTTTGGGGTATGTACCCAGTAATGGGATCGCTGGGTCGAGGGGAAGGGCAACTCTTAGCTCTGAGAAATCGCCAAGCTGCCCTCCACAGTGGCTGAACTAATCTGCGTTCCCACCAACCGTGTATCCATGTCACTTTTCTCCACAGCCTTGCCAGCATCTGCTATAATATCAAAAACATTTGCTGATAATCATCAACTTCACTTATTAGCCTTTCTTTCCCTGTCTCCCATTTATCATCTCACCAGATATTTTAAATTAGGAAAACAACACACGCATTGCTTGACTTGTTAGGATGAGCAGGTGCCATTTTTAAAATTAAAAAAAATCCAGCCAAGCGATGAAATACAGGGTATGGGGGACCGACTGCTGCAGGAGGACCCGGCTGCATGCCTGGCCTATGCTGCTGCCCCAAATCTTCCCAGAACACAGCAGGGCGAAGCACACGGCAGCAGGGTCTCCAGTCACAAAGCCAGTGTCCTCCAGGGCCCTGTTGGGATCAGGAGCCTCGGGAAAACAGAAACCGGGAGTAGCTGCTTTCCCGTTCTGCTTCATGCCAGCCTGACTGGTCCCGTCCCAAGACCCCCGCTGGGTCCTGCACACTCATGGGTGGGCCGTCCCCCTCCTGAGTGTGCCACTCAGGAGAGTGCCAGGAAGGCCTGTCCTGCTCCCTGCTCTCTGAGCATGGAGTGTGCCAGCCCGGGGCCTTGGGGCTTCCTGCCCTCTCCTGATCTCACACGTGCCATAGCTCTGGGCCTTGGTTTTGGCGGGATCTGGACTTGCACTGGGGCCGTGGGGACTGCACGACAGACCCCAGCTAGGACTAGCACCCAGAATTCCCAGAGCCCTGCCAAGTGAGGTGGGGCAGCCCTCAGGCTCCCACCCGAGGCCTCTGGCAGGAGGCTGATAATACAGGCCTCTGGGGGAGCTGCCAGGCGTGGTGCTGCAGCTCCAGGCCTCAGCCCCTCCTCCTTTCACCTTCCATGAAACAAGCAGGCGACGGCACCTGCACCCCCGCAAGCTGCTCCTGCGTCCACGAGAACACGGCAATTCCATTGAATCCGCCCACACCCCAAAACGTGCTCCCACACCACAAGGGCCTCTCCTCTCGCCATGGGTCCTCTGCGAACCCCAATCCCAGCCAATCCCAGCAGGGCCCGGGCACAGAGAGGCGGTCCTCAGAACCGAATCTGAGTCTGAGCCCTGTGCCCCGCACCACTCTCCCCCTCACCTGCAGTCGCCACGCCGCTTCAGTGTGTTTTGCCATGAAAGTGACACAGCGTGATACAGCGATGGCACAGGCCAGACAGGCCGTGGGGGCCAGAAAGACAGCCCCCTCTGGAACCTTGCTGCTGTCAAATAATGCGTCCCGAGTGCCAGTGAGTTTTGAAACACAGAGTCACTCGGCTCTGCAGCTGTGCAAGAGAGCAAAAGGCGTCATACAAGCCTCAGTGTTGTCTCCCGTGTGGTGCTGCTGGGGTCAGGGCAGCCCTCTCACAGGAAGCGCCTGCGATGGCAGCTCTATTGTGCTCGACGGCATCTCGGTCCCCAGGATTTGCCTGCATGACACTGCGCTGTTGTTCCAGGAAAGGTCCACATAAGGCCAGCAGTCACTGGGGGGACACAGGCTCCGACGATGGGCTCCCTAAACAGTGTCTGCCATGGCAACCAGCAGAGCTGACCACAACATTAACCAACGTGGGCTGGGGCCCAGGAAGCATCCCACGTGGTATGAACTCCGGAGACCCGGGGGGACAGTAATGTCTCAGGTGCAGTCCCTCCCCATGGCCAAAGTGTCCCCATAGCTACGGTTAGGGCTGGCGCACTCCAGCCAAGAGTGCTCACGGCACCCACAGACACATCTGGGAGTCCCACTGCCCCCACCAGCTGCCCCCAGACAGGGCAGGGGCTGGACTGTGCTCTACGGGGATCTTCTGGACCACCTCAGCTGCCCCTCCAGAGCTGCCAAACTGTCCCCAGCTAGGACTGGGACAGGCACTTCTCAGGCTCCATGCAGCTATGGTCAGCTGTCCCTTTACAGCAGTAAACCCGGACACCCAGGAAATCTTCAGCACAGAGAGAGGGGAGGGTCCCAGTCTGGTACACTCTGATTTCTGAAGTACATTTTAAGAGGCAATGGATATAGTTCAGGCAAAAAACCAAACCCCAAATGGTCCAAATTCAGAGAGCAGCCACGCAGCCTGGGGAAAGGGCTGGGCTCTGTGACAGCTGGCCTGGGTGCAATCCTGGCCCTGGCACAGGCGAGCTGGGGGACCTTGGGCATTTCTCTTGGCCTCAACTTCCTTCACTCCCAAAGTAGACAACATGAAACGACCCAGATACAGAATCCAGCATGTGGCTCAGGGAGAACAAATGTCCTCGTCCTTGTCCGCCTTCTGATGTGCAAATTCCTGAAGGGAACCTGGAGCCCTTGTGACAGGGGTCGATCCCAGGGTGAAGGCAGGCTGCGGGGACGCCACCACCCACCTTTTTATTCCCAGACTGGAGGCAGGCTGCGGGGACGCCACCACCCATCTTTTTAGTCCCAGGTTGGAGGCAGGCTGCGGGGACGCCACCACCTATCTTTTTAGTCCCAGGTTGGAGGCAGGCTGCGGGGACGCCACCACCCACCTTTTTACTCCCAGACTGGAGGCAGGCTGCGGGGACGCCACCACCCACCTTTTTACTCCCAGGCTGGAGGCAGGCTGCGGGGACGCCACCACCCACCTTTTTACTCCCAGGCTGGAGGCAGGCTGCGGGGACGCCACCACCCACCTTTTTACTCCCAGGCTGGAGGCAGGCTGCGGGGACGCCACCACCCACCTTTTTACTCCCAGGCTGGAGGCAGGCTTCGGGGACGCCACCACCTATCTTTTTAGTCCCAGGTTGGAGGCAGGCTGTGGGGACGCCACCACCCATCTTTTTATTCCCAGACTGGAGGCAGGCTGTGGGGACGCCACCACCCATCTTTTTAGTCCCAGGCTCGAGGCAGGGTGCGGGGACGCCACCACCCATCTTTTATATCTACTGGCTGTTGAACACGTGAAGGTGTCACTCAGCCGAAAAATGAGAGAAATGCATTGTTAAAGACCTTTCTGCGCATGCCTGGCTTACGGTGGGTAAATGGTAGATAGCGGTTATTGGCAAGAGCCAGAAAATGTTTAAAAGTTAATCAATTTTACCCACCAGGTCAAAGAGTAGGCACACTTCTAACAAAAATGCCAGTAACCTTCTCAAAGGACACAGCCGTCACCCTCTCCACGAACGGTGCTGCTGCCCGAGCCCAGCCTGATGCCTGCGGAAGTATGGCTTTGACCTGCAGCTCCTGGCCCTGGCTCCAGGTCAGCGGCTGCTAGGGCTGGTTTCCGACCAGGCGGGCATCTATCTGAAGGAGTTCCTTCCTTCCTGGGGGTGTTCTCTGTCAGCGACATGCCACGTGGGCTTCCCCAGTCTGCTGTGTGTCTTCTGATTTTGTTCGGAGCATCTTTTGCAATGCAGAAATGCTGAACCTTCATGCAGCCAAATCCGATGGTTTTATTTTTTAACAGCTTCTGGCTCCCATCTTCCTGAAAAGGCTGGTCTAGGCTGAGGCTTTCTTCTCATGCCGTATTGCAGGGGAAGGGGCTGCATCTCCCATGGGCCCCTTAGCATCCAGCCCAGGGCCCCAAGGGCTCTCAGCTGTCACAAACGTCCCCTGCTCTTGAAAGCTCTGCGACCCAGAGCAGGTCTGGAGCACGAAGCCCCACCCTGGCAACTGCTTTCCCTCCAAGGCCTTGTGGCTGGTGTCTGTGGGTGTCTGTCAGCTCCACAGCTCGGCCCAGGGTCACCGTCTCAGCCGGACTCAGAACCCAGGACCCCTCCTGGCCTCTGCCGCAGGACTCCCTGAAATTCTGTCACCAAGTTCTCGAAGGAAAAGCTGAAGGTAAGTGGTTTCTCAGCAGCTGAGCCACACACTCGGGGTGTTGTGGGGTCACACAGGCTGTGGCCCCAGCATAGGCCGGGGCTGGAAGGGGGTGCTAAGGACCTACCAGGCAGTTCTAAGAGACACAGGTGTTGTTAGGAATGGGGTCCTTTTGTGCCCTCCGTTTCTGGGGGTCTTGTTTCATAACTCATTGGAGAATCTCCATTCCATTAAAAAAATTCTTTTTTTCTTTTCTGAGACAGGGTCTTGCTCTGTTGCCCACGCTGGAGTGCAGTGATGTGATCGTGGCCCACTGCAGCCTCAACCTCCTGGGCTCAAGCGATCTTCCTGCCTCAGCCTGCCTAATGCGCTGGCATTACAGACACGAGCCAGTGCAGCAGCCTATTCCACCTTAACACGAGGATGTGGCCTGCAGAGGAGGGAGCGGTGGAAGCTGACAGGCATCCATCGGTTTCTGAATGACCCAACCTGCCGTGTTATCAGCCAGGGTGGGTACAGAAGGCAGCCTGTTCTGGGTCACTTCAAGTCTCCTATTTTCGGTCACCATGGCCCTAAACTACAAGTTCTACTGACCCTGGCCACCTGCTGACTTCATTTCTTTTCAGCTATAAATTCAATCTGGGTTTCTTTTTTTCTTTTTTTTTCTTTTTTTTTGAGATGGAATCTTGCTCTGTCACGCTAGAGTGCAGTGGTGTGATCTCGGCTTACTGCAACCTCTGCCTCCCATGTTCAAGCAGTTCTTCCTGCCTCAGCCTCCCAAGTAGCTGGGACTACAGGCGCCTGCCATCATGCCTGGCGAATTTTTTGTATTCTTAGTAGACACCGGGTTTCACTGTATTAGCCAGGATGGTCTTGATCTCCTGACCTTGTGATCCACCTGTCTTGGCCTCCAAAAATGCTGGGATTACAGGCATGAGCCACTGCGCCCGGTCCAATCCGGGTCTCTTTGAGCTCGGCAGGAGCCCATCCTTCCCGCCTTCTCTCCTCATCCCAGGGCAGGTGTGTGCAGCAGGTTCTAGAGCTGCCGGCCTGAGGGGCGCGGCTGCCCCCCAGCAGCAGGCTGTGCGGTGCCAGGCCTTCCCAGAGACAGGCAGACGTGGACCTGGGTCCCCACAGCGGCTTCGTTATTGAAGCTGACTCATAACTTCATGAACTGACACTAGGGAGAAGGGGCGACAGCAGCTCTCTCCGTATCCATGGCCTCCCTGCACAACACTCATGGCCTGAGTCTCCCCATAGCTATGGTTAGCGCTGGCGCACTCCAGCCAAGAGTGCTCACGGCACCCACAGACACATCCGGGAGCCCCACTGCCCCCAACAGCTGCCCCCTAGACAGGGGAGGGGCTGGGCTCTGCTCTAGGGCAGACAGCCGGGACAGGGCTGGAATCACACGGAACCAGGTTCCTGGCATGACAAGGCGTTTTATAACAGGCTGTTTTTTCCCTGTGGCTTCCCAGAACACAAAAGACAGCCCTGTCCAGGTGTGAGAACCAAAGCACTTTCCAAGGCCAATGACGATCCACTCACCATTGCCACCCCAGCCCCTCGGGAAGGCAAGAGCAAGCAAGCAGGGCGCTGGCGTCACTCCCATGAGTCAGGAGGGAGCACTCTGAGTGTCCGCAGTGGTGTCCCTGCCCGTCTGTGCATCCAAGGCTCTCACAACCCAGCGCTTCACTGCTCTGGTTTACGGGCTGGGAACCGTCAGGAATGGTAAATGTAACATCCATGACCTCCCCAGCCCAGCAAGACAGGTGCCGCCATCCCTGTGTTACAGAGGAGTTGAGCAAGCAGCAAAGTCATCAAGTCATCTGCCCAAGGTCACGGGAGCTCGGGGTCTGGGGCCTGAACTGCCAGGGATACAACAACTGGGGAATTAAGAGCAAATAATACAAAAGGGAATTTTGAAAACAAATACCTACCTGGCAGTTATTCCTTGCTTCAAAGTCACTGCTTCCTGATCTTTTCTCTTGGTTTAATTTTTGATAAGTCTCTCGGAGCAGGTAGCAAACCAGCCACTTGTATGCTGCCAGGGCGACTTCGGAACGAGAAACAGAAGGAGAAAAAGTAACAATAGAGAACCCAGCATTTGTCACGACTCACCCCCAGGGACAAGGCACTGCCAGCATCCTGCAGGTATGGCGTCATCTTCGTGACAAGCAGGCGTATGGGGTGGGTCTGATTTTATAGGTAGGGAAACTGAGGCACAGGGACGGCATCTGCCCAGGGCCCCTCTGGCTGGAGGCACTTCCTGGCTCAGCCTGGGGCTGTCCGGAGTTCTACACTGTTCCAGCAGCCTGGAGGCCACAGGGGCACGGTGCCGCCGCTAGAGTGGGCCCTCGAGTGCGACGGCCGCACGTTCTCGCACGCACCAGGCTCGGTCTGTGTGAAGCGTGGTGCTGTCCCCGCAGCAGCGGCCAGGACTGCATGGGCAGCAGGACAACTGCCCGCTGGTGGCGAGAGGAAGGGGTGCTTTCGTTCACCTCTCCCTGCCTGGCCCTTGGACCTCACTGCCTGCTGGAGGACTGGGTGGAACTGGGGACTGACATGGTGGGGGAGGGGGTACCTGAGGCCTCGTACCCTGGGGGGCCCCCCCACAAGATTCAAAAGGGCAGGAGGGAGCAGATGCAGCAGACAGGGAGGCCCCAAGGTGGGGTGTCAGGCAGGACAGCTGGAGCCCCCTCTTCATCCTCCCCTTCCCCCGGCAGTGGTGCCCACATCTGCAGGGCCCCCTACAGCGTGGCCAGAGCTGGCCTCCCACAGTACTCCCTATGGAGCAGGCATGGTCCTGAGACCCCACCAGGCTGTACTGCTACCACCCCGCTGATGAGGACATGGGCCCAGGCACATGGCGAGCATGTAGGGGAGAGCTGCGGACCAGCCGCACATGGAGGCCACGCTCACACCCACTCCCTGCCCAGGCACAGAGGGCCTGGCGCCCGGACACGAGGTGCCTCCAGGCTGCAGGGGGCCTTCTGCCTGGCAGCCGGTCTTGCTCAGAGATCCCAGGCAGGAGAATGGGGTCAGCCACGCCGAGTCTGAGCCCAAAGGCTGAACTCAGGGGCCCTTGGGATTTCCTTCTATGTCACACAGCCCAGGTCACTGGGAAGAAAACACCCAACGTCGCGGTTCCTGCCACAGCACACCCGACTGCTTTCGGCTGTTACATCCATTCACCCTCACAGCATAACTGAGAGGAACTGAGTCATAAACCAGAGCAGGCCGTTCCCCAGGCTCAGACATCAGGCGGCGGCCGGAGGTCTCAGCTCCCCAGCGGGAAGGAAAGGCAGGTGCCGCTGACCCCGCAGGCGGGGCGCAGGCAGGGCTGGGTGGAGGTTTCCTCCATACAGGCATCTTCAGGGAGCCAAGGCTCCCCTTGCCAAGTCCTGCCAGGCATGAGGCGTTGAATGGTGGCCCCAACTGACTCCCACGGCTGTGAATATGACCTTTGTTGGGAAGAGGGTCTTTGCAGATGTCATGACGTTGAGGTACTGAGGGAGGTCATCAGGGACTCCTGGACTAGGGTGGACTCTAAGTCCAATGACACGTGTCCTTACAAGATGCAGAGACGGCAAAGTCACAGAGGAGGCAAAGGCCAGCATGATGCAGCCGCAGCCAAGGACTCCTGGAGCTGCCAGGAGCCTGGGCAGGAGGACTCCCCCGCAGAGGGAGCGGGGCAGCCCTGCCCCATCCTGCCTTGGGGTTTCCGCCTCTGCACCGAAAGAGTCACTGTCTGCTATCTTTGGTGCCCAGGCCGTGGCCCTCTGCTGCTGGCAGGCTGCCCAGGGCTCATCCTTGAGCCTCACATGCTACCCTTCAGGACATTACAGGAAAATTCAGGTCCATTTTGCAACCAATGCTGAGGGGAGGCCCTCATGACCACCGCCTGTTCCTAAAGGCTCTGCCACATCCCAAGCTCTCCCCGGCAGGGCAGATGGTCACGAACAGCAAGGAAAGGTGGACGCTGTGCAGTTGTGCTTTCCATGACTTATTTACATAGCAACAAAACCAAGGAAACGGTCTGGCCAGAAACCGCTTGTGCAAATTCCTTCTGACCACACCAGAGGCCCCCGTGTCCCACCACGCATCAGCCGTAGCTGGGCTTCCCTCCCAGCCTGTCCTGGCCGTTCCCAAACACTGCCCCGGGAGGTGTCCCTCTGTGGTGGACACTTCACGGCAGTTACCCGAGTTTTCCAATCTATCTCTGCAACCAGAATTAACCCATGAGGCTTCCCGTCGACGGCCAGTTAGACCGTGCTGTGGGCTGCAAGTGAGACGAACGCTTGAGAAATGAGTTATGTTTGCACCGTGTTTTTCCTTACACTCTGCTTTTGGTTCTTGGTTTTTCATTAAAAAATAAAGCATGTCAGTCTGATGTGTTCACATGCAGGGGAGAAGATCCCCCAAAAAGCAGATGACAGCAAACGAAAGGTGGGTGCCATGTGTGTCATTTCCAGAGTTAATCTGGAAGTGAAACAGTATCGCTGAAACAAAGTACGTGGAAAACGGGCACTGACGGGCAGCGAATTCTCTTGCTTGGAATATGGCTGCTGGCGGCCCAAGGAAACGCCCAGCGTCAGCAACCTCTGTCCTTAAGACTCTCCCAGAATCCTGGGTCACCACAGCCTTTCCATGTGCCACACACCAGACAGACTCTTGAGGGTGCCCCCAGCTGCCCTGTGCACCCAATGACTGCCCCTCAACCTGCCCCCTCCGCAGCTGGGACTCCGTCCTTGACCCCATGGAGAGCTCTTCGCATGCACTGCCTGCCTTTCGGGTCTCAGTTTCCTCTCCTGTCTCTGAGTCCAGTCCCCGCTGCGTCAGCATCGGACACTCCTAACTCGGATTCTGACCCAGGCAAGCCCTGGAAAGCAAGGCCTGGACGGCGGCCCCAACTCCTCAGCCAGATCACGGGCCCGGGTCTGACCATGCCCACCGCTCTGGTGCTCCTGAACGGCCGGTGCTTCCCAAAAGCACAACGCACAGACCCTCCAAGACACCCTCAGGTGCCGGCTTTGTGGGAAACATTCCTTGACCCACCAAGGCAGACCTCACCTGCACCTGTGTCTGTTGTTTCCAATGAAGTGTTCAGGACAGTGGCCCCCCACACACAGCAGCCCCCCACCGAGGGCACCATGGCCTGGCACCTGCCAGGCAGCACGAGGTGACCGCATTCCCTCTCCACTGTCTTGCAGGAGGAAAACAGGCTCAGAGAGATTAAAGCCTAGCTCAAGGTCACAGCGGGGGGCAGTGCTGACCCAAAAGCCTGTGCTCCCATCCTCTGGAAACACCGTCTGCACCATGAACCCCACTGCTCACCTCACATGACCTCACCATGCACTCCACGTGACCTCACCACTCACCCCACGTGACTCCACCGCTCATCCGTGACCCCACTGCTCACCTCACATGACCTCGCCATGCACTCCACGTGACCTCACCGCTCACCCCACGTGACTCCACCACACATGGCCCCATGTGACCTCTGGCCTACATTCTGTGACCTTGCAGTCCACACATACACACGTGTCCGGGTAGTGAACACTGCAACTGCTTACTACGAATGCACACCAGCCCGCTAAAGGAGAACAGGGACCGTCGCAGGGAGCAACAGCACAGGCCCCAAGGCACAGGGCTGTGACACTCAGCCCAGCACACGTGCCTGTGCAAAAATCAGAGGAACTCAACAGAAAACCCGGCCTTCCCTACCCAAGTCAGAATAGGAACCCCTGAAGGACCAGCCATGGGCTTGGCAAATCCTCCACCCTTCCTCACAGGAGAGCACAACCTTGGAAGAGGCTTGTGTCTCTTCAATCCTGCAGAGCCTGAGGGCCCCACATCACTTACACAGCTTTTACCAAAGATCCACATGACGCAGGCTGCAGTCAGCCCTGAGCCCTGGGATCTGTGACCAAATGCCCTTGAGACGACGGGGCTGGCAGAATCCACAAGCTTCCCTGCGGCGTGAGGGATAATGGTGATCTCGCTCCCACACCACTTTCCACAAGAGAAAGTCATTTGCCTTTGTTACTCTGGAAAACGTTTTCACTTCGTTGCATCTTGTAAACATTAGGGCAGTTGCAGGAAAAGCAGATGACTTTGGTGTCTCTCCCGATGATGGAGAGACTGTAAAACTGCTTTTGCTTTCAGTCTCAGGGGAAGGGGAGGGAAGAGCAGAGCGTGATGGGCACATGGAGAAGCTGGCTGCGCCTTCTATGTTTTCATTTTATTAATATAGGGAGCGATGGTTTTAGGAAAAAGGTTTTGGTTGGGTTGAAGTTACTACAATGATTAGGTCATTTTCTAGTTCTTCCTGTGGCAACATTTGGGAAGCTTAGAAAATGACTTGCGGCTGGGTGCGGTGGCTCACGCCTGTAATCCCAGCACTTTAGGAGGCCGAGGCGGGCGGATCACGAGGTCAAGATATTGAGACCATCTTGCCTAACAGGGTGAAACCCCATCTCTACTAAAAAATACAAAAAATTAGCCGGGCGAGGTGGCGGACGCCTGTAGTCCCAGCTACTTGGGAGGCTGAGGCAGGAGAATGGCGGGAACCCGGGAGGCGGAGCTTGTAGGGAGCCGAGATCGCGACACTGCACTCCAGCCTGGGCGACAGAGCGAGACTCCGTTTAAAAAAAAAAAAAAAAGGTGACTTGCAAACATCAGAAATAGTTCATCAAACGTGTCCCCATTTCCTACTGGCACCCAAACAGGCAGGCTGAGGTCTGCACGGTTAGTTACCGTCAGAAGCTATAACCCAGCGCAGGGCCCACGGGAAACCAAGCAGTGACGCGGGCGCGTCCTGATGACGATGCTGACGCTGCTGGCGGCGGAAGGCACCGGGAAACTGGCCCGGCCCAGGCACCACACGGGCTTCGGCCATGGCTGTGTGTTCTTTGCCGTGTGAACAAGTAGCCCGCAGGGCTGGAGACTGACAAGGGCACACGCTCGGGGGCTGCTATCACATCCATGGCGTCGGTCCTGAAGGCCGGAACGCGTCCTCCACGTGCGCCTGTCCCCTGCATGGGCTCCCTCCTCCCGAGGATCCAGGGGCCTCCCAGAACCCCTGGGGACCCTCGCATTCTGGTCTCCTGAATGCAAAGCCAAGAGCCTCCTCCATCTCCAAATCCCTGCTCTATCCGCCCAGCTGAGTGTGCCGCACCTCGAGAGCGGTTCCTGCCCAAACTCTGCGGCTGCTGAGCTGAGCACTGATTTGGCGCCAAGTGCTGCACTAAGTGCTTTACGCGCTGAACTCAGTCCACCCTACGGAAACCTTATGAAGGGGATACAATTATCATCCCTGTGCTGCAGATGAGGAAACCGAGGCAGGAAGGCTGAGGGACTTGCTGTAGGTTCCACGGCCGGCAGGAGGAGGGACCAGGATCAACCTCCGGCAGCCTGGCGGGAGCTGATGTCTCGCTCCGGAGGGTGGGCCTGCTCTTCCAGTCTCGGGTGTCAGGGAGGGGTTAGTTTCTACCTGGCCCACCGGGACAGTGCATTGGGACCCCTCTCGGCCCTTCTCTTCTGCACAAATAGGTGCTTTGGTAGCAAAGCAAAGACGTTCACTAAATACCGCTGAGTGAGGCGACGGGGAGATGGAGGCGTCGCTGCGGCTTCAAACCGTTCTCTGTGATATGCGGCTTGACAGATGGGGGCTGTGGTGGGAGGAAGGCATTTGACAGGGACATGGGTGGCATGGAGGTGGGGGCAGCTCCAGCCCGGCTCTTTCTGTCACATCTCACCCAGACCACTGGGCAGGAAGCATCCAGGAGCAGTAACAAAAGATTCAGAGCTTTGCAGTCCCACAGGCTTGGGTTTGAATCCTTGCTCTGTCCCTGCCTGCACCCAGGGAGCCGGAGCCGAGGGAGCCTTTAGGAGTGCCCTGTAGAACACGCAGAGCTCTGCCCGGTGCTTCTGTGTAGGGGCGCAGGGCAGCCCGTCTCACCTGTCCCAACCGCCTCTCACCTCCGTTTCCACAGAGCAACCAGAGTGGCCTTTTTCCATGAGGAACATTTTTAAAAATATGAATCATCAAAACAAGTAGCACACCCCATTCCACCAGGCCTCTGGCGCTCACCTCCGGTCATTCACAGCAGGGGAACACGATGCACGCTCGCATCGAGATGAGCTCCGCACAGGCTGGGCCCTGTTGCCTCCTCCTCCTCCTGAGACACCCGTCCATCGGACATACCCATGGCTGCCCCTGCCTTTCACTGAGACCTCAATTCAAAGGCCAAGACCCTTGCAAGGTAGTCACCAGTCATGCTCTACCTCACCAGCCAGGATCACTGCTTTGCAGAATTCCCGCTGCCCTAAGACTGAGGCCTTGGGATGTTTTTGTGTCTGCTGGTCTAGACTGCAAAGTCCCACGAGGGCAGGCACGGGGTCTCGGTCATGCCGGCCGCTGGCCCCGAACTGCAGAGTAAGTGCATAACAAGCACGTGCAGAATTAACCAGGGAACGCGAGAGCAGCTGCTCTCCAGAGAGGGATCCCCTGTCAGGATGCAGTGCAGTCTACAGGGAAGCTGCTTTGCTTTCCATGCTGCCAGCACGGCCGGACGCCCCATTCCCAGCTCTCGTTTCCACCTTTCTGAGCAGACCCTGCGTGGGTGAGGTGGAGCCTGCAGCAGCTCCCATGACACACCTGCAGGAGGCTGTCCATGGCCAGCTCTGTGCAGGCCCCTGAGAGGAGGCCCCACCCCGACCACCACACCCACGGGAGATGAGCCTGTGCTACAGGGGCCGAGGGAAGGAAAGCCTGTGAGATGCGCCAGGGCGGGAAGGGGCATCTGCTGTTTGGGGAGCCAGGAGGGGCTGGGGTGGGGAAGACCGACAGGTGAGGTGGCTGGGAGGGCCCAGGGACAGCAGCAGCCCAGGCACCAGGGCAGGGGGCAGAGGCTGCTCAGTGGACAAGACCAGGCCAGGTGGCCCCTCACGCCCTTCATCCGACGGGAGGGGAAGGCAAGAGGCAAGGCATAGGGTGGTGAGTGGGCATCCTTCAATTCATCTGTGTAGTCAGTGTCTAACTTGGCATTGGGTGCAAAGAGATATTCCACAAGCCAGCCCAGGACAAGCTGCATGCAGGGCCTCCCACCACCACTGCTGCCCCAGCTGGAACTGCCAAGGGCCGCCTCACCAAGGCACGGTGTGTTTCCTGGTGGGAATGACGGGAAATCAGGAGACCAGGGGAGCCCTCCACCTGCATGTTTACCTGCGGAGTCCAAGCAGTCGGCAACACTGGAGACCTCAAACTTCTGGTCAAGGATGCTGGGATAGGCGTCCAGAAAGTCCACCGACTTCAGCGGACTGCGGAAGCAAGCTCCATCTAGGACACACATTCCAGTGACTTTGGTGGAAGACGGGAACCCAAGCCACTGGGGACCCCAAGCCGGGGGCACCCCAAAGCATGGAGAATGTCCAGAGGACCCGACAGCCACGGACCCACGAGCCAGGGTCTGGGTCTCAAGGACTCTCCCCATCCCAACCTTTGCCCATGCCTTGGGGAGTCGGTCGGCACTATCTGATAATATTTCTTTCCTTCTACACATCTAGGGTGCGTCCACAGAACAGCTGAATCAGTGGGGCCAGGAGAACCCACCCCCGCCAGGTTGTGTTCCAGGGCCCCCACCAGTGTGCAGCGGAGCCTCACCCCGGACCCGGTGTGCCAGGAGGCCCAGCAAATAGTTGCTTGTCTGCTGCAGCAGGACGTTGTTGTCACCTTCGTATGTGCAGTTGGGATCGTTGTCATCTCTAAGGACACCCAACCGGTTCACTGCAACAAAGCCACAATAGTACCATCATTTAAGATGCATAATTGTGAAACAGCCAGTCACTATGTGAGAATTTAAAACGCCCTAAGAGGCTGGGCGCAGTGGCTCACACCTGTAATGGCAGCACTTTGGGGGGCCAAGGCGGGTGGATCACTTGAAGCCAGGTGTTCAAGACCAGCCTGGCCAACATGGTGAAACCCACCTGTACTAAAAATACAAAAATAGCCGGGTGTGGTGAGTGTGTACCTGTAGTCCCAGCTAGTCAGGAGGCCGAGGCAGGAGAATCGCTTGAGCCTGGGAGGCGGAGGTTGCAGTGAGCTGAGATTGTGCAACTGCACTCCAGCATGGGCAACAGAGCAAGACTCTGTTTCAGAAAAAAAAAAAAAAGCCACGAGTTTGAGACAAGCCTGGGCAACATAGTGAGACCCTATCTCTACAAAAAATGAAAAAAAAAATTAGCTGAGAATGGTGGCAAGCACCTATAGTCCCAGCTACCCAGGAGGCTGAGGTGGGAGGATTGCCTAAGAGCCCAGGCATTTGAGGCTGAAGTGAGCCATGGTCATGCCACTGTACTCCAGCCTGGGGGACAGGGCAAGACTGTCCAAAAAAAAAAAGCCCTAAACCCAGCTTGACCAGACACAAAAAACTGTCACCCCTGCTTCAAGTCCCAACCCCAGCTCCTCCTCACTGCTGTCAGCAAGCCCTGCATGGTCATCCCGCAGAGCCTCCCCCGGCATGGGGTCGCTGACAGGAGGGAACCATCTCAGCAAGCTGACGCCCCCAGGGCTGCCCTTCTTCCTTCTGTAACTGAATGAACTCTTCTTTTAATACAGGAAATATCAAGACAACTTTGCTTTTGTCTTTCCTATCAATTAGCTGGATGCCTTCACATAGGTTATAAGGCTTGCTTTCCAGACCCTCACGCACTGGAGCCTGCTTGCTCTGATGGAAAGTGTTCTCTGAATGTGAGGCTGGGATGGGCCCAGCAGGAAGGGAGCGGAGCTGACTTTTCACACTCACATACTATGACTGATGGATCCTGAGAGCATGAACGGACTCCTACTGCAGCCACGCTGCCAGCAGGCTTGTGATTAGGCTTGTGACCACCTGGAACACCTGATCATTTTCTCCTGACTTGCTGTCAAATCTTGCCACATGCCTCCTGTCATGTAACAGGTTGGCCACTGAACAAGAGCTGGGAGAGTCCCCAGCAGAAACATTTGCAATTGATTTTCTAAACCTAGACGGAGCTTTGGTTGTGTTGGTCTCAATCCCAGCATATGTATATATATATATATGTATATGTATATGATGAATCTTGATTCCATTGTCTTTGTTGTCTGTAGTACTGCAAGATTCAATTTCGTTATTCAACTATTTATAGAATCCCGATGAGTTACAACGACAAATAAAAACTACTAAGGGCATTGCGCAGAGGACAAAGCATGCAAATGAGTAACTTATGTACAGCCATGGCTACCCACATGGCAGTAAGCGACAAAGGCAGAGTGTGGTGGGAGTGAGAGGCCACGTTGCTGCCGGCCCATGCTAGAACAGGTGCGAGTTAGAACTGCAGTGGTGGGCGGATGATCGCTGAAAGCGTGTGTGTAGTTCTAGACAGAGCATCGCCAAAACTCTCACAAACTTGGCAAAGGGCCTAAAGCGCTCCTGGAGGGCAAGAGAGTTTTGCAGATGCTGTGGCTGTTTTGAGTGTGTACATGGCCTTCTTTGAGCAACCAGTTTTTGCCAGTTAATATTTAAGATTAGCACACAGGAAGTTTTGCAGGTAAGCTGTAAATAATGCTGATGATAATTCTAATAATAACAGCATTAGCAAATAAAAAAGTCAGTGGGCATGCACTACAAGCCAGATACTAAGCTTACACTTCATACATGTTAATTCACTTAATTCTGGCAAGAACCTATGTTGTGGGTACACTATTATCACCCCCCACTGTAAAAATAAGAAAACTGAGCACAGTGAGGTTAAGCAACCTGCCCACAGTTACCAGGCTGTTAAGACGGAGCCAGGACTCAATCCCAGGCAAGCTAGTGGCCCCTGTTCTTAACCACACAACAGCTGCCTCGGTTATCATCAATGCTGATATAACTGACTCTTTTTCTAAGTGTAAGAATTTTCTATCCAAATAAAACATGGTGCTAGTTTACTACCAAGCTGTTAACCAAACAGTTAAAATTCAAATGAGCAGATCAGCTGCTCTCTGCCTGTATTTTGGCCAAAGCATCAGGCATCTGAAAGCAGTGGGATCTATCTAGGGCAGGGGTTGGCAAACTTGTTCTGCAATGGACCAGAGAGTAAATATTTTCAGCTCTGCAAGCCACATGGTCTCTGTCACAGCTGGGATTACTCAACTCTGCCCTTGCAGTGCGAAAACAGCTGCAGGAAATGTGCAAATGAACGGGGGTGGCTGGCTGTGTTCCAATAAAACTTTATTTGCAAAAACAGGTGGCAGGCTGGATTTGGTCTTCAGGCCACAGTCTGCCGACCCCTGGTCTAGAGTCAAACAGCAGGGTTAAGGACAGGAAACCACCATGCGCTTCTCCAAAACCTACTGGCTAGATAGCCGTGTCCTCCACACGCCTCCCGGCATTCCTGAATTCCTTGCTGGGCGGTCCACGAGGCCAGGGGCTTGCCGGCTGATGCCAGAGCGTGGATCTCACGTCCAAGCTCTGCCTTTGGGTGAGGGAATCCAACAAGAACAGGTGAAAAGAGACTTTCGACACCAAAAAGTCAGACGTCAGCAATAACATCAAACCACCGTATCACTTCTAGTCTAATACAAGACATCCTGAAAATGACAGAAGAGGAAACCTAATTGTAATTAGAAATAAAAAAGGGTCTTTATCCAAGTATGGGTACACTGTGGTATGCTCATACCATTTCACAACAATGAAAACACCGCTCCACACAGCAAATAGCTTTCGGGGCCCTGACATGGCTCCCAGAAGCAAACTGCAGAAGAGTGTACGTCATGGCCCAGTTTATATAAAGTTTATAAATGTCAGAGTGAATGACACGCCATGGAAGGTTGCAATTGTTTGCAGTGAAACCATGAAGAAAGGCCAGAGAATCAGACCCAACACCGCAGACAGTGCTCCCTCCCAGGACAGGGAAGGGCCGGGGCCAGTCCATTCCAGAAGGGCTGCAAGCGCCTCGGTAACTGACGGTCTGCTCTGCGTGGGTGCTCACTGTGCCTCCCTCGGGCCTAACATGTTTCATTGAGACTCCTTTGCTGTCCATGGCTACACTACCCTGAATGAGCCTGATCTTGGAAGCTAAGCAGGGTTGGGCCTGGTTAGTACTTGGATGGGAGACTGCCTGGGACCAGCAGGTAACACAGGCTTTTCTTTTAAGGGAAAAAAAAGAAGAAGAAGAAGACTCCTTTGCTTCTACTTGATATCTAATGATGAAAACTTAAGAGACTGGGCCAGGCACAGTGGCTCACGCCTGTAATGCCAGCACTTTGGGAGGCCGAGGTAGGCAGATCACTTGAGCCCAGGAGTTTGAGAACAGCCTGGGCAACGTTGGCGACACCCTGTTTCTACTGAAAAATACAAAAAATTAGCCAGGTGTACTGGCAGGCACCTGTAGTCCCAGCTACTCTGGGAGGCTGAGGCAAGAGAATCGCTCGAACCCAGGAGGCGGAAATTGCAGTGAGCCAAGATCGCACCACTGCACTCCAGCCTGGGCAACAGAGCGAGACTCCGTCTCAAAAACAAACAAAAAACTTAAGAGACTGATTCAAGCTAAAAGAAGAATTTTTACTTTTAAAAAAGAAATAAATTAAAAAAGAAAAACAAGAGGAAGACACACACACACACACACACACACACACACACACACACACACACACAAACGTTAAACCCAATGACCCATTTTATGAGTGTTTTCAACTTCACATAAGGGGCTGAGTCGAGGCCCTCCTCTGCCTGGGTTAAACCGCTGAGTTTCAGAAACAATGAGCCCGGTCACCCTTTACAACATTATTCACAGGACAGTGTCAGAGCTGGCAAAAGCTCCACTGACTCACGCTCCCAGGAAAACACAGGCTTAACCCCTTCAGTGGTCAGAAGCGCTCCCTCCTCAGGCCTCCCGAGCCTGGGATTTGCTCTGCCACCAATCCTGCAGGTCATCCCTTCGCCATCACCTGCCGTGAATGCGGACACCAGTAATATTTCAAGATACGCTAATTAGATGCAGGCTTTTTCTGATGTTGTACGTAACTGCAATCTGCAGTATTTCTCCTCTGCTTCCAAACATGGTTATTTCTTTCGATTCACATTTCACTCCTGCTCAGGAGCAGCAGGAGGGACAACGGAAAATCAGGTCATAACCATCTACAAAGAAATCCGTTCTCGACGTTTCTTTATGCCGAGGCTGATCTCGGGATTTGCACGCTTGTTTCTGGCACAAATCCTCTGACTGTCAACTCAAATCCAGTCAGTGGGATTCAGACCTTTGTGCAGCTGTTTACAAAAGGCTCAGAACCATGAAGCCACTGAGGGGCGGGTAATGTGGATTTTGCAAAACCGTCAGGTTCTCAAAAGAAGACCAACAGCTGAACTCACAGACTGGAACCAAGAGTCGTGTCAGCACATCCTTGAGAGGCAGGAGTGTGGACGTGTGCCCAGCCTGTTCAATTGCAGCAGAGGCCAAGAGCTCCGAGTGGGTGGGAACAACTGGAGGAATGCGTCCTAGGCTCTGTCCTTGCAACTCAAACGACTGATTTTGCTTTGAAATGAAGGCTGAATCTGTGCTGCTCCAACCGTGTGAGATTCAAACGATGCTGCTGAGGAAGCAGAACCACCTCACCTGTCTGGCGCTGCGGTCTCCCGAGGCACGTCCTCGCTGGAGCTCCACCAGGTCCAGGAAGAGCGACTTGGAGAAGTGGTCCAAGGCGTAGGCAGCTGCCAGATACGGAAGCAAGCGGCATTGCTAGAACAGACAAGACACCTGTGTGAACACACCATGGTTCCCATGAAGGGCAGCCCATCCTAGGGACCGTGAAAGCCAGTGCAGGGAGAGGCCGTCAGGGCCGTGCACCCACGAGTGCTGAAGGTCTCCACGTGTCTTCCCGGCTCATCAGAAAACCTTCATCCTGACACGCTTTCAACTCAGCCAGTTCGGCTTTCCCCCATGGCCCCTGACGGACAACCCCAAACGCAATTCCCTAAACGGCCACTATTCACAGCTGTCCCATCAAAGTCACTACAGAACAAAGTGCCAGTCCATCTGTGAACTCAGAAGGCCGCGCTGCTAGGGGCCAACTCCCCGGCACACGGACTGACTGGCTGACAGCACGTGCCTCATGAGCCTGTGAGGACGAGGCTGTCACCCTGGGACAGATGGGAAAGCTGAGGCCCACACAGAGCTGGCAGCCCCTCGAAAGGCAGAGTGCACGTCTTTTTCACTTTGTCTGAAACAGCATAGGGTCCACCTATTGTTGGATGGGTGGGTGGCTGGGTGGATGGATGGATGCATGTATGGTGGGTGGTGGGTAGGTAGATGCATGGGTGGGTGGATGGATGAATCCGTGGATGGGTAGATGGATGGGTGGGTGGCTGTGTGGACAGGTGGGTGGATGCATGGATAGGTGGGTGGATGCATGGATGGGTGGGTGGGTGGGTGGCTGGGTACATGGCAGGACAAGCCTGAGAGGATCCTGAGGAAACCGCCATCACCACCATGGTCTAACGTGTCAAGAGTGCTGAGCTGCCATGGCACCAGCTGCCTCCATGCCCTAACTTTTTAAAATCCTCACACTGATCCTAGGAAGAAGTTTTCTCATCAGTTCTAATTTACAAATGATAAAATGAGAGCATAGCAAAGCTAAAGACCTTGCCTGAGGGCACAAAGCCAGTTGGGGGTGGGCCTTGGTGGTGAGGTCAAGCATGGTGGCCCCAGTGCGCTCTCTTGACTGCCGAGCTGCCCTTGGCACCCAGAGTGCTGTGACCATACACGGGAGAGGATGGGTGCCACACAGGCATGAACAAGAACACTTACTAAACAGGCTCATAGCTCTGGTCAAAGGATGTGGAAAAAAACAACTGCAATTCTGTTACAATTTCCTCGAAGTTTCACCCAAATCTACCTTTGTTCATGCACAGCTTGGTCCGGGACCTGGGCCTGAGTTAGCCTATGCACTTTAACTGGATTTCCTATTTGATCCTCAGTTCCCCCACCGGTAAAATGGGAGTAATCCCAACCCTCTTAGCTGTGAAGACCAAACCCATGGCACAGGGCTCATGCCCTGCAAGCACCACAGGAACGTTCACTGCGAAAATTCATCCCCCTTCCGTGAAACAACATCTGTGCTTTTCCACGCTGCTGCCTGGGCTGCGTGTGTGCACGTCCACAGCTGCCCCGTCTCTGAGGACGTGTAGGGCCCACGCTCTGTGCCCACGCCACTGTTCTAAATGCCATCGCAGTGAACAGGGCTGTACGCTCAGCTGCTGCTTCTTCCAGATCACCTGCCAGGCATCATTTCTTAGGGATGGGATGAAAGTGTCAAAGAGCATGTACAGGGCATGCAAGGCCACTGCCTGCCAAGCTGTGGCGGCCTCACCTGAACGTGCGGCTGTGCACACAATCCACCTCCCAGAGCCGCCCCATACTTGCTTCCTTCTGGCTGGGTGCGGTGACTCACACCCGGACTCCCAGCACTTTGGGAGGCCGAAGCAGGTGCATCACCTGAGGTCAGGAGTTTGAGACCAGCCTGGCCAAAATGGCGGAACCCTGTCTCTACTAAAAATACAAAAATTAGCCGGGCATGGTGGTGCATGCCGTAATTCCAGCTACTCGGGAGGCTGAGACACGAGAATCACTTGAACCTGGGAGGCGGAGGTTGCAGTGAGCCAAGATCATGCCCACCGCACTCCAGCCTTGGTGACAGAGCAAGACTCCATCTGAAAAAAAAAAAAAAAAAAAAAAAAAGACTTGCTTCTTTCTATCGTCCTTATTTTGGCTACATCACATATACTCTTTTTAAATTAAAAACCATTTACTGGAAGCCTTGTGGCCTGAGGTGCCGCACTCCTGCTAACTAATCATCCTGTTAATTGCCTTAAGAGCTTTGATCAACTCCCAGTAACCAAACTGCAACTATGTAAAAGAAGTGAATTTGCACATAAAATAGAAAGACAATGAAAGGATGCTTGAAAACCCTGTACCTGCATTGGATACTCAAGCACGGCTATTTCCTCCTCCTGGGTGGGTCCAAACTGACGCCGAGTGGCTGAGAAGCGAAGAGCGATGGCTATGGCCAGCTTTAGGTTAACGACGGCCAGGCTCAGGATGGAGACCCGGCCAGAGGACAGGCCCCCCAGGGACACTCCGAAGCGCTGCCTGACGTCCTGCGGAAGGAGTGCAGATGATGAGCGCAAGCCCAGCCGCGCGGCCACCTTGGACAGAGCGGCCTAGAGGCGAAGGTGCCCTCGTTTGTTCATTCAGAGTAGACCGGTGCCCACCTGCCCATGCCTCATCCCCAGGGTGCCCCAGGCACAGGACGGTGCGGCAGCGGGTACAGGTGTCACTGACGAACCGTGGATGGAATGGGGGCACTGGGGAGGGGACACCCAGCTGCCTGGAGAAGGGACAGTCCTCGCAGAGGGAACGGTATGACAGCACTGGGTAACAGTGCTCCCACTTTGGGGACTTGCAAACCATCTGCCTGGAGATTCCAAGGCCCACCTTTAACCTTGGCAAGAATCAGATGTGGCCTGTACTGCCAGAGGGCAGGGGCGGAGTCCATTAAAGGAAGCCATGCCAGGGGGTTTCACGGACACCTCTCCTTCCCTGTGTGCCTGTCAACAGGCAGCTCCTTTCCGTGCGTCTAGCTGGAATCTTCCATCCCCTACCTCCTCACACGCATCACCGGCATCAGCAGCGGCTGTTGCTAAGGCCTGTCCAGGCTGTTGTGGGCACATCCAGTCTACAGCCCTTGCCACGTGATCTGACCGTCCTTCCTGCCCTGCCCCTTGCTGCCGCATCAGGCCCGCTCCTCTGACCATCTAGGTCCTTCTTCCAAGGCAGCATGGTAATTGTGTGTCTGAGTGTATTAATCACACTCTCACACAGGAATCACATCTCATTGTGCTTAAAAACATATTTAAGCCGGGCGCAGTGGCTCATGCCTGCAATCCCAACACTTTGGGAGGCTGAGGTGGGCGGATCACCTGAGGTCAGGAGTTCAAGACCAGCCTGGCCAACATGGTGAAACCCCGTCTCTACTGAAAATACGTAAATTAGCCAGGCATGGAGGCGGGTGCCTATAGTCCCAGCTACTCGGGAGGCTGACGCAGGAGAATCACTTGAACCTGGGAGGCAGAGGAGAGGTTGCAGTGAGCTGAGATTGTGCTGCTGCACTCCAGCCTGTGTGACAGAGCAAGACTCAAGAAATATATATACATATATATTTAAAGTGATTTCCCTTTAAGGGTATAAAATATGATTTCACTGTCTTCATGCATTCACTGTCATGTTTGAGAAATCTGAAGTTCAAGTGTTTTTTATTCCACTGGAGTCAGATCTGGAAGATTCTAGAATTTTCTCTTAGGGATTCCTCAATTTCTCTACCGTGTGCCTGGGTACGTGCATAGGTACTTTCTTACTTTTCCTCTTTGGTCCTCCATGAGTCCCTTCAACCAAAGGCCTTCTTCTCCTCTCTCATTTAGAGACATTTCTCTCCTTTATTTCTCTAAACTTCATTTCTTTCTTTCTTTTTTGAGATGGGGTCTCGCTCTGTTGCCCAGGCTGGGGTGCAGTGGTGCAATCATGGCTCACTGCTGCCTGACCTCCTGGGCTCAAGTTACCCTACCACCTCAGCCTCTCAAGTAGCAGACTACAGGCATGTGCTACCATGCCCAGCTAATTTTTGCATTTTTAGTAGAGATGGGGTTTTGCCACATTGCCCAGGCTGGTCTGGAACTCCTGGGCTCAAGCGATCTGCCCACCTTGGCCTTCCAAAGTCCTAGGGTTATGGGCATGAGCCACTGCACCCAGCCTTCATTTTCTTTAATCCTCTCCTTCTGCCTTCTAGAGGACAAGTTTCCAATCCCTAATTCATCCTCCTGAGATAGTCATCCCATCTGCTGTGCTTGTTCTTCCAGTCACTTTATTTTTAATTGATGTTGGATCTCCGTTTGTGAGCCGCTCCTGTTCTCGTGTTGCTGTTCCCATTCCGGGCACCCTGTGTGTCTCTGGGCATCCCCATCACGCTCCTTCTCCATCGTGCTTCCTGCATGTCAGATGCTGCATGCTGCTGGGAACTGGTATTCCAAGGGTGTGTGCTTGGGGGGGGGGCCCCACCTGCTGTGAGCTCATGATTCCTGAGGGCCATCAGCTACGACCTGGGCCATCGCCCCCCGAGACCATGATCTCTCTTCTGCTCTCCATGAACTTAAACCAGGCGTGAGTTCTGGACACCAGGGGACTCTGTTTGTCGTCCCCCTTTGTGGACAGTTCGCCAGGAGACCCGTTTCCTTTGAATCTTCAGGAAAGCGTCACTGGAAGTGGGCAGTCCTCTAACTGCAGCCCTCGAAGGGGAGTGGGCATTGTCAGACCCAGACTCACCCCCTGTACACCAGCACCTGGTGCTGTGGCTGTCCCGAGTCCCCTTCTAGTGGGAGCACCAGAACCCAAACCAGGAGAAGTATGCCCCAGCAACGCCTGGCCCATGTGGAGGGGTCTCCTTTCCAGGCGCAGGGAGGAGCACAGAGCCAGGCCCTGCAGAGGAAGGCACTGGGAAGTGCGGCACACAAACGGACCCCATGCCTGTACCTTAAAGGGGCTGACGTAGGTGCCCTCGGGGGTGACGTCTCCCATCCGGTTCAGGAGGTTCTGGCGAGGAACTCTGACCTTGTGGAACATGGCGAAACTGTGTGGGGAAGCAGCAGGGCTTCTGTTAAAAGGGGGTCCTGCCCTGAGGCTCTTCTCTTCTCCCCCAAGGCAGCCGAAAAGGTGATGCAATCCCCGAAGACAAAGAAAATGGCAGAGGGCACGCCAGTAGACAGGAACATTCAACCAACTTTCTATTAAAGAAAGTAGTCTAGGCAGGAACAGTGGCTCATGCCCAGAATCCCAACTCTTTGGAAGACCGAGACAGGAGGATTGCTTGAGCCTAGGAGTTCGAGACCAGCCTGGGCAACACAGTGAGACCCTGTTTCTAAAAAAAAAAAAAAAAAAAAAAGGCCCGGTGTGGTGGCTGTAATCCCAGCACTTTGGGAGGCCGAGGCAGGAGGATAACCTCAGGTCAGGAGTTTGAAACCAGCCTGACCAATATGATGAAACCTCTACTAAAAAAATTAGCCGGGAGTGGTGGCTTGTGCCTGTAGTCCCAGCTACTTAGGAGGCTGAGACAGGAAAATTGTTTGAACCCGGGTGGCGGAGGTTGCAGTAAGCCAAGATCTCGCCACTGCACTCCAGCCTTGGTGACAGAGCAAGACTCCATCTCAAAAATAATAGTAATAATAATAATAATAATAAAAGCATTGTGTATATGGTAAGTTGTACTCCAGGTACAGAACTCCAGATATTCAACAGAAAAGACAAGAACTATGTTTCTAAAGATTGGAATCTCTGATTCTCATACTTCAATCTCAAACCAGAATCCACAATGTGATAATATTGGCAAACTGAGGTTTAAAACTCTTAAGTCAAACAAAATAAGTGGTGTGATGGCATCGGTGCTCCCTCGGCAAGCAAACTCACTTCTTTTGAACAGATGAGCATAGGATTACACATACACACACATTGTTATGGCTCATGATGTGTTAATAACCAGAGATATCTGTTATGGTCATCTGGTCAGGAAAACCTATTTCACAGCAGTCTAGGGAATAAGGCTGTGCTAGGTTATGAATATTACATAAACTGTGCAAAAACCCCCCAAAACAAACTTCAAAATATCAATAGTTCCTATAGCAACTTATCTGATTCCTAAGATCACATGCAATGCCTTAGGGCAGCAGTCCTCAACCTTTTTGGCACCAGGGACTGGCTTTATGGAAGACAATTTTTCCACAAATGAGGGGGAGGTGGGGGTGGTTTCGGGATGATTCAAGCACATTATATTTATTGTGCACTTTATTTCTATTACTATCACATTGTAACACATAATGAAATAATTATACGATTTGCCATAATGCAGAATCAGTGGGAGCCTGAGATTGTTTTTCTGCAACTAGATGGTCCCATCTGGGGGTGATGGGAGACAGTGACAAATCATCAGGCATTAGATTCTCATAAAGAGCAGCACTCACCCTAGATTCCTCACATGCGCAGTTCACAGTAGGATTCACGCTCCTATAAGAATCTAATGCCGCCACCGCTCTGACAGGAGGAGCAGCTCAGGTGCTCATGCGAGCAATGGGGAATGGCTCCAAACACAGAGGAAGCTTCGCTGGCTCACTGGATGCTCACCTCCTGCTGGGTGACCTAGTTCCTACCAGGCCACAGACCAGTACTGCGGGCTTGGGGGCCCCTGCCTTACACAATAGTCTTTTACTAACCCATGGAAAACACCATCTACAAAGAACAATCGCACATGCTGGGAGGGAAACGGAGGCACCCCCGTTTCCTGCATGGGCTCTTCCTTTAGTCCTGCTCTGGATGCCCCCATACCCCCGTCGCCACCTGGTCCCAGGCTGTCAGCTCTGCAGGCTGTCAGCTCTGCCGGCCTGGCCCGATTCACTTCCTCCCCTCCATCCCCACCTAGGACCCAGCACCTCCATCCCTACTCAGCTCCCCTGAGCGGATTTCCTGCAACAACCATATTGGCTCTTCCCTAACTCCACCTCTTCAGCCCGTCCTCCCTGTGGGAGCACGGCCCTTTCCCAAAGGCCTTCGGAATGGCAGTGGCCAATGTGGAGAGTCCGCCCAAAGCCCACCTCCGTCTGCCCCTCTAACAGCAATGACGCCTTGCCGTGAGGTGGTCCCGCCTGCCTGTGGTGCCCCATCCACCAGGCTCTCTTCTGGCCTCGTGCCCTCCCTGCAGTCACTGTTGACACCAGGCAGCCCTCGGCCCACCTGGGAATTCTGTGCCCCACCCTGGGAAGGGTATGAGGCGGACCCCAGGGTGGGGTCCCTTGACCGTCACCTTTCCTGGTTCCTGGGTGAGCTAGCTGCCTCTCAGCAGTCTCCCGGGGCTCACTTCTATGAGGGGGCCACCGTGCATGGGGCCTCCCAGACTTAAGGGACAGGCACATAAGTGGCATGGTATGAACAAGCCAGGTGGGATCAGATGACATCCTCTGAGGCATAAGGGCCAGGCCAGGATCCCAACTCCTGGGACAGCCTGAGGGAGAGACACAGCAGTTTCCATGCTCCCAGAAGGAGCCAGGCCCTGGGGCCGGGTGGGGATGTGGCTGGAGCTCCTTAGGGAAACCTGGGCGACCTGGTGAGGGAAGGGCTCTCAGCCGCTTTGCCGGGCACCTGCCCACCTGCAAGAAGCGAAAGGCAGTGGGGGGGCCAGCTCCTCCAAAGCCCTAGGCCCGACTGCCCAGCTGGGTGGCAGCTTCCCCCATGCCACAGCCGCACACTCAGAACACCCCACCGCGTGAGAAAAACCTTGCCTCGGTGCCAACAGCCCCAGTGTGCTCCAGCCTGTTACTTGAAAGCCACGGAATGCCTTTTCCAGTATGATCTGGTCACAGTCAGTGCGCTTTTCAAGGAGTGGAAATTCTTCGCCCATTCTCACCACACGGAATATATGTATACTTGCAAAAACATTCCCGTGAGTTTCAAGGAAAGCAAACCTCCACGAAGTCTCATGGGATCCCTTCTGTTCCACAGAAGCTCTTCCAGTGGCGGTCAGATGTGGTCAACTCAAACGCAAGCCAGATCCCCGGCGGGCGATGTGTGCGTATGTCACAGGTGTGTGTGCGCACAGCACAGGAGGGGTGTGTGTGTGTCACCGGACATGCATATGGCACAAGAGGCCTGAGTGTGGCGCAGAAACCCTCACACACCCCAACCCCAGGAGCGCCCAGGCCTCAGCACTCACCCCGCACCCTGGGCCTCCCGCTTCATATCACAGCAGCTTCCTTCCTCCCTTGGGGCCTCGAAGGGCCCCCCAGCCCAGCCCAGTCTGCCACAGCAGACCGTTGAGTTTGGCGGGCCTCCTCCCAGCCACCGCCTCAGTTCAGGGCAAACGCAAGGAGAAAGACCCTTAAGTGCAGCCCACCTTAAGAGTCTGGCTGAAACTATCACTTGAAAACATCTTTATGGTTTTGCTTTTAGAGCTATTTGGCTAAAATTAATCCACACAATTTACATTTACCTCGGATTTGTAGGCAGTCATCCCACATACCCAGGAGTTCTTGTAAAGTGACAAAATCTAACCTATAAATTGTAACCACTTTTTTCAAGATAAATGATTTCAACATTGGTAACAAAAATCGCTAAATGATAACGCTGATCTTGGAAAAGATGGACATCCAGGCAGAATTCAGCGGGGAAACCTGGAGGGAACACCGGTATCACTGCGCCCCCTGCTGGGCGCACTGCCCAGACCCGTCAGCCCTGGACCGGAAGGTGCATTTCTGGAAAGGGGCGAGAGCAGGTCTCCAGCATCACCCCTGTTGGCTCCCATCCCAGCCCCACCTCCGCCTTCAAAGGCTCAGGGATCAAAGACGGGCGCATCCCACTGCATCCCTGTCACCCTGCAGAAAGCCACGGTGGGAAGGCTCTGGAGGCACGGGGACCTGGCTTGGTGGAGCAGCTCCGAAGCAGTGTCAAAGGATTGTCGTCATTGTGTCCATGGCGATCCTATAGCAGAGTGTATTTCTGAGTCTTACAAGAGCCTTTACCGCATCAGTGTGATGTATTAATCATTAATGGTTTGATCTAATGCTCCTTTGAATATTATCCCAGTAAGAGGTGTGGATTCAATCTCTAGAAATACGTTTATTAGGGGGGAACCAAGTGCAGGTTTTCACTGCAATGTCCCAAAATAATGTCAAAGCCTCTCATTCATGAAACTGAAAGAGCAGTGAAGAGCCTTGCTCACACCCGAGGCCGCCCACTGGATGTGACAATTCACCACCGCCATACGCCCGGGAGGAGATGCCTGCCGGGCCTCACGTGCACACATAGGACACTTCAGTAGATGGGGTAACGGTGCCTGTGGCTGCAGAGACCTGAACGGGATCAGCCAGGTCTAATGAAAGGATGATGCAGGTTCTCCAGAACAACACAGTGCCTCCCACACCCCATTTCCTGCACGGCGCTTCAGAGCTTCTCACCCAGAGGCCAGAGCCATCCTTCTCAAACAGACCAAACCGCATCACGTTCTCCCAATGGCTGGGGGCTTCCCGCTGCCCTGAGGGCGAAGGGCCTGAATAGCGACCTTCCATACCCGTCACACAGGCACTGTCCCTGCCAAGCGCCTCCCAGGCACCCTGAGAAAGTAGTCATGCAAGAGAATTGGCAGCCGCAGGTCAGGGGTAACGCTCTCCTCCCTGCCAACTCCAACATTAACGAGTAGGTTCCTTGTGTTAATGTTGGTATAGGCCAGTGAGAACCCAGAATTCTGCAGGACAGGTGGAGTTAGGAGGGCTGTGCAAATGTGTCTTGTTTCGCTTTTTTTTTTTTTTTTGTGCCTGAAATCACAAGAATTTGCTTTTTAACAATGTCCTTTTACTTTCTTCTCAAGTTGACACTGTATACAAATCAATCAAGATTTTCCTCTTTAGTACAGTCTGGGGTCCTGCCTGTTTTAAAGGACTAGCAGAGATCTAAGACACTCCCTGCCTGTCACCCTGACTTCTTAGAAGAGACAGGCAGAAGGCGGTTTCTCCACAGCTGGGCAGTTGCCCACTGGCCCATCTTCTCCCTCTGGAGACATCCTGGTCACAACCACCAGTTATTTCCAGCAGCTCCTCAAGGCAGCCTCCTCTCCCCTCCACCAGCCTTGCTATGAAGCCGCATATCTAGAAACGCTCTTGAGACGTCTTGCAGGCCATCAGGCTCAGGCATGGTCACACCTTGTCCCACTCCCCCGAAGCTATAAATCATCTCGTGGGCACAGAGGGGTCTGCACCCTGCTGGGTCAGGCTCTCAGGGAGATGGCGTGTGGAGTCCAGCATTCCCAGTGAGGGAGGCACCAACCGGGCCAGTGGCCAGGAAGTTCAAGCCCGGCCTGCTCAGGCAGGACCTGGCAGGGCCCTGGCACAGGGACCTCTGTTGTCACCTACTTTACGGATGAGGAAATACCAAGAAAGCTGGTCAAGGTGACACAAAGGGCTGGCTGCACACCTATCTCAATCCAAAGGTCATGATGCTAATGACCCGGAGCCCCAAAATCCAATCCCTCAAAGACCCTCAAGGCCCTTGAGGCCTGGCCTCCCTACCCTGCCCCCATCCCAGCACCCGCCTGGGCCTGACACTTCCCACTGCTCCCTCCACCTGAAACGCTGCACATTCCAGAATCACTGGCCGCTTCTCCCCGGCCACCCAGGCCTCCATGTGGCCATCAAGCATTCATTAGTCTTTCCAGGCCCCTCCCCAAGCCAGGGTGTGCACGCCCATCCCACCCTTCAGCCAGGCCTTGGCCACACCAACCCGGTGTCACATCTGTGCTGCTAAATGGATATCTGTGGGCTGATGAAACAAATAAACTGGCGGAATTCTCTTTCTAACCACTGTGACACTGAGATTACCCGGAAAGGAGCAAGCCCACTCCGGAGGCAGAAACTGCAGATATGGGTCCCTTGAGATCAGCATGGATGTGTGTGGAGGCCGAGCCGGGGGAGGCTCAGGATGCCGGCGAGGACCTCACACAGAGGAGGCAGCCCCCCAGGCAGGGGCCCCACCAGCTGCGCGCAGACGCCTGCGTCTGATCTGAAAGAGGGGAGCCGCCTGCCAAGGTGAAGCTGGTTTGCTGAGGTCTCTGATCAAGCTGGCCTCCCAAAGTGGAGTTCAAGCAGGACATGGCCAGTGCACGCACAGGGGCTAGGCGTAGGTCCCCACAGCGTTTCAGTCTAAGAGGGCAGGGCACGGCACTCATGGGGCCGGTGAGATCTCAGACATGAGCGACACGCAACCTGGGCTTCTGCAGGAAGCTCAGGGCTCAACAGCCTCCATCACTCACCCGTTATCCAGACCGTTCTGCCCGAGTTTCTTCCCCATGTCGCCGACCATCACTCCGGGCATGGGAAGAAGGGTCTTCGGGTCCCGGATCTATACAAAGCCACAGAAAGCAGCAAACAGCAACTGTTACAATCACACAAAAATCAAAACAAGTGTGTTCAGAAACCCACAGGGTGGGCCACGGGCTCAACGCTGGGCGGCTGTGGGTTAAACCATCCTCCAGAAATGATACATCCAAGTCCTAACCCAGGACCTGGGAATGGGAGCTTATTTGGAAATAGTGTCCGGCAGATATAATGAATTTAAGAGCTTCAAGATGAGGTCAACCTGAATCACCCAGGTGGGCCCTAAATCCCACGGCAAGTGTCCTGTGAGAGTCAGAAGAGGAGTGGGCGTGGGGAAGAGGGGGCCACGTGGAGACGGAGGCAGAGTGCAGCGCTGGGGCCACAGGCCTGGGGCCACCAGGAGCTGGAAGAGATAGGAAGGATCCTGCCCTGGAGCCTTCAGAGGGAATGCCACCCTAAAGATTCCTCCATTTCAGACCGCTGGCCTCCAGAGTTGGGAGAGTATATTATGCTGTTCCGAGTACCCTGGTTTGTGATGCTTTGCTGTGGCAGCAGCGAGAGACTAACACGGGGGCCGGTGCTGCCGGGAGGACATCGGGAATTTCATACTCATGTTTTAGACTCAGGACTTCCCGCTAGATCTTAGTAAAGTGATAAAATGGCTGCGCAAATAGGTGCAGTGGGAGAAACGGCTATGATTATTCTGGTCAATCACCATGCCCCAAGATACAGGGCCAGCCAGCTGATGGCTGCACACTGTGGGAACCCAAGGGAAAGGACGTGGAGCTTCATCCTTGGGCACTGTTGCCACAGGGATTCCCAACCATGGGACGCGCCACCTTCCCCTTCCCCACCAGGGGACACGGGTGGTGTCTGGAGAGATTCTGGTTGTCTTCACTGGAGGGAGCTATGACACAGAGTGGGCAGAAGCCGGAGGTTCTCAGCCCAGCCCAGGCACACAGGGCGCCCCAGTGAGCGCTACCCAGCCCAAACTGTCACCAGTGCCAAAGTGGAAAAGCTGCTTTAGAGAAACATGGAAGTGGTGCTGCTGGGAATGTAGCTATGTGCATGACCTGCTAGCTGGCTTCTGTTTATGTCTGTGAATTCACCATCTAACTTCACTGAACTCTAAAATAAAGAAACACTCCAAAAGGGCTAAAACCAAATGTAAACATCCTCTCCTTTTCTAAAAGTTTTCAGCAAGACCCAATAAAGATTTAGACACCGTCTCTCTCTCTCTCTCTCACACACACACACACACACACACACAAAGAAGAAAAAACCTGCAAAAGATGCCCGCCCCTCCACCCATCAGCTCAGGTCTGGGACACGGAGCACAATCCTGTCCAAATGACCCCAAGACCACCGTTTCCATCCCTCCTTATCAGGCAGGAGGCCGTGGCTCTGGGAGGGGACTCAGGTGTCCTGAGCACTTGGTGCAGTGGCGCTCCGACGGCGAAAGGAGCGACACAATCCTGAGGAGTGTTTTTAGCACAACATGAATGAGTCTAAAACACTGCGGTTCTATGGCCCAAAAATCAGACACGCCGAAAGCTGCCGAATTCTAGTCCAGGCAACTCCATTCCAGGTAGAAATCTATAATCACAGAAACAAGGTAAACGGGCCTCAGGTAACTATGATGCTGTCATAAAGACATATTTGGCCTTGTCCCTGCTTCCCAGCACACAACTCCTAAAACCCTTGACTCTCTGCAGTGGTGAGAGTCTTGTGCGTGCTCATGAGATGGCTGCAGACCCCTAGGTAGCTTCAGGATGAAGACCAAGGTGCAATTAGGGGGTTGGTCAGAGGCACAGGCCACAACCTGGACTTGCCATCGGCATCCAAAGGGTTGGGGAGCTTCTGTGGGACTGAGCCCTCACTGTGGGGGTCTGAGGCTCACCCCAGGTGAACAGCATCAGTATGGAGTTAAATTAGAGGACGCCTAGCTGCTTTCTGCTGCAGAGCTGCGTGCTGGTGGGGAGAAACCCACACACATATAATGTCAGAGCGTTGTGTTGGCTGCATGACAGTAGGAAAACCATTTCGGTTTTGTCCTGTATCCTTAAAATGAAAAAAATCTCTCTGGTCTGCATTAGCTCAAACATCAGGTCAACTGAAAATTAACATGAGCAACAAAAGAAAAAAAGAAACATAAAACTGGACTTCATCGAAATTGAAAAGCTTTGTGCATCAAATCAACTGGATGGTCTCAGCCGGAAGCCTTGGCCAGGCCCTCTCAGCTGTGTCACTGGGGGATATTGGGCTGGTTGGTTCTTTCTAAGGCAAGGGCAGGGCTGTCTGCACCATGGGCGGAGCTGCAGGATACACTGTGGGTGGGGCTGCCTGTGCACTGTGGGAGGGGCTGTGGGATATACCATAGGCGGGGCTGTCTGCACTGTGGGCAGGGCTGTCTGCACCGTGGGTGGAGCTGTCTGTGCACTGCGGGTGGGGCGGTAGGATACACTTTGAGCAGGTCTGTCTGTGCACTGTGGGCGGGGCTATCTGTACTGTGGGTGGGGCTGTCTGTGCACTGTGGGCAGGACTGTCTGTGCACCGTGGGCAGGGCTATCTGCACTGTGGGTGGGGCTATCTGTACTGTGGGAGGGGCTGTGGGATATACCATAGGCGGGGCTGTCTGCACTGTGGGCAGGACTGTCTGTGCACTGTGGGCGGGGCTATCTGTACTGTGGGTGGGGCTGTGTGTGCACTGTGGGCAGGTCTGTCTGTGCACCGTGGGCAGGGCTATCTGTACTGTGGGTGGGGCTGTCTGTGCACTGTGGGCAGGGCTGTCTGCACTGTGGGCAGGGCTGTCTCTGCACTGCAGGTGGGGCTGTAGGACACTGTGGGCGGGGCTGTGGGATACACTGTGAGCCGGGCTGTCTGTGCACTGTGGGCAGGGCTATCTGCACTGTGGGCGGGGCTGCCTGCACTGTGGGCGGGGCTATGGGATGTATTGTGGGGTGCTCAGCAGCGTCCCTGGTCCACTCACCAGATGCCAGAAGCATCCCCCACCCTAGTTATGACAAAAATAACTCCGGACATTCCCAATGCCTCCTGGGGGTAAACACTGCCCCCACTGAGGGTCACCCCAGTGTCCTACCTGCACGATAAAGGGATGCAGCCCATGGCACTGGTCCCCCGGCACGTGCAGCTTAGCAAACACCACTGCGTGAGTGGCTGTCTTGCCCATGTTGCCAACCCAAAATTTGGCAGCTTCGAAATCAGGGGAATGTATGATGAATTCCTGCACAAGGGAAAAAGGTTGGTTATAATTAGCAAGTGAAGCACATGCAGAATTGGTGTTTTCCTTTTAGACAGGCTCCATTTTCTACGTTCAAAATCTCTGAGGCAAGAGTCGAAACGGATCGCACATTTCAGCTCTTGTATGGCACGGGCAGGCCTCTTTTTTAAACAGAGCCTATTCCTGGGCCTTATGACTTAACCTTCAGATGCAAAATGCTCCACAGGCAGGCAAATGCTTCTGGCGAGCTTTCATTATCGTGCACAGTCCTCCGTCCCTGACCACACCCCTCAGGTGGAAACCCCGCCCTGCAGTCCACTCAGTCCTTTAGGACATCTAATTCACAACACCCTGCTGCCCTCTGGCTGTCTCTCCCATCCACAGCTCCATGATTGACAGTTATATCCCAAACGCCCCGAGCACAAGGCAGCCGCTCAGCGCATCAGAAGGAAGGAAGGAATGAACGCATGCGTGAACTAGTAGAAGGGCTGTGGCATCACAGCGTTCGGGGTTTGGCTAGAAG
The DNA here is from genome assembly GCF_024542745.1 of Macaca thibetana thibetana. NCBI lineage: Eukaryota > Metazoa > Chordata > Mammalia > Primates > Cercopithecidae > Macaca > Macaca thibetana. The sequence goes on from NC_065582.1 coordinate 181,432,503, forward strand.
GGGTGTGGACGGACCCCCCAGGAACACTGAGGGTGCTGCATGGGTCGGGAGCGAAGAGCACGTGGGAACAGGCAGGAGCTGGACTGCTGGGGCTGGGCCTGCCCCAGGGGTGCCTGCTGGGAGCCCCGTGAGTAAGGCTGGGAGGGAGGATGTGGACCAGCAGCACTGTGTAACGTGGCTGGGATCTGCAAGGGAACAAAGATGAGTGCCTTCAGGCAGACAGCCTACAGGTGGCCCACAGAGCCGCCCTGGGCCGCCTTGGGAGACACGGATCCTCCACACGGGGCTTGCCAGTCACTGCGAGGGGCTGTCAGCGGTAAGTTTTGGTTCTGGTTCCAGCCCCTGCAGGGTGGGAGGTGCCCAGGAGGGCTTCCTCCTGTCCAGCCAGTGGGACTCTGTAAACCGAGAGTAGTGAACAATCATCCTACAGGTTCTGAAGTTTCACTGAGAAGTAGGAGGTGGGGTGGCTGCCAGCCATGCCTTCTGTTCTCTTCTCTCAGGGGAACACCAGCTCTTTGCCTGCCAGAGTGAGGAGGGCTCCCAGTCTCAGCCAGGCTCTCCCCATTCACTCTTCAGCACATGGCAGTTCTGATACCTCCACCTGTCACTCATTCTCCGCAGTGCAGGTGTGCACTGCAACACCAGCCCAAGCCGGCTCTTCGGGGTCTGCCCTCCTCCACACAGATCTTTCCCACCGTCTCAGCTGTCTGGCTGCCTCCTGTGCCCCGGCATACCAGCTTTGCTCTCCGGAAGGCCTCCATGGCACCTGGCACACCTCACTTCTCCCTGCTGGTGTCTGTGTCTCCCCCCCGGCCCACAGCTTCAGGATAGCAGAGACCTGTCTGCTGTGCTCACCGCTTCCTGCCCAGTCTCAGAAAGCTGTGCCTCCCACACAGCAGGTACCCAGCAATGCCTGTTGTCCAAATAAATGCTCAGCCAGCAGCCCAGCCTGGATCCCAAGCACCCCAACTCTATGGATCTGAGGCCACACTCTGACCTCCGCTTAGGGATCAAATGCCAAGAAGGAGGTGGAAATGGGAACTGGTCCTCTGATACCCTACCCCAAGGCTACCTGGGTGCTGTCGTCAATCTGACTGTCAGAAAGGGCCCTACCTCCTGGCACTGCAGGCCACAGGCAAAGAGGGCAGCAGGAGGAGAAGCAGCCATGGGGCGAGAAAGACCTGCATTCAGATAAAGATATCTTGTGGCTTAAAAGAAAGTTCCCAAGAGAGCCTCATGCCCTACTTTACTCCCAGTCCCACTCTGAGCAGGAGCCTTGGTCCCACTCCCAAGGCCCCACAGCAGGGGCACCCTGTGAGAGGACCACCTCTTATCCCTGCTGGGCCGGGGGTCCACTTGGGTTCATTACTGGGCTCTTCCATGCAGTACCCCGGGCAGAGTCCACACAGCCCATGCTGTGGAATGAATGGATGGATGGAAGAATGAATGGATGGATGAGAGAATGAATGGATGGATGGAAGAATGAATGGATGGATGAAAGAATGAATGGACGGATGGAAGAATGAATGGATGAATGAGAGAATGAATGGATGGATGGAAGAATGAATGGATGGATGAAAGAATGAATGGACGGATGGAAGAATGAATGGATGGATGAGAGAATGGATGGAAGAATGAATGGATGGAAGAAAGAATGGATGGATGAAAGAATGATGGATGGATGACCATTGAGCATATCTGCAGGTGCAGAGCTTCACTTCCTGCCACACAACAGTCCTCCCTGACCACTGCCAACAGGAGAGGGTGGAAGGCGGGTGAGGAAAGACTGGCAGGGAGACCTGGGCCTCAGGGACAAGCGGAGGCCAAGGAGAGTGATGTGGCGGCAGGGAGGCAGGGCCAGGGGAACAGAGCGGGGTGGATGGGGACCCTCCCCATCCTCCATCCCAGGCTTGCGCCCCTCCACAACACTGACAGCCCCAGGGCATCCATTTGTAGCCCATCTCCCTCCACCCCTGCAACCCTCCTCAGCACTGACAGCCCCAGAGCATCCATCTGTGGCCCATCTCCCTCCACTCCTGCGCCCCTCCTCAGCACTGACAGCCCCAGGGCAACCATCTGTGGCCCGTCTCCCTCTACCACACCGGAAGCTCCCAGGCAGTGGACTCGATGCAGGTACCAGAGAGGTCAAGAGGATGGCAAGGGCCCGAGGAATCAGACTGCGGTGGCAGAAATGGACAAGGCAGGCTGTTCGCAGAGGGAGAGCCACAAAGGGCAGAGGGCAGGGAGCATGTTGTATCCACGGGGCCCAGCGTAGAAACCACGGGCCATGTGAACAGTTTATGAATCCACTATAATAGGCAGCCAGGTAAACAAGGCAATAAATTTTACAGAATGAGGGCTTCTTCGCTGCACTCAAATTACACACAAAACCAAACCACGATCAACTCCCCATAAAGCTCGTGGTGGGCACAGGCTTTGTCTTCCAACGCCTGGTCTCCCGAGCCCCACTTTTCAGTGTGATGAATCTCAGTGTGTATTTCTACATACATGTATGTGGACAGGCCTCTTGCTTTAATTTTTTTTCTTATTCCTGGCAACCACATTCGCACTCGTGACATCTCATACGCTCCAAACCCAGGGAGCCGGCGGAAGGTAACACCTACCTTAGTGGCAGGATCGTAGTGGGCAGTCGTACGAATGGCCTTGGTATTACTGCCGTGGCTTAGCTCAGTCAGAGCAAAACATCCAAAAATCTAAAAGTCAAAGCACAAAACGATGGAAAGCAAGAAAAGTTCTTTGTGCACATGCCCAGAAGGCATGTGCTGCCAACTTTCCTTTAAAGATGAAACCACATATCAAAGCCCCAAATTTCCATCTACCCAACTAGTGACTTGACTGAGTCGTGCTGCCACGCTTGGCTGGCAACCACAGCAGCCTAAACCAAGCTGACCGCAGCTGCTCCAACTCAGCAAGGTGGCAGGAACTGCTTGTCAGGAGAAGACAGTGGAAGGCCTCAGCGACAATTCACCTGGTGCTGAGGAAGTCAATGTGCCTGTGTTTGCTAAAGAACAGTGCTAGCTAATTGGTGAGAAGCCTGAGAACACTAGGAAACAAGAAGGGCATGAGCCCCCTAGGCACCCACTACTACAATCATCCCTTTTCACAAATCTCTACGGAGATCAAGCAAGAGAACTAGGCTCACAATTCCCCGGGAGCCAGAACTTACCTCCATACTGAAGATCTTTTGAATATAGGTGAGATGTCTTTCAGAACCAGAACTGTAAACTGCTGATCCAAAAACCTGAAAGTATAACATTGTCCTATCAACAAGGGCAGGTAAGAAGAGTACGGCTCTTCCGGAACATCACAGCAGACGACGGCACGCTAACACCACGCCCACCCTGGTTCCCCGCCACAATGCACTTTCCCTGAGGTGGAGAACGAAGCAACGAGAGGTTAGCCAGCAGCCCGGATGCCCCAGGCCAGGGTCTCCCCACACACAGCGGCCCGGGTCCCTGAGTTCATGTGAGTGGTAAGACCTGTGTCCCTGTGCCGAGCAGCTTGTGTAAGGCACACAGAATCACTTGGGACTTAAGATGCCTGCAAGGAGTCCTGGGGGTCTGAGGACAGCAGGGAGACAGAACAGGAGGCTGTGTGGAGCGCAGAGGCCACAGGCCCGTCAAACATTGCAGGCAAGGCTACGGGCAAAGCCATTTTGCCCAAGCTCAGCTCTGCTGGTATGTTACAAAGGAAGGAAAACACAGGTTTCTTACTTTGGCCTACTTTTTTTTTTTTTTTTTTTTTTATCATTTGTCTCTTTTTTTTGTATGAGGCAAACAAACAACAAAAAAAAAAACAAAAAAAAAAAAAGTCCCACCAGCTCCTCTTCTGATGGGACTTGAAGCTTCACCACATTGTATTTTATTCAAGGACTTATGTGTGTAAATTTGCAAATACATGATGGTGGATGGGCTTGAAAATAAAAGAATGAAAAGGGGGACTGAAATTTTTAAAAAAACATTAAAAAAGATAATTTAAAAAATTTGCAAATATAGCTGGAAACACTGGAGCTTCTCTGCCTCCCGGTTGGCCCTGGGACAGGCATCCCTCAAGGCTCAGCACAGCAGGTGAAAGCCGTGTCCTTCTCCCCTAGGCCGCACGCTCACCAAGGTATGGAGGAGGTACTTGGCAGCCAGAGAAGAGTCATACATCCCCAGGCACTGAATCAAGGCGGGGACCTTCAGAGGGCTCTTGAACATGTCTTCGACACTGAGGAAGTCATACTCGAAGATCCGCTTGCATCGAAGGAAGTTCAGCTCACGATACTTGTCCAAGGACAGATCGGCTCCAGGGGAACGGGCGAAAAGAGGGTCGTTCTCGAGAGCTGAGAAGATGGTTTTCTGGAAATGCAGGAGATGGGGAAGGTTTATTTGGAGTAAAAGATGAACTCTCCATGTGTCCTTATATAGTTTACCTCCAGGTCACAGGCTTCATGGGATGCCGTCTGACTTAAGAGACACCCAGACAGAGATACAACTATCATTCCCAACAGACTAGAGGGCTGCAGGCTTAAGAAACATCAACAATCCATGTTCATTTCCAGACTCCTCATCGGTTCCCTGAGGCCTATCCTGGGGTGCAGAAAGGAGAGCGGCTGCGCTGCCTGGGATGAGCCTCACCCAGCAGAGGGGGAGCTGTAAGAGCCAGAAATTCCATTGTGCTAATGAATTAAGACCCCACCGGGAAAAAAGACAAGCTGCACGCAACCGCACACCTCACCTTAAAGCGGAGCATGTCCTCCCCTTCCGTGAACAGCGCCAGCTCCTTCCAGCTGAAGGATGCTCTTGCCCGGTAGGCGTCCAGGGGTCCCCTGGGGAATTCTGGGAGCAGAGCTGCGTCACCTCCTTCTACAGTGGGTGCCATCGTCTGACGAGAGCCTGCACAAAACATGCAGCCTGAATCCATGCGCTCCCATCTGTGGGTTCAAATCACCCCCACCAACAGGAGAGCCGGCAACACCTTACAAGTTGGAGAAAAGTAAACTCGAAATCCAAAAGGACAGCAAAAGAGAATCACCCTGTGAATGGCTAGCATCATTTTCCCAAAAGAAAAGGCAAGAAGAATTCCCTCATCCACTCCTGAACACAGATGCCAAGGACACAGAAGACAGCCAGGCACAGCTGGGGGATCACCAGGCACACAGCGCAGAGGGTTCGTCGGAGGCCTTGCTTTCTGTTGCACGGCCTTGCCTGAGAGCACTGTGCCCTCTCGGGAGCACGCTGGACATCCAGACCCATCCCCAAGGCTCACTAAACCCAGGGTCAGGAAGCATTCCCTCTGGAATCCAGCCAGTGCCAGCTAGTCCACTCTGGCCACACACGATGGTGCCTCACATCCCCACCCACTGCCGCCGGCCCACCTGGACACAGGACCTCTGGCACAGGCTTCTGCCCTGATTTCCCCTTGACATATAGACACCTGGCTTCCCGCTAACACAGCAGGCCTCTCAAACTCAGCTCTCTTGACCAAATAACCGTTCTGGAATTTTCTGGATAGACTGGGTCCTTTTCCAAGTGGCTTGGCTGATGAAGGTATTGAAGGGAATGGCTAGTGAACCCAGGTCTGGCTGAGTCCTGGGCGTGGGCCCCCCACCTTCACTCTTTAAGGCCTAGAGGAAAGAGGAACTTTTGAGTCCTTTGAGCTGAAACAGCCTGCGGTGCTGGAGCCTGAGGCTGGCTTGCTCTTCTGTCCTATCCTTCCTTAGAATTGGAGGAAAGTACTGGGCACCGGCCGGCCGGTTAAAAACGATTAGCGTGGCCGCCGGACTTAAGACTCAGGTGTGAGGCTTTCTGGGAAAAGGGTTTCTAACAACCCCCAACCCTTCTGGGTTGAGCATTGGTCTGCTGGAACCAGCTTCCACTTCCACAATTTTCTTGGGGAAGCCATGGGCTGACTAGAGGCTGTCACCCCAAACTCCCGGCATTGGCAGGTCCAGATCATGGCACAGCCAGAAGTCTCTACTCAACAGTGGCCCATGCGCGCGCCCTATCTCTCCTCTGACCCATACCTCCTGTGTCCCAACCACGACTTTCTTGAAAGTGTAGCCCCCAAAATTCTCCTTACCTCTGAATCTACTTCCTCTGATCTCTCCTAGGTACTAATGCTTCAGACTTTCACTTCCTCTCCCAAGTATTAAAGCAAGTTGTATCTCCAAAGGGATCTAAGGAAGCTCTACGCTGTGTCCTTAGGCACCTAGGGTATGAACCCAGACAGTCTTGTCCCTGGCGTCCCTCCCAATTTAGGTATACAGCTCTCGACGTGGGCAGTTATGTGGGACCTACCACTGTTGCCAGGGCCCCAAGTTTGTAAATGGCTAGGAGGATTGCTCTCCCGTTGTGTAAGATGCTCTCCTCCCCCAGTTTCTACCCAGCTTACCTCCCCCACTGCAATACAATCTCTAAGCCTTAGCTCCTTGGCCAGGGCCTTAGAACTGATGACCCAGTACTTTAACAACTGGAACTATGTCTACAACAACACAACAGATCAGGATGAAAGCGAATTGAGTAAATTAAAGGGAGGCACGGGGAGGGGGGAGGGATAGCATTAGGAGATATACCTAATGTAAATGACGAGTTAATGGGTGCAGCACACCAACATGGCACATGTATACCTATGTAACAAACCTGCACGTTGTGCACACGTACCCTAGAACTTAAATTTAAAAAAAAATAAAATAAAAGGGAGGCACATGTTCCTATAGTGGCAAATGGGGCAACGAGCGAATGTACTTCCGCTGTGTTCCCAAAATCCATCTACCAAGAGAGAAAAAGAGAGGGAGAGAGAAGAGAGAGAAAGAGACAGAGGGGGAAAAGAGAAGGGCAGAAAGTCAGAGAGAGAAAGAGAGAGACGAAAAGTAAAAGAGAGAAAGGAAGAGAGAGATATACAAGTAGTTAAGAAAAAAACAGTGCACCCCATTCCTTTAAAAGCCAGGGTAAATTAAAAACCTATAATTGATAATTGAAGGTCTTCTCCGTGACCCTGTAACACTCCAATACCACCTTGTTGTCAGTTAAACAGTGTAATGCAGACATCAGGAAAAAAACTTCAAAACTCCATCTTAGGCCAGAGTAAAACTTACAAACCCTATTGAACTTGGCAACCTCAGTTTTTTTTTAAATAGAGATCACGAGGAGCAGGCAAACCCTATTGAACTTGGCAACCTCGGTTTTTTTTTTTTACAAGAGATCAGGAGGAGCAGGCGGAACTGGACAAATGGGCCCTCAGGCTAGCGGACGTTTGCCCCCATTTGCTACTATAGGAATATGCACCTCGCTTTAATTTACTCAACTGCTTTCATCCTGATCTATTGTGTTGTCGTAGACATAGTTCCTGTTGTTAAAGTACTGGGTCATCAGTTGAGGCCCTGACCAAGGAACCAAGGCTTGGAGATTGTATCGCAGTGGGGGAGGTAAGCTGGGTAGAAATTAGGGGAGGAGACTTTGGAGGCTCTGGAAAGGGGAAAGGCTGGGCAAATTGAATGCCTAATAGGGCTTGCTTGCAGTGCGGTCTACAAGGACACTTTAAGAAAGACTGTCTGAATAGAAATAAGCCGCCCCCTCATCCATGCCCCTTATGTCAAGGAAATCACTGGAAGACCCATTGCCCCAGGGGACGAAGGTCCTCTCAGTCAGAAGCCACTAACCAGATGATCCAGCAGCAGGACTGAGGGTACCCGGGGCAATCGCTAGCCCATGCCATCACCCTCACAGAGCGCCAGGTATACTTCACCATTCAGGGCCATGCCACTGTACTACCAGCTCCCCTTACCAAGAGTTTCTATGGAGAATGTGGCTTCCCAGAAATACTGATGCCCCATCATACAGGAGTTTTTCTAAAGGAAACCCCACTTTCACCGCCCACACCTATATGCCCCTGCACTTCAGGCCATACATTTCAATCCCTGTATCTTTAACCTCCTTGTTAAATTTGTCTCTTTCAGAAATCAAAGCTGTAAAACTACAAATGGTTCTTCAAATGGAGCCCCAAATGCAGTCCATGCCTAAGATCTACAACGGACCCACGGACCGGCCTGCTAGCCCACGCTCCGATGTTGATGACATCGAAGGCACCCCTCCTGAGGATATCTCAACGGCACAACCCCTACTACGCCTCTATTCAACAGGAAGCAGTTAGAGTGGTCGTCACCCAACCTCCCTAACAGCACTTGGGTTTTCCTGTTGAGAGGGGCACTAAGAGACAAGACTAGCTGATTTCCTAGGCCAACTAAGAATTCCTAAGCCTAGCTGGGGAAGGTGACCACACTCACCTTTAAACATGGGGCTTGTAACTCAGCTCACACCCAATCAATCAGGTAGTAAAGAGAGCTCACTAAAATACCAGTGACGCTAACAACAGGAGGTAAAGAAATAATCTGATCATCTATCATCTGAGAGCACAGGGGGAGGGACAACGATCAGGATATAAACCCAGGCATTCAGGACGAATCAGGCAACCCCCTTTGGGTCCTCTCCCATTGTACAGGGAGCTCTGTTTTCACTCTATTAAATCTTGCAACTGCACAGTCTTCTGGTCCGTGTTTGTTCGGGCTTGAACTGAGCTTTCGCTTGCCACCCACCACTGCTGATGGCGGCTGTTGCAGACCCGCCGCTGACTTCCACCCCTCGGGATCCAGCAGGGTGTCCGCTGCGCTCTGATCCAGCGAGGCACCCATTACCGCTCCCAGGCTAGAGGCTCGCCACTGTTCCTGCGTGACTAAGTGCCTGGGTTCCTCCTAATCGAGCTGAACACTAGTCACTGGGTTCCATGGTTCTCTTCCGTGACGCACAGCTTCTCATAAAGTTGTAACACTCACTGCATGGCCCAAGGTTCCATTGCTTGGAATCCCTGAGGCCAAGAGCCCCAAGTCAGAGAGCAAGAGGCTTGCCGCCACCTTGGGAGCCGCCCGCCACCACCTTGGGAGCTCTGGGAGCAAAGACCCACCAATAACTATGCCTGGATAGTGCCCAGCGTCTAGACAGGGTCTACTGTGTGGGCTGCTACATTCCAAATACGGTGAGGTCTGGCTAGTGCCCAGGGTCTACTGTCTGGGCTGCTGCATTCCAAATACAGTGACGCCTGCCTAGTGCCCAGGGTCTACCATCTAGGCTGCTGTCATTCATATGAGAGGCTCCGAGCAGCTTCTGGCATGGAAGTGGGGGCTTCAAGATCACTATTCTGGCAACAGCCTCCACCACTCTTCTCCCTGTGGTGCGGATCACTCTCCCTTTCCTGAACAGCTGCCCAGTTCAATGTGCAAAGCCCTCCGAACGCCCAGCATGTGGGCCACCTGCACTCCCGGCCCCTGCTCTGTGTAACCCTGGCCCCGCCACCCGCCAATCCGCACAGCTCCCACGCCCCAGGGCCTGGCATGTGCGGTGCCCCCTCTCCCGACCCGCCGCGACCGCGCCCCGGGGGCTAACGCAGCCTCTACCTTCGGGCTCGCCAGTCCCCGCTGCTTTGCACGGTCCAACTCACGCAATAGGCGCTCAGGGGATGCCTGTCGGGCCGCGACCAACCCGGCAAGATGAGGACTAGCTGCCCGCGCAGCGCTGCTGTCTCCAGCCTGGCCCCACTGCTGTCCCGCAGTGCCTCTCGGCCTCCGTCCGTCCCATGGGCGGGACCGGGGACGCGGGCGCCCTGACGTCATCGTGCCGCGCCACCTTCGTCGCCCGGGAAACGTGGACGCCGCTGCCACCCGGGCAGGGCCGGGAACCAGGAAGCTTCGCCTAGGCGCTCCGGGCACTCTTGGTTTCTCCGCCTTTAGGCAACCCCTGGCTGACCGACTCTGGCGAGTCGCTGCCCTCTCGGAGCGCCGTAGTTCTGAGATGCAGTTCACACCCCGGCCCTTCCTGGGGCCCACTCCAAGGCTACTGGATCAGGACCCCCAGTCTGGGGCACGGCATTTTCAAATTAATCAACAGGCACTACGTGATGGCTCACACCTGTAATCCCAGCGCTTTTGGAGGCCGAAGCGGGAGGATCGCTTGAGGCCAGGAGTTTGAGACCAGCCTGGGCAACATAGCAAGATCCGGCATGCCCAAGGGCTTGCTGAAGTTTGAGAACCGTGGTTCTACAGAGTTCCTCAGAGAGCCACTAGTGGAAGTGGGCCCTCGTTGACCAGAGCAGTAACCAGCTCAATCACCCACCCTTTACTTGTTTTTCTTTGTCTCACACTTTCCACTTCCTCACTCATGCACTCTGAGATCAGCTCCATATTCAATTACCTGCAGCCAAATCCTTGTCTCAACGTCTGTTTGGGGAGATCCAAACTAAGACACACACACACCTCCTATGAAATTTACAAAGACAGAATCAACTAGACTTAGTAACTCGCCATTTAAGAACAAGGAAAAGCCAGGCGTTGTGCGCCATGGCTCTCTCATCTGCAGTCCCAACTACTTGTGAGGCTGAGGCGGGAGAATCACTTGAGCCCAGGAGTTTGAGTCTAGCCTGGGCAACATAGTGAAACTCTGTGTTTAAAACAAAACAAAACAAAACACACAAAAAAAGTGAAAAAAGCACAACAAGGAAAAATAAATCCAAAGGTTTGCATTTACAGGGAACTAAAAGATGGGCAGCGCAGCTCAGTTATGGGGAGGAGAAAGATAAGTACAATTTTAAATGTGTGTCAAGTTTAAGATGTTGGCAGGACATCTGGGTGGGGATACTCAGCTCATGTTTGGAAATTGTCTACTTCTGTTCTACTCTGAAATACCTTCACCTTGATTCCATGGCAACATTTTTCTTCAGTTATTACTCTTATTTAAAACAGAACTATAATTATAATTATGGGTATCAGTGGGAGCATCCGATTGCAAAAGCAGGAGGAAGGGACTGAACGATCATTTCAGGCCTGGCAGGTACCCTGCTAAGCAGTCAGAAGTGATCCTTAATCCAGACCAGCCTTCCCAGCCAGGGCTCTGTTGTGTTGTTGCAAAGGTCCCTGAATCCTCAGGAGCAACTAGGATTGCCTGAAGACAAAGACATCATGGTCTAATAAAAATACACGCCACTGTTTTTCAAATGTTTGGAGATACTGTTGAGAGTAATAAAATAACCATTTATTGCAGAACTCACACCTCCTGTAGGTCACAATTTCTGCCAAAATTACAACTACTAATAAATTGGGTTCACGTGTGATACTAACATTAGAAAAACATCTTCCGGCTGGGCGTGGTGGCGCACACCTGTAATCCTAGCACTTTGGGAGGCCAAGGTGGGCAGATCACTTGAGGTCAGGAGTTTAAGACCAGCCTGGCCAACATGGTGAAACCCTATCTCTACTAAAAATACAAAAATTAGCTGGGCATGGTGGCGGGTGCCTGTAATCCCAGCTACTTGGGAGGCTGAGGCAGCAGAATCGCTTGAACCCAGGAGGTGGAGGTTGTAGTGAGCCAAGATAGCACCATTGCACTCCAGCCTGGGAGACAAGAGTGAAACTCGATCTCAAAAAATAAAAATATCTTCCCACTGGGAAACGATTTGGGTCCACTGCAGGAGTGAGAGGGAGAGGGAAGCCATTTCTAGGTAGACACTGGAAGGCAGGCTAAAGGGGAAGAGCTCAGGGCATCTGGTGGCCAGTACAGGTAAGAGACAAGGGCCTGAGATAAGGCCATATTGGTGGAGTCGGAGGCTGGAGAGGGAGCTGAGTGACTTTATGTTATTGGTTTTATTTAAGTTAGGGCATCATCACAAAATGACATGGAGAAAACAAAGCACAGGTTTCCGGCCTCGGTCAGGTCCTCAGGCTCCCCTCCCTTCTCTGCTTCTCCCTTTTCATCCTCCTCTTCTCACACTTGTCTGCCTCTACCCTCTGGCTTGTCAGGGCTGGCCTGTGGCACTCTTCACTCTCTCCATTTAGTTTCCCAGATTGACGTCTGCAGGTAAGACTGTAGTTCTCAGCTTCGACCATGGCTTCACCTTGGGGCCACCTTCTGGTGTTTGCCTGCTCACCCTGTAGCACTCCTGTGCTCCTCTCCTGGGCCTGAGGACACTGCTGACCTGCATCTGACAGGGAACACGGGCCTCTCTGTGAGTCAGTGTGGTAGGGAGGTAGGAAGAGAGGAAGGGGTCATGCTATGCTCGGTTGTATTGCTGGGACCTGGGTGGATGGAGAAGCCACTGGGACTGGCACGAAGGGAGCAACTTTGGGGAAAAAAATAGGGGAATTTGCCTTTCTTTATACATGTTTGTTAGCTATTTCTGGGTGAAACGGCCAGGAGCTGCACATGGACCCCTAGTGTGAACAGCAGGGATAGGATGAGTGTCATCAGTAACTCAGTGGACAACGACCCATGGGAGAACTGCCATAGGGCCCCACCCACCCCCTCTCTTATTTATCTTGACTTCTGTCCCACTCTGCTCCCTTCGGCACACCCATTCCCTGCTCAGTTTTAGACCTTGGTGCTATTGACTGTCATTGGCCATTGTGGTTATTTGCACGCATGGTTAAAACTAAAGTTGCCTCCCACCCTCTGGTCATTTGTCTGCCTTTATCCCTTCTGTCTTTCCCACCACCACCTCCCTGGCTGGTTCCACATTCCCAAAAGAGTGGCTGGAAGAAGTCACCAGGTCCTTGGGAAGGGAATGGGTTGTGATGATTCAACACCAAGAATGACCCCTCACAGCTCAGCCATGGTCACCACCACCCAGCAGCCACCTCACTTCCCCTAGTCATACCACATTAAGTGGTAGGCAGCTGAGAATGGTGTGGGGAAAGAGTTGTGGAACATAAATGTGGTTTTGTAAAAGATGCACATACAAACGGCTGTCCCTACGGCAAATGTTACCAGCATAAGCCAATGAAATTTTTTGTTTTTCGAGATGGAGTCTTGCTCTGTTGCCCAGACTGGAGTGCAGTGGTGCCATCTTGGCTCACTGCAAGTTCCGCCTCCTGGGTTCACGCCATTCTCCTGCCTCAGCCTCCCGAGTAGCTGAGATGACAGGCATCCACCACCACGCCTGGCTAATTTTTTGTATTTTTAGTACAGACGGCATTTCACCGTGTTAGCCAGGATAGTCTTGATCTCCTGACCTCGTGATCCACCCACCTCGGCCTCCCAAAGTGCTGGGATTACAGGTGTGAGCCACCCTGCCTGGCCTGAATTTTTTTTAATTACAAACTCAACATATTCAATTTAAAGGGTTTCTATGCTGTTAAGGTCTTGGCATCAGGTGAGTTCTGGCTGAGGCCCTGGAAGGTAATGGGGGCTGCTGTGAAGCGACTGGAGCCGTCATTCTGATCAGCACACCAGAGCTGCCACACAGGGCGCTCAGAGCAGCCAGGGCCTTCCAGCTGGAGCCTTCACTGCTGCTTCTCGAGTTCCAGTCAGCTTCCAGCACTTACACGCTGACGACTCAGAATGGAGAGGCTTTAGCGGTCCCATGTGAATGTCTCTAGTGCTGTATTGTTCAACAGTAGCCCCTAGCCTCATGTGGCTATCAGTTAAATAAATTCAATTTCCCATAAATCTAATTTAATCAGTTGCCTAGTTGCACTAGCTGCACTCAAGTGCGGGTCAGTAGCCAAAAGTAACTACTTTATTGGACAGTGCAGACATAGAACATTGCCATTATCACAGAAAGTCCTATAGGACAGTGCTATGTAGACACCATTTCCAGCACCAGGCAGTGGGTCCTTGGCCTAAGCCTGGGTATCTACAGCTTTCTCCCTGCTCCCTATACCCAGCAGCCTCTGGCTAGGGCCTGCTTCCCCACAGGGAAACAGTTGAGATAGTACTGCCGTCTGCACCCTTCTCCTGACACACTCCCTCATCTCCGTCACTGTTTTATTCAGCAATCATTCACTATGAGGTCCTACTGGATTAGGGTTGGCCCTAATCCAATATGAACGTTGCCCTTATTAGAAGAAGAAAAGAGATTCGGAGAAACAAGAACACCACGTAACCACGGAGGCAGAGATTGAAGCGCTGGAGGCATAGGTCAAGGAATGCCAATGATTGCTGGCAACCACCGCAAACTAGGAGAGACGAATGGATTCTCAGAGCCTTTAGAACTATGAGAGAATAAATGAGTGTTGTTTTAAGCCACCAAACTGCCCTGGAAAACTAAGACAGCATAAAAATCCATTACTGTATGTGATCAAACACTGAATGGGCTAGGGTGAGCAGGTGTGTCTGCAAGGATATATCTCATTTGCCTTTTACTTAATTCTACCGACATTTGGTCTGTGCTTTTCTCTCTAATAAAACACATGATTTGAATTATTTTTTCACTCATCTGACTCTGACAGAGATCCTTTAGGGAATGGCAAAATCCCAATGGAGGGATTAATGTACAAAAATAATTAAGAATATTAGAGGTTTTTGGATTTCGCTAGAGATTCTGCAGACCAGCTGCTGATGATGTTGGACTAAATTGGCAGTATCCAACCTTCTTTGTTCCTCCTGGGGACACGTAGTAAGGAAGGAGACCTCTACTACTCTTGCTGCCCTCCTCCCCTCACACCTTGCCTAGTTCACAAGACAGGAGGAAAGAGAGAAAGCAGTAAGTTAGAAAGAAACAAAAGTAAGATAAATAGCCAGACAACCTTGGCACCACCACCCGGCCCTAGGAGTTAAAAAAAGAATAACATCAAACCCTGACCTAAACTATTTGTGTTATCTGTAAATTCCAGACACTGTATGAAAAAGCATTGCAAAACTCTCTGTTCTGTTAGCTGATGCATGTAGCCCCCAGTCACGTTTCCCACGCTTGCTTGATTTATCACAACCCTTTCACGTGAACCCCTTAAAGTTGCCTTTAAAAAGGCCAAGAATTTCTTTTTCAGGGAGCTTGGCTCTTAAGCCACAAGTCTGCCAATGCTCCCGGCCGAATAAATCTCTTCCTTCTTTAATCCAGTGTCTGAGGAGTTTTGTCTGCTGCTCGTCCTGCTATAATTCTTGGTTCCCTGACTGGGAAGCGAGGTGATTAACGGATGTTCAAGGCAGCCCCTTAAGCAGCTTATGCCTGCCCTGTAGAGCATCCCTGTGGGGGACTCTGGCCAGTTTGAGCGATGCAGATCCTGAGAGTGCTGTCGGGTAGGCATTTGCCCCAGTGGAACGCCTCGTCACAGCAGTGCATGGCAGGCCCCGGCAAAGGATCAACACAGTGGCTGAACACTGGGAAGGAACTGGCACTTTCCTAAGTCTGGATATCTGAAACTTGGTAAGACTGGTCTCTGGAACTTGCCCACTCCATTTGAGTGGAAGCATGGCCTGATCACCCACGGCATTCCTGTACCGGCACTTCGGTTTTTGTTTCTGACTTGACTTGAATTGTTTGATAAACAGGCGTGCCTTTATTGGCACTTTGGTTTTGGTTCTGATTTTGACTTGGTTTAAATTGCTTGACGAATGCCTTTAATGACACTTTGGTTTTAGTTTTGATTTTGATTTAGTGTGAATTACACGAGTGAGTAACCTTTTACCCTTTCCTTCTTGTAGTGTGAATGTTGTTTTGTCTCGAGAGAAAAATAGGTCCAACACAAAGTAAGCCCACTCCGCTAGAAACTGTGTTAAAAAAAAATTTCGAGAAGAAAAATAAAAGGAAAGTCATTAAATCACCAAAACTTACTCTATTAAAATGCATGTTACAGAACCTTAAGAAAGGTTTTGCAGAGGATTACAAAGTTAACCCCCCAGAGGTTAAGAACTCTGTGTGAATTAGAATTGTCCTCTTTTGGTGTTGGATGGCCCACCGAAGGAACTATAGACAGGGAACAACTGGCCATGTATTTAAGGTGGTGACAGGGGTTGGAGGACAGCCAGTGTACCTAGATCAATTCCTTTATATTGATTCGTGGTTAAATATAATATAGACAAAAATCGGCATAAATTTAGCCCTGTTTAACAGCTTATTGCAAAAAAGCTAAAAGTGAAAGTAAGAGCAGCTTCGCCAGCAGACACAGAGTTAAACAAGGGAGTCCTAGAAACAGCAAGAGAAGCCAGTTTTGCAGGAGCCACCAGAGATAACAGAAATTCTTTCTCCATATGTCCCAGCTTACCCTCCTTTAGCAAGGCCAACAGCCCCCCAAGAAATGAGATGCAGGAGCTAATACGCCCCAGGTTTCACCTAGAAGGGGAGGATCGGAGTCTCGAGAGGCCAAGTAAGGAAGTCAAGATAGTCAAGTGGACAAGTGGACCCTCTCAGATCTGGTCTTGCTCGAGCTATGCAGATGCCTCTCAGGGAGACGCAGGGACCTGTCTATTATAATGACCAAGCCCACATCGGGGGGTGGGGTGGCAGACTTTCATCTCTCAGCCCTTTTCAACCATTGATCTACTAAACTGGAAACACCCTGAACCCACCACCTTGCTCCCGGCAGCTAGAGCCCCGTCGAGCGTGACTGTGTAGAGGTGTTGGACTCAGGCAGACCTGACCTCCGGGACCAGCCCTGGGCATCGGTAGACAGCTTCAGCAGCCCACAAGGACAGAGACGTGCAGGATACGTGGTGATAACCCTGGACACTGTCGTTAAGCTGAGTTCATTGCTTTAATTCGGGCCTTAGAACTCAGTGAAGGTAAGACTAAACATTTACACTGACTCTCGGTATGCCTGTTTCACCCTCCAAGTGCATGGAGAATTATATATATATAAAAAGGGCCTGTTAAACTCTAGGAAAAGGGGGGAAAAAGACCCAGAGAATGCAACTCAGCCTCAGCGTTTGCAGCGGTACCAAGAGGCACTTCTGCAGAGGCTACGAGTTGGTAGAAAAAAGCAATTAATATAAAAAAGATTTCAGAAGCGCTTCAAGGAGCTGACAAGAACCTAAGTCAGTTTTATAAGAGACTCTGTAAAGCATTCTGGCTTTACAACCCATTTAACCCTGAGGCTGGTGGCTCACGCCTATAATCCCAGCATTTTGGGAGGCCGAGGCAGGCAGATCACAAGGTCAGGAGATTGAGACCATCCTGGCTAACACGGTGAGACCCCGTTTCTACTAACAAAACACACAAAAATTAGCCAGGCGTGGTGGCAGGTGCCTGTAGTTCTAGCTACTCGGGAGGCTGAGGCAGGAGAATGACATGAACCTGGGAGGTAGAGCTTGCAGTGAGCCGAGATTGTGCCACTGCACTCCAGCCTGGGCAACAGAGCGAGACTCTGTCTCAAAATAAAATAAAATAAAATAAAATAAAATAAAATAAAATAAAATAAAAATCAGCATATAGTGAATACTTCATTTGCAAAGAAAGCCCAGCGTAACATCAAGCAGAAGCTGCAGGCATGAATATCACCCAGTCTATAAAACTGGCCACCAAGGTGTATATTAACTGTGACCAAGGAACAAAACAGGAAAGAGCAAAAGCAACAAGCGTGGCAGGTAGGCACGCCAAAGGTTAAATCCCTCTCCCCAGCCCAGCGCTATCTAGAAAAAAAGAGGAGGCTAGAGACCAGCGCCAAGAGAAGAGCAAAACAAAAAGACTAAAACTAAGTGTAAAAAAGAGAATCAGAAGAAAACAGGGAGACAGACAGCAGTGCCCATGCCATTGCCCAGCCCTGCCAGTTGGCCATAGGAGCAGGAGAACTTAGGAAGGAAAAAGAAAAAGACTTCAGAAAAAAAGCCAATCTGTTAGCAACAGCTCTTATAAAAAGAGATTAGCAATGTGAGAGGACGTGGACGCAGATGTAGACGTTAGGCAAGGATTCAAGAGCCAGACAAAGCTAGAGAGAAAATAATGTGCGAGATGCAAAAAGAAGGGACACTAGAAGGGTGACTGTTCAGAAGGCAATAAAGGAAAGAGCCAAGGCTGCAAGACAAAGAGGCCATCAGCCAAGGACTGCTGCACCTTGGAGGAACCAAATACTGATCTGATCAGGCTGGCAGGAGCTAAAGAATGTAAAGACTAGGGCAGACTAGGCACCTTCTCATTAGGTTCCCAGGAGGCCCTGGTCACATTAGAAGTTAAAAGCAGCAGGATTCTGCCACATCTGGATTCTAATTTCTCACTGATGGCTAAGCCACTAGATAGAGTCACAAAGGGAGGGAAGAAAAAGAACCCCTCCTCTAAGAAACTTAAACAGGAGAAAGAGCCATTCCTTGTGAAAACTTGCTTACAGACTTCACAGAACTGCCCCGTGCTGGAGGCTATTGCTACATCAGGGTAAGTTAAAGTTTTCCCCACCAGGACAGAAAAAGTACAAGAAGTGACTAAAGTACTGTTAAAAGACATTATCCCCAGGTTTAGACTGCTTCTAACTTTAAAGTCAGACAACAGGCCAGCCTTTGTACCAGAAATAGTGCAAGATTTAACAAGACTGTTAAAAATAAAATGGAAGTTACACACAGCCTATTGGAAGCAAAGTTCACGAAAAGGTGGAACATACGAACTGGATGCTCGAGCAGCTACTGGAAAAATATTGCCAGGAAATTCATTTAAGATAAAATCAGGATTTTGCCTATGATCCTCCTCCGAGTCAGATGCACCCCCACCAAACAAACTAGGTATTTGCCCTATAAGATTTTTTTCGGTCGGCCACCCCCAAATCATAGGTCAAATTAAAGGTGACCTCCAAGAACTAAAGGAATTAAACTTAAGAAAGCAAATGCAGGCCGGGCGTGGTGGCTCAAGCCTGTAATCCCAGCACTTTGGGAGGCCGAGACGGGTGGATCACAAGGTCAGGAGATCGAGACCATCCTGGCTAACCCGGTGAAACCCCATCTCTACTAAAAAATACAAAAAACTAGCCGGGAGAGGTGGCGGGCGCCTGTAGTCCCAGCTACTCGGGAAGCTGAGGCAGGAGAATGGCGTAAACCCGGGAGGCGGAGCTTGCAGTGAGCTGAGATCTGGCCACTGCATTCCAGCCTGGGCAACACAGCGAGACTCCGTCTCAAAAAAAAAAAAAAAAGAAAGAAAGCAAATGCAGACTTTAGAAATAGCCATTCAAAGTGTTTATAATTAGATACATAAAAATGCCTATAAGCCTGACACCCCTTTAAATCTAGTGACTCTGTTTAAGTTAGAGAGTAAAATCTAATTTTTCTAGGACCCATATAGGATGGGCCCTATACTGTAATCTTGTCCACTCCCACTGCTGTTAAAGTTGCAGGTGTTGTGTCTTAGATCCATCACAGTCAGTTAACACTGGCAGGTTAGGACAAGTAGACCAGCCAGCAGGATGCAGATCATCCAACCTGGCTGATCCTGAGACGAGACCAAGCTGCTGCTGGGACGACAGCCCTGCTCTGATCACTCCGGAGGCTGACTAGTCTACACACGGCTGAAGCTTGAGGAAACAACAAGCCTAGCTCTAGTCACACACCAGCAGCTGACTAGTCTGTGCTCGGCCGAAGCTTGAGGACTCATCGAGCAAGTAACTGTAGTTAAAAATCTTAAGACTAATAGTTTTCCTGTAATACTGTTTTCCTATTGTTCTGTCACTGCATTCAACCTTTTTCCCAGGTAAGGACCTCTTTCGTCCTTGCTGCATATAAATATGCTGTACATTGTTTTGTTGTTGTTACCCCCCATAACCATGCTACAAGAAACACCTATATAAGGTGTCCCCACTGTACACATACTAGTCAGGAAACCCAGACCCGTCCAGCCCAGCAACAATTCCAAGTCTTTAAATTAGTCTTTAAACATATAAACCAGAAGTTACCAGAGCCTCCTCCTTTAGCAAAAAAAATGATAATAAAAAAAATAAATAAATAAAACCTATTTGCTCAGCTGGCTGAAAACATTGCCGGCAGCCTAGACGTTTCTTCATGTTATGTTCATAAAAAGGCTAATATGAGAGACCAATGGCCTTGAGAAGCAAAAGAGTTAATGCCTCAAGATAACTTTAACTCTTTCCCTAAGTAGACGCCAAGTTCAAGCATCTGGCTCTTAAAAACTTCTATTATTAAGAAATACTGTGTTGCTCGCTAGGGAAAAAGCTTTTAAGACCCAGTAAAAGAAGTAACCTGCTTAGGAAATGACAAAGTTGGCACATGTGCCTGTACAGGTTTAACACAGGTTTGATCCTAGGTCTTTATTTAGAAAATAGTTTCCAGCTATAAGAGAATTTAAAACCCTCATTGTAAGTGTATTACATAAAACACTATCACTCTGTCTCTCAAAGAGACTCAGAAAGTAAAAATAAAAGTGAGAACTCCCACTAATTAGTGAAATTCTCAAAGAGGGGGGATAAGAAAGGAGACCACTACTACTCCTGCTGCCCTCCTCCCTTCACACCTTGCCTAGTTCACGAGACAGGAGGAAAGAGAGAAAGCAAAAAGTTAGAAAGAAGCAAAAGTAAGATAGTCAGACAACCTTGGCACCACCAGCCGGCCCTAGGAGTTAAAAAAAATAATAATAACATCAACCCCTGACCTAAACTACTTGTGTTACCTGTAAATTCCAGACATTGTATGAAAAAGCACTGCAAAACTTTCTGTTGTTAGCTGATGCATGTAGCCCCCAGTCATGTTTCCCACGCTTGCTTGATTTATCACGACCCTTTCACGTGGACCCCTTAAAGTTGTAAGCCCTTAAAAAGGCCAAGAATTTCTTTTTGGGGAAGCTTGGCTCTTAAGTCGCAAGTCCGCCGACGCTCCCGGAATAAACCTCTTCCTTCTTTAATCTGCTGTCTAAGGAGTTTTGTCTGCGCTTCTCCTGCTACAGTAGGTGACAGATGACCTTCATCCCTCATAGGACAACGTTACATCATTCTTATGAAACAGCCATGGCTGCGCTTAGATTTAGGAAGGCACTGACTGTAACGCTGGCACTAAGAGCAAACCAGAACCCAAGTGGAGAAAAGTGAGCTTTCATAAGAGGATTCATCTTCAACGCTCACAAACTTAGGCTCCCTGACTTTTATCGATAATCAGTACTGAGAACAATGCGTTCCAGACCCGCTGGCTGGCTGACGTTTGATTCTGTAACTATACCACTTCCAGAATTCTCTCAAAACTCAGCTCAGATCATATTACTATCAGGCAGCAATGCCCCTTGGATGGATCCACAGCGAATAAAACAAAGGTCAAATTCCTCATCCACACATTCCACAGTCCACAGGAAAGGAGCTCCAGCCGTGCCATTCTCATTTCAGGTCCCAGCACCCCGCCTCCATGACGTCAACGGGCCGCGCCACCGGGCTGCGTCATCTCGGCGCGCCGCTTCCAGGGCTGTACACCTACCGGCTGCCATGGCGGAGGTGGGCCGAGCAGGCATCAGCGACCCAGGGGCGCTGCTCCCCCGGGGGTTCTGGGCTGCGGTGGAGGTGTGGCTGGAGAGGCCGCAGGTGGCCAACAAACGGCTTTGCGGTGCCCGCCTAGAGGCCCGCTGGAGCGCTGCCCTGCCCTGCGCCGAGGCCCGCGGCCCAGGGACGAGCGCAGGCTCGGAGCAGAAGGAGCGGGGTCCGGTTCCCGGCCAGGGTTCGCCCGGAGGGGACACGGGTCCCAGGCTGCGATCAGAACCCAAGCAGGGCATGGCATGTTGCGAACTTGAGGAGGCCCAGGGCCAGTGCCAGCAAGAGGAGGCACAGAGGGAAGCCGCCTCGGCGGCCCTGAGGGACTCTGGGCACCCCGGTCATGCTGAAGGAGACGAGGGCGACTTCCCCGCCGCAGATCTGGATTCGCTCTGGGACGATTTCTCCCGAAGTCTCGCCCGTGGCAATTCGGAGATGCTGGCCTTCCTCACCTGCTCCGGGGCGGGATCGCAGCCAGAGGCGCAGCGTGAGCTCGACGTGGTTCTCAGAACCGTCATCCCGAAAACTAGCCCACATTGCCCCCTTACAGCTCCCAGGAGGGAAATAGTCGTGCAAGGTAAGAGTGTTTTGATAGTAGACGGATACGATTAGATAAAAAAAGCATTCACAGAACTTCAGGTCAATGGAAAGGTCCTAAGGGTACTTGTTATGCCAGTTGTTCTGCGATGTCCTAGGGAGTTTGTTAGGTGTTTGATAGTTTTTTGAGTGCGCGCATAGAAATGTGTGTCCTTAGTTCAGAAGATGGGATAATTGGTTGGGTTGGTGTCTGGAAGGCTTTAAAGAGACAGTGAAGGACTAACTGGATATTGCGTGATAACTAGGAGTTTAGCAGGTAAAGCTGTAGGTGTAAAAGTGTTGGGGACCAGCCTCAACACCATCTGCAGGGTACCCAAAGTCCGGTGGCGACGAAGGAATGAGACGAGACAGGTTAAGAGTGCATAAAGAGTGGGGGCCAGGGGGCCAATTGCAAAATGGAGGCTGCAAAAGACCCAAAGTTCTGGTCTCCACACTATTTATTGAGTACAGTCACTTAGATCTAAGAAGCGGACGTTCAGGGCGAAACGGTGAAAGGGAGGCAGTGCGTCATAGTAGTGGCGATTTAAATGAATCTTCTTTGTGCTCATACAGCATATCTTTAACTTATCGGAGAGCAATTAGTGGGAGCGGGGTTAACTAGGAGCCTGCATGTCTGGCCGCATTTCAGTGCTTCAAAGGAGTGTCTTTCTCCTTGAACACAGCGTTTGTAGATAAGACAGTAGGTCTCGCTCAGAGCATGGGAACGTCGTGGCAATCAGAAGGCTTTCCTCCTCAAAGGCCTCTTGTGGCTTTCCACAACTTATTGTCTCATATTTTTATGGCCAATTATACAGGCACCCCAAAAGCCTTTTCCCCAACATAAAGGGAGCTATTTATGCTGAGACAAGAAACTGAGAAAGAGCATAATTACTGGATGGATGGGAACCTACTAGTCCTCAGCGTTTGTTAAATCTCTCGCATTTGTTTTTACTGCCCGTGACCTTGACAGTTAGCCTCAGCCACTCTTACCTCAAACTTTATTCAGCAGTGCGTGTTTCCTATTGCCACTGTAACAAATTACTGCAAATTTATTGGTCAGTACAAAAAATTGATTGTTTCAGTTCTGTAGGTCAGGAATCCCTGTTGGCTCTGCTGGTTTCTCCGCTCCGGGTCTCTCTCACAAGGCCAAAATCAAACAGCCTGCCGGCTGGGCTCTTATTTGGAGGTTCTGGGAAGAAATCTGTGGCCAGGCTGGTCTTGAACTCCTCACCTCACATGATCCTCCCGTCTTGGCCTCCCAAAGTGGGGTTACAGGCGTGAACCACTGCGCCCGGCCATGATTGTACGTTTTTAAATAACGAAAATAGTGTAATTGGATTGTTTGTAACACAAAGGATAAATGTTTGAGGGGATGGAGGCCCTATTCTCCATGATGTGATTAGTTCACATTGCAGGCCTGGATCAAAACATCTCATGTACCCCATAAATATATGTATCTGCTATGTACCCACAAAAGTGAAAAATTTAAACATTTAAAAAATCGAAATTTGTCATTGTGTAGTGACAACAGTGACAGCAGATTTGGGGTTGCCACACTGGGTAGGGAGGGAGGGGATGCTGCTGGCATCTAGTGGGTAGGGCCAGGGGTTCTGGTAAACATCCTACAGTGCACAGCACAACTCCCAACAAGAAGGAGTTATCCAGCCACAAATGTTTGTCGCTGAGGCTGAGAAACCCTGATCCAGAGGATGGGGAAAATAATACTGGATGATAAAGATGTGAGTTTTATTTTACTTTACTTTTTGTATAAATAGGGTCTTAGTATGTTTCTTAGTCTGATCTCTAACTCCTGGTTTCAAGTGAGCCTCCCACCTTGGCCTTCCAAAGTGCTGGGACAACAGGCATGGGCCATCATGCCTAGTCCTCTTGCAGTTTTTAAATGAGATAATTAATGGAAAGAATGATGCATCGTGTCAGTCCTCTTCTCTCTGGTCTCATTCACAGTAAAAACTGTAGTTCTGTGAACTGCAAGGCCCTGTGTGACCTGGGTGGGCCCTGTTACCCTTTGATTTCACCTGCCACCACTTGTCACCTTGTCCACACCGCTCACCTCCATTCCCCATGCACCTGAGCACACGCCTGCCCCAGGGCCTCTGCAGTTGCTGCTCCTGCTCCTGTGTCTGGAACACTCTTCCTCTAGGTGCCCCATGGCACACTCCCTGACCTCCTTCGGCTCTCTGCTTAAATGTTACCTTATTAGGGAGGACTTCCCTGGCCACCCTGTATTCCATAGCAGTAGACTCTGGTTGTCGGAGTTTTCTCGGCCCCACACTGCTTGCTTTCCATCTGAATCCACTCAGCCCCTTCAGCCTCTGCTTCCCTTTGGCAGGTCTTGTTCTTTCATTTGCTGTGGAAGGTGAACCGCAGTTGTGCATACTTGGCCTGTGAAGTGTATATTCCTCTTTAACTGAGAGTTTGCCATTTTTTTTTAAATATCAAAGGTAAACACGATTGATTTTAGAGATAGAACTTTATACAACCAAACCTTAAGTATCCACACAAACTGACAGAATGCTGTACATTTAGCTAAGGAATATGCCACTCTGCTTATATTTTAATGGGAAGGTGACTGCGGAGTCCCTCCATGCAGCGAGGGCTCCACACAACACAAAGCCGTTGTTAGGAGGGCCTGGACTGATGTCCACTTTCCTGAACTGGCCTCTGATGGCTGAGCAGTGTTCTGTGCCTTGCTCACACTCAAAGATCGTGGTCAGGCTGTGGCAGACGTTCATCTAGGGCAGAGGTCCCCTGTTTTCTCTGATTGTAGCTCTCAAGTTCCAACAGAGTCCACGTTGGCTGGCTCTTCCCTCAGGTCCTGGCTCATGCGTCCCTCAACAGATACCTGTTGAGAAGGGCTGCCGTGTGCCTGGCACATTCTAGGCTCTGGGCTGTAGCAGTGAATGAAAGGCAACAGCTCCTCTCCTGGAGTGCCACTGTGGGTAGAGTGCTGGGCATTGAGAGCATCGTGCCTGACTCATCCCTATTTTTAATACTGCTTCTCATGAGACAGTAGTTAGGCAGTTGTAATTTGTCCTTCTTCTCTTTTTCTTTCCAGATGTCCTCAATGGAACTGTAACGTTTTTGCCTTTGGAAGAAGATGATGAGGGGAAGTTAAAGGTTAAGATGAGCAATGTATATCAAATTCAGCTCAGTCACAGCAAAGAAGAATGGTAAGAGCTGGATAGTGGACTCCTAGTTTTATGGTTTCCATTGAGGATTTCTTTAGGTAGCCAAAGGATTCTGGGTTGCCAGAGAGCTTAAGGTCCTGTCTCTGAGGTGGTTATGGTTTGTAGGAATGCAGTTGCTAGCTCGTGTGCCCATGCCATGTTGCTCTTCCTGTTGGTGCCTCGAGTCTGGGTGGTCACAGCCTGGCTGGGGTCTCTGATCTCTACCTTCCCTGTGGCTGTGATGTTCAGCAACCCTCAGTGTTAGCTCTGAAGTCAAATACACTCAAATTCCTTTATTGTTATTGTTGTTATTATTATTATTATTGAGACGGTCTTACACTGTTGCCCAGGCTGGAGTGCACTGGTGCCACCTTGTTTCACTGCAACCTCTACCTCCTGCATTCAAGTGATTCTTGTGCCTCAGTCTCCCGAGTAGCTGGGACTACAGGCACCCACCCCCACACCCAGCTGATTTTTGTATTTTCAGTAGAGAGGGGGTTTCGCCATGTTGGCCAGGCTGGTTTCAAACTCCTGACCTCAGGTGATCCACCTGCTTTGGCCTCCCAAAGTGCTGGGATTATAGGCATGAGCCACTATGCCCAGCCTATTTTGTTATTTTTTATGACTTAGTAATGGGGAATAGTTGATGCTTCCTTCTGTAGTAAGTATTCAGTGATACTTACTATAAAGCAACAGTTTAATAAGCACCCTTAATTCCATGTGGTATTTGGACCTGTACAGAAATTATGAAATTTAATTCATACTGCTTTTTGTTTTGTTTTGAGATGGAGTCTAGCTGTGTCGCTCAGGCTAGAGTGCAGTGGTGCGATCTCGGCTCACTGCAACCTCCGCCTCCCGGGTTCACGCCATTCTCCTGCCTCAGCCCACCGAGTAGCTGAGACTACAAGCGCCTGCCACCATGCCCAGCTAATTTTTTATATTTTTAGTAGAGACGGGGTTTCACCGTGTTAGCCAGGAAATGGTCTCGATCTCCTGACCTCATGATCCACCCACCTCGGCTTCCCAAAGTGCTGGGATTACAGGCGTGAGCCACCGCGCCTGGCCTTGATCGTTTGGTATTTTTAAAACAAAAAAGTCAGAGGAGGGGTGAATTCATTCATTACTCGTCAATTGATATTTTCCTGAGTGCGACATCCA
The DNA here is from genome assembly GCF_024542745.1 of Macaca thibetana thibetana. Lineage (NCBI taxonomy): Eukaryota > Metazoa > Chordata > Mammalia > Primates > Cercopithecidae > Macaca > Macaca thibetana. The sequence goes on from NC_065582.1 coordinate 181,458,621, forward strand.
ACCTGTACTTTCTGAAACAGTCTTGGGGATAACGTCTGAGTAACTGGAATGAGTTTGCCCGGGGCTTCCTAGCAGGCAGAGGGGTGTGGCCAGAAGAGGGTGGGCTTCCCGCTAGCAGTGTGGTCTTGGGTATGTGCTCTACTTCCTGGCCCTCCGTCTGCTCACCTTGAAATGGGTTTAATCATTCCTGAGCCTCTGAGGAGGTGGCAGGGCTGGGCCTCACATGGACCTGTTGCAGCCTTTGCGCTTGAAAAGGGCACTCAGGTCCTGTAGCATGAAGCGCTTTGAGAACCATCCAGAGGTTGCCCCTAGTTGTCAGGGGATCCTGCCCTGAGGTCCCTTCCTGCCAGCATGCCCTTGTTGGAGAGTGGGGAGGGACAGTAGACACTAGGAGAAGCCAGGCTTACCTGTGCCAGGCACCTCCGTGCTCGGTGATGCTGAGCTGTGTGCCTGTTAGCCCGAAGGTGGTGCCTGTCTTGGGTGCGGTGGGCACCTGGCGCAGGGCGGGGTTGCAGGAGGTGCTCGGCATGTGCCTGCTGCATTGGAGTGACCTTCACTGCTCTTTGATGAGCTACCGAGGACATGGCTGCTGCCCCTGCCTTCCCAGGGTGGCATTTCTAGTCGTAGCCTCACCAGGCAACTGTTCCTCGCAGTCTCTGGGCACAGGCCACACTTGAGGGGCCAGCTGTGTTGCCTTCTGAGTTGAACACAAATGAGGGGCTCCACTGCTGATGTGTGTGCTTCCTCGCAGCTCGATGCGTTTTCAGCGACTTTTGTTACATGCTCAGCTTGTGCTGGGGCTGGGCACCCAGCGGGAAGCGAGTCTCCTGGGGCGGTGGAGAGTATCTGCTCCCATACCACGTGGTGCAGGGAGGAAAACAACCGAGCAGGACTGTGTCCGCTCATTAGAAGTGGCAGTGTGTGGCCGAGGTATGTGGGAAGACCTCTGAGAAGGGACATGGAAGAGAGGCGGATGAAGGAGGAGGCCATGTGGACCTCTGGGGGACCCTGGGGAAGAGCACGAGGCCCAGGGAAGAGCGAGGAGTGCCCCTTGGGCAGAGTGTGTCCGCAGCGTGCAGGGGCCACCAGAGTTAGCGTCAGGCCCAGCAGGAGCGCTTCTGACTGAGCGGGACGGACCTCACAGTCCCGAGGAAGGAATTGGGCCAGGGGAAAGGTTCAGACCCACTCTGGGGTCACTCTCTGGAGAATCTTCTGGAAGTGACTTGTGTCCCTCTGAGGCACTGTGGCGGCAGAAAACCTGGACACCACAGCGCTCACCAGACGGACCACAGGCCATTGTCCCTGCACCAGGGCCGTGCTGCTGCTGCGCCCTCAGCGCTCCTGTCAGGCCCTCCGGCTCTTCCCCGCTCACCCAGTGGCTGGGTCTGCTTGTTCTCAGGAATGTCCATTGAATGACGCTTTTATGGTAGCTTTCTCTCATCTGCCCAGCAAACTTAATGCCCTCCCCTTCCTTATGCTGCCCCAAATGCAGCCCTTGGGCAGTGTATTGTTATCTGGGTTCGTGTCTGTCCCACCAGTCCTCCCAAGGATTGTGAGCTTTTACTCATGTATTGAATGCATCCATGAACAGTGCCTGCCGTGGGTCAGCACTGCTGGGACCGGGGTGCGGAGCAGTGAGCTAGACAGACAGAAGCCCTGCCCTCGTGACCTTCTGATGGCAGAAGACATGTGAAAGGCAAAATAAGCCAGCAAAATGCACAGCGGCCTGTGGCTGAGCACTTCACTTTCTGGCAAGTAGCATTCAGTGAGCCAGTGTACTCATTTGAGTTGCACGTGTGAAAATGCGTAAAGAAATGTTAGGAAAATCCTCGGACGCTTAGACTCTGGCTCCTTGTGCATGAAGCAGCAGGCGAGAGTCCTTTATTTGTTCGGCTGCCTCAGGGGCTTCACGGGTGTGTAAGTATGTTCTTAACAAAGTTTGCAAGAAAAGAGGATTCTCTGTGCTTTTTACATGTTTTTCTCTATTAGATGAAAGTTCTATAACTAGTTCTAGTTCCTTTTATGTTTTTGGTAATATAATTATAGATGTCTTAGCTTCTGTTCTCTTCATTAGGTAGATAGATAATTTTAAAATAAGAATTAAACATATCTGTGCTTATTCATATTTCTCTTATTTTTAAAGGTTCATATCTGTTTTAATTTTCTGTCCAGAAAGATGGCATTCAGATGGAATTGTGTATCCCAAACCCACGTGGCTTGGAGAAGAGTTGCTGGCCAAGTTGGCCAAGTGGTCTGTAGAGAACAAGAAGAGTGACTTTAAAAGCACCCTTTCCCTTGTCTCCATTATGAAGTATAGCAAGGCTTACCAGGAACTTAAAGAGAAGTATAAGGAAATGGTTAAGGTAATTTTGGTGGAGAGTGTCTGTGATTTTTCCCCCTTCATGGTTTTGGGTTTTTTTGTTTCTGTTTTTGTTTTTTGGTGACAGAGTTTTGCTCTGTTGCCCAGAAAAAAAAGGGCCAGAGTGAAGTGGCATCATCTCGGCTCACTGCAGCCTCCGCCTCCCGGGTTCAAGAGATCCTCCTGCCTCAGCCTCTCGAGTAGCTGGGACGACAGGCACATGCCACCACACCTGGCTAATTTTTTGTATTTTTATTAGAGATGAGGCTTCACCATGTTGCCCAGACTGGTCTCGAACTCCTGAGCTCAGGCATTTCGCCCGTTTCGGCCTCCCAAAGTGCTAATGTTACAGGCATGAGCCACCGTGCCCCACTCCCCCTTAACTGAAATGAGGTAAAATAATCAAACTGCCAGGTAAAATTGTTTTTCCTGTTGCAGGCTGTACTCTGACGTACTTAGGGGTGCACACAACAAAAACATAGATACATAATGGAAAAGTATTGATCTTGTATATTATTTATTTTCAAGAGACCTAAAGGGAAATATTTAATTGAAAAGTAATGGAACCTTGAAAAAAAAATGGCTAAATTACCATAGTTGTTTGTATAAACCTAAAGATATTTTAAGAAAATATATGGGCCGGGCGCGGTGGCTCAAGCCTGTAATCCCAGCACTTTGGGAGGCCGAGACGGGCGGATCATGAGGTCAGGAGATCGAGACCATCCTGGCTGACACGGTGAAACCCCGTCTCTACTAAAAAATACAAAAAACTAGCCGGGCGAGGTGGCGGGCGCCTGTAGTCCCAGATACTCGGGAGGCTGAGGCAGGAGAATGGCGTGAACCTGGGATGTGGAGCTTGCAGTGAGCCGAGATCTGGCCACTGCACTCCAGCCTGGGCGGCAGAGCGAGACTCCGTCTCAAAAAAAAAAAAAAAAAAAAAAGAAAATATATGAAAAGTTAAAGTACAAAAGAGCAGTTCCCAAAAGGAGATACATTTCATGATAACATGCGCTTAAACTTTCTGAGACGTAAAAACAGCATAACAAGAAACATCTGTGTATGTATGCCCAGCTTAAGGCAGAAAGCAAGCATTGCTGGTAGAGTCAAAGCTACTTAATATTATTCCAAGTTCCCATCTTCCTCCCCCTCCAAGGAGTAACCACAATTTGTCATTTCCATGGTTTTCTGTTTGTTTGTGTTTTGTTTTTGAGACAGGATCTCACTCTGTCACCTAGGCTGGAGTACAGTGGTGCACCCCCTGCAGACTCAACCTCCCGGGCTCAAGCGATTCTCCCAGCTCAACTTCCCTGGTCGCTGGGACCACAGGCGCATGCTACCATGCCTGGCTAATTTTTTGTATTTTTTGTAGACACAAAGTTTTGCTATGTTTCCCAGGCTGGTCTCAAACTCCTGGGCTCAAGTGATCCGCCTGCTTTGGCCTCCCAAAGTGCTGGGATTACAGACATGAGCAACTGTGTCTGGCTTCCATGTATTTTTTTAATCAGTCACTTCTTGCTCTGTAGCAAAAGCACCCCAAAAGTCGCAGGCTTAAAGCTGTGACCTTTCATTATTGCTGAAGCACCTGTGGGTTGCAGGGGTTGGCTGACTGAGGCTGGGCTCCCTCCTACATCCTGGCCTTGTGGCCCTTTGCCATCTTGTTAGCTATTTAGTACCATCCAGAAGGTACTTTTTGTTTTTCCAGCTTTTGAAATTGTTTCTAGTGAGACGGTTCATCTGGATTGTCTAAGGCACTATGACTGGAAATATAAATTTCAACTTTTAACATTGGCCATTGGTTTTTCCTCTTTTGCCTAATGCCAGTTCTGAACATGACTACTTTTAATAATGAGAGCTCAGTTTTGCACAGCTAGTGCTTTACAGTTTTCAGAGCACCTTGATTATCCTGTGTGTTAGTTGAGGCATGGGCTTTATTCCTGTTTGACAGGTAGGGCGACAGCAGCCACTGATGGACCAGGGGCTGGAGCACTGGTCTCCTAGTCCGTGGCTCGCGGCTTTCCCTGCCCTAGTTTCACTCCCGCCCCTCGTTTCCTTGTTCATTGCCCTCATCTGCATGGCTGGTGAGCACCATGTAGCTGCGCGTTTCCTGTGTCCACTGTCTCAGCTCAGCGCCTTAGGTGCATTCTGTTGATTGTGAAATCTTGCTGTGGATTGTAGTGTTCTTGGCATGCCTTATTTCTTTATGGAAATCTTTTATTGTAAGAAAACTGTTGTGAATTCCTGCCTTTGAGCTTGTATTTTCTATTTTAATGCACGATTAGTCCAGTTTGATTTATGCTTTATAGGGATACTTAAGTATTGGGAAATGGTGGTGGAAAAACCGAACACTTTACATTTGCTCTTGAAACTGTTTTAGGTGTGGCCTGAAGTCACCGATCCTGAGAAGTTCGTGTATGAAGATGTGGCTATCGCGGCATACCTGCTGGTAAGGGTGTGCGCAACCGTAGCTTCTCTGGAGCGGGTGGAGGTTGCTACAGGCAGATGTTCCCAGTAGTGAAGGACATTTTCCGAATCCGTAACAGCCGGTGCTCACAGTTCTGCTGGCCAAGGTTGGTTACCGATGTAACGGTTTGACTTCATATGGTCTTTTGATGCGTCTAGAACAAGTTTGGGTTGAAACTTGACCTGCAGGCGGAACTGTATGTCCACACTCAGCAGTCATCGTGGAGGCGCCGTCTGGCACAGGGAAGCACTGAGGAGCACGTGTCTTCCAGCCCTGGCCGAGAACCTTCTGGCCCTTTCCTCAGCTGGCTCGCTAGCTGGCTACATTTGGACATGCCCTCTGATTTAATCATCTTGGTTTACTTATCTATAAGAATGTTTAGAGCAAGCTAGGCTGAGGCGGGCAGATCACTTGAGGTCAGGAGTCTGAGACCAGCCTGGCCAACATGGTGAAACCCCGTCTCTACTAAAAATACAAAAATCAGTTGGGCTTGGTGGCGTGTGCCCATAGTTCCAGCTACTGGGGAGGCTGAGGCAGGAGAATTGCTTGAACCCAGGAGGCGGAGGTTGCAGTGAGCCAAGATCACGTCATTACACTCTAGCCTGGGTGGCAAGAGCAAGACTCCATCTCAAAAAAAAAAAAAAAGAAGAATGTTTAATGTAGATAATTTCCAGTTTCCTTTCACTCAGAGTTTTCTTTGACCGGTTTGTGTCTGAATTATTCTTGTGTAGAGTGAATTACTACCTGACTTTGTTATGTCTTTCTCTTCACTTAGATTCTGTGGGAAGAAGAAAGGGCCGAGAGGGGACTAACTGCCAGGCAGTCCTTTGTGGACCTGGGATGTGGAAATGGCCTCCTGGTCCACATCCTGAACAGTGAGGGGGTAAGCCCGGCTCCCTCACCTTTTCTGGTAACTTGTCCAGAGTTTCCTCAGGTCAGGCACAGGGTTCATTGACATCTTTTTCTGCTGATACAGCCTGGATTTGGAGTTAGCCGGCTATCAGAGTAGGTAGGGACTTATAAATTTCTGTTAATTTGATAAACAGCTCGTAAAACAAAGGAAACGTGATAATCGAATTGGACCTAAGTGGAAGTCCCCAGGCCCCGGCGTGGACCTATAAAATGACAGGCTTTGAGTAGCGTGGATGTTTTTTTGCTGTCAGAAATTTCTTTTGAAACCCACCATCTCAAGGAGCTGGAGGGAGATAAAAAGCAAGGCAGGTTCTGCACTTTAGAAGCTTCAGGCCAGGCACGGGGCTCACGCCTGCAATCCCAGCACTTGGCTGAGGTGGGAGGATCACGTGAGCCCAGGAGTTTGAGACCAGCCTGGGCAGCATGATGAAACCCCGTCTCTGCAAAAAAATAAAAAGAAATAAGAGAAGCTTCAGTTCTGGCTCGGACGGCCAGTCATGTATACACAGACAACAGTATGGAACAGTGTGGTGCTGGGTTTTGCCCCATTTTCTGGATGTTCAGCTGATGGAGTGAAACCAGTCTTGGGCTGAGAGCGGCACCTGCCCAGGGAGCACTGTCAGTAGGGGTGGGTCAGCTCTCAGTGGCTTGTGCCTGGAGCTTCCTGCCAGCAACTCGTACCCCTCCCGGTGCGTCCAGCACACCAGGTGCCATTACCCCATGATACGATGGCAAGCTTAGCCACTTCCTGCTAGGGGCAACAGCTGGAACCTGCAGCCCAGTCTGGTGGTCCCAAGCTGATTTTCTTCCTGCTGTACTGTACAGTGCTGTACTGATGGGCTGCACATATTTGCCTACACCTCCAAGAGCCGGAAATGGTTATTACAATGCCCTTTTCAAGTGTGTTATTGAAGAATGAGTTTCTAATCATAATACCTGTAAGCTGGTTGTGGGGGTGGTAGCATATCAGGTGGCAGCTTGGAAGCTAGTACCTGGAGACAGCTGGGAGGTGTCTCATGCACCCCTCCTCTTCTGCAGGCTTGGAATAAATAAGTTTGCCCTGTGAGAGCCAGTGAGGGTGGCCAAGGTGCAAGAAGAGCAGGCAGCTGACCTTGACTAAGAGCAGAGAATTGGCTCACGTTCTCAGGTGTGCTCCCTGGGGCACTGCCCTGGAAATGTTCCCACACTAAAGGCCACTGTGGTCACTCAACTCCATGGCCCGTTTGAAGACTCATAATGACCATTAGTGGAGTACACCTTCTTACCTGCCTCGCAGGGGTGGGGGTGTCTGTTTCAGACAGCTGAGAAATCGTGCTTGTGCCATCCGTGAATGCTAATGACGCACTTGGAAAAGGGCATTGTAACAACCATTTCAAGCTCTTGGAGGTGTAGGCAAATATGTGCAGCCCATCAGTACAGCACTGTACAGTACAGCAGGAAGAAAATCAGCTTGGGACCACCAGACTGGGCTGCAGGTTCCAGCTGTTGCCCCTAGCAGGAAGTGGCTAAGCTCGCCATCGTATCATGGGGTGATGGCACTTGGTGCGCTGGACGCACCGGGAGGGGTACGAGTTGCTGGCAGGAAACTCCTCTTGCCGTTGGTCCTGCTGGCAGTGCCCGCAGGCCTTTAATGTGTTCTTGCTAACTTATTATGAAGTACTAAGCTTAACCTTTGATTTCTAAAATTAATGTTTTCAGCATCCAGGCAGAGGGATTGATGTCCGGAGAAGGAAAATCTGGGACATGTATGGACCACAGACTCAGTTAGAGGTACCGTCTTTGTTATGCCTGCCCTTGAGCTCAGCATGGCTTAGCCCCCAGTGGGAACTGCTGGAATGAATGTGTGTCTTTGTGTAGGTCGAGCAGACATGCTGATAGCAAACCTTCACATTCATCTAAGCGCTCTGAAATTAGAGAAGAAAGAAAGAAAGACGAAACTAGACCTTGCAGAGCTTTCTGGTTAAACTGACTGAAGGGCGCTGACCTCCAGGCGAAAGTGCCGTCTCTCCCTGAGTCTGTCGGTGCCATTTGTATCTTGTATGGGGTGCTCCCGTGCCGCCTTGAGGTGGGGGCCGTGCCCCGTGCCCTTTGTGAAGTCTTCTCCAAGGCCTCCCAAAGGCTGCTCTTTGCAGTCAGCAAGCAGTGACTACCATGCCTGGCAGGACTCCACCAGGATGGGGACACCTGCAGCTGAGCCACCTAGGGTGGTGGCTGTGCCAGGGCTGGATCGGTTTACAGGGCTGTGGGGACTCAGAGCCCTCTAAACCTTGACCCCACTCGGGGCCTCTGAGAAGGCTTCTTGGAGCACCCCCATGAGCAAATGGAGGCAGCCAGGTGCCCAGCATGGAAGTGAGATGCCCCGGTGGGATCACCTCCGGGCACACGGATGATGTGCAGGGCAGACTGGGCGGCCCCACGTAAGTTCTCTCATATCTTTGGGCCAGTCCTCTTTACCCTTCACATTTCCCTTTTTTAGGACTTGAAAGGGACGGTCTCACTTTTCTTAATGCCCCTACCCAGAGATAATCACTCTCTTTTATTTAGGGAAATCAATATGTACACATTTAGAGTTTTAAAAAATAGCAGAACTTTGACCCTGGCTGCTTCTGTTCGTTTAACATCCCATCCTAGGCATTTTCTGAAGTCTTGGACAATTATTTGCAAGCACGTTGTTAATGGCTGAATAATGTTCCATGGAATTGAAGGTAACAGCAACACAAACAAGTACAGCTGACCCTTGAACAACATGGGATTGAACTTTGTGGGCCCACTTGTATGCAAAGTTTTTTCAATAAATACATTGGAAAATTTTTTTGGAAATTTGCAACAATTTGAAAAAACTTACAGATGAAATGCATAACCTAGAAATATTGAAAAAAATTCAGAAAAAGTTAGATATGTCCTGAATCCATTAAATACACATACATACTAGTCTATTTTACCATTTACTACCATGAAATATATACAAATCTATACCATTACATATATATACAAATATATACCATTTACTACCATGAAATACACACAAAGTTAAAATCGATCAAAACTTACACAAACCCAGACTGTATGTGGTGTCATTCTCTGTCAAGAGAAATGTGAACGTAAAGATGCAGTATTGAATCCTAATTGCATGAAATTAACTGTAGTCCATACTACGCTACTGTAAAATGTCCTGGTCACCGCTCGTTGCTACTGCAGTGAACCCAAGTGTTGTCAGTGCCCATTTAAAATGCTGCGTGACACCCATCACCTCCGTGGCACCCGCTCATTCCTCCAGTCAGGTGCATAGCCCAGTGAAACGTGATCTCCGGTATTTTTCAGCATGTTTGGTGCAGTCCTGTAAACCTCGAGCAGCGCCGTGGGGCCCATGCACAATGCCACTGGTGATGCTGGAAGTCTCCCAAGAAGCAGAGAAAAGTCATGGCATTAGAAGAAAAGGCTGAGTTCCCTGATAGGTCTTACAGATTTCGGTCTGCAGCTGCAGTTGCAGATAAATGAATTTCATTTCAAGATAAATGAATCCAGTGTAAGGACCATTTAAAAAAAAAAAAAGCAAGAGAGGGAAAGAAATTTGTGAAACTCTCACTGCAGCTACACCAGCAGGCAGGAAAACCTTCACTTTTTGCAAAATACCTTTTCATCTCATATTTAGAAGGCAGCTTTGATGTGGTTGCCGGATTGCTACAAGCAAAGCATACATAAAGACTCTAATATGATTTAAGAAAAAGCAAAGTCATTATATGACAAAGCAGAAAGAAGGTGAAAGTTCTAAAGCTGGAGAATTTAATGCCAACAAAAGATGATTTGATAGTTTTAGAAAGTGATTTGGGTTTTAAAAATATCTAGATAACAGGAGTAGCAGCTTTAGCTGACCAAGAGGCAGCAGATGAGTTCCTAGACACCATTAAGAAAATCACCAGAGAAGCCAGGTGTGGTGGCTCACGCCTGTAATCTTAGCACTTTGGGAGCCTAAGGCTGGAGGATCGCTTGAGGCCAGGAGTTCAAGACCAGCCTGGGCAACATAGCAAGACACCCCCCCCCCCACCTATCTCTACAAAAAATAAACAAAACATTATAAAAAGAAAATCATCAAGGAGAAAGGATGTCTGCCTGAACAGGTTTTTAATGCAGATGAAAATGCCCTATTCTGGAAAAAAAATGCCAAAAAGAAGAGAAGCAAGCCCCAGAATTTACGGCAGGAAGGGACAGGCTAGTCTGCTGTTCTGTGCAAATGCAGTCAGGTTTATGATCAGGACTGCCCTTATCTGTAAAGCTGCTAACCCTCAGTTTTAAAGGGAAAGGAGAAACACCAGCTGCCAGTCGCTCGATTGTACAAGAAGGCCCAGGCAGCAAGAACTCTATTGTGATTTCATCAAGGCTTTGTCTCTGAAGTCAGGAAGTACCTTGTTAGTAAGGGACTACCTTTCAAAGTTCTGTCGATATTGGACAATGCTCCTGGCCACCCAGAACCTCTTGAGTTAACACCAGTGGTGTTGATGTGGTCTGCTTGACCGCAAACACAGCATCTCTTTTCAGAGAGTTACAAGGACCTTGAAGCCTCATTATGTACAGTATTCAATGGAAAGGATTGGATGCTGCGGAAGAGAACTACGAGAGAGAGAGACCAGCCTGAAAATCCTACAAAGATTTTACCACTGAAGACACCATCATTGCTACGGAATAGGCCATGAAAGCCACTGAGCCTGAAACAAATTCCCACCAAAGAAAACGGTGTCCAGATGTTGGCCTGACTTCACAGGATTTACAACAGAGCCAGTCAAGGAAATCATGAAAGAGACTGTGGATATGGCAAACAAAGGTGGGAGATGAAGGGTGCAAGATACGGCTCTTGAGAAATTCCAGAGCTAATAGACACCACTCCACAGGAATGAACTACAGACAACCTGATGGAGATAAGTGCTTCCAACCCAGCGCCAGATGATGAGGAAGAAGATGTAAAAGAGACAGTGCCAGAAAGCAAAGTGACATCAGACAGTGTGGCAGAAGGGTCCTGATTAGTCAAGACTGCATTTGACTTCTTTTGTGACATACTCACTTCTGTGATACGCACCGAAACTAAAGGAAATGGTGGAAAGATTGGCACTGATAGAAACTAAAAAGTAAAGCAGACAGAAATTATGATGTACTTCCATGAAGTTCCACTGAATGTGCCTGCCTCTCCCGCCTCCCCTTCCACCTCCTCCACGTCTTCCACACCTGAGACAGCAAGACCCATCCCTTCTCTTCCTCCTCCTCCTCCTCAGCCTGCTCGGTGTGAAGAGGATGGGGATGAAGATCTTTTTGATGGTTGGTCCACTTCCACTCAATGAACAGTACATTTTCTCTTTCTTATGATTTTCTTTTATTTTTCTCTTCTTTTTTTTTTTTTTTTTTTTTTTTGTTTGAGATAGGGTCTCACTCTGTCACCCAGGCTGGAGTGCAGTGGTGTGATCTAGGTTCACTGCAACCTCTGCCTTCCAGGTTCAAGCAGTTCAGCCTCTCGAGTAGCTGGGTTTACAGGCACCCACCACCATGCCCAGCTATTTTTTGTGTTTTTGGTAGAGATGGGGTTTCACCATGTTGGCCAGGTTGGTCTCGAACTCCTGACCTCAAGTGATCCACCCACCTCGGCCTCCCAAAGTGCTGGGATTACAGGTGTGAGCCACCGCACCCAGCCACGATTTTCTTAATAATATTTTCTCTTAATAATATTTTCTCTAGCTTTATTTTAAGGATATAGTATATAATACACAAAACGTGTTTTAATTGACTTTTACATTTATATTATTGATAAGTCTTCTGGTCACCAATAGGCTATGAGTAGTCAGTTTTGGGGGAGTCAGAAGTTACACATGGGTCAGGTGTAGTGACTCACACCTGCAATCCTAGCTCTTTGGGAGACCAAGGTGTGAGGATCACTTGAGTCCAGGAGTGTGAGACCAGCCAGGGCAACATGGCAAAACCCCATCTCTACTTAAAAAAAAAAAAAATTAGCTAGACGTGGTGGCATGCACCTGTAGTCCCAGCCATGCTGGAGGCTGAGGTTGGGGGATCACCTGAGCTTGGGAGGTTGAGGCTGTGGTGAGCCTCGATTGTGCCACTGCACACCAGCCTGGGCGCCGCAGGTGAGACTGTCTCCAAAAGTTATACACAGATTCTTAACTGCATGTATAGGGGTTCAGTACCCCCTAACCCCCACATTGTTCAAGGGCCAGCTGGATAGTAATAAAAACTGACAGTCATCCAGTGCTGTGTGTGGATGCCTTTCTAAAGGTAAATGTACTTTATGTACAGTAACTTACTGTAATCCTCACAACAGCACTGGGAGGTTGATTCTCTTATTATCCCCATTTTACAGGTGAGGAAACCGAGGTACACTTGGGGAGGTTAGGTCAGCCATGTGTACGGCAAGCGGTGAAGGCAGAATTATTTACTCAGCTCTTCTGTTCTTAACCATCTGTTTTCAGATTACAAATTACACTACGTAAATCTTTGTATGTAAATCGTAGTCCACTTAAAAAATATTTTTCATACCTGGACTTTAAAGATTTTCAATACATATTGCCATACTGCTTTTCAAAACAGTCCTGCATCAGATACACTTCATTTCAGAAAGAATTCTGAGCACTACAAGAGATGCATCCAATAGGAGAAAAAAACAGCTGTACAGATTGATCACATATTTGAGTGCCCACTACCTGCCAGGCACTCTTAGGTGCAGACGATACAACAGTGACAAGACCCCTGCCTTTATGGTCATGGGAAGGGGGCGGGAGGCAGACAACCTGCAGACACACAGCCAGTGTGTGCAGCAGGTTCGAGGGTGGTGGCAGGTGCTGAGGAGGAGGCCGGGGGTGTTGCGTAGTGGCCACCGCTGGAGAAGAGAACGGAACAGAGGCTGGGCCGGGGTGGGCTACAGACATCCAGCAGACGCCTGGGGGTCTGGGCCTGACAGCCCATCTATTCCTCGCTGTCAGCCAGTCCTGGGCACTAGAGCCATGTGACCGTGAGCTTAAAGTGCACTCAGGTGTCAGACCTTGGTCAAGAGTAGCTTGTTTCTTCTGGTACTGAGGACAGAGAAATGACTCCCTAATGGGAAAAAAGTCATGAGTCGCCTCAGGAGCAGTTCTAGGACAGGTTATAGTGGCTCTGTGGGCGTGGCCTCACTTTCCCAGGGTGGTGTGGGAGTGGCCTTTCCCTCTGGGTGGGCCTGTGGGCGTGGCCTCACTTTCTTTGGGTGGTGGTTTGGGCGTCGCCCCGCCTCCTCTGGGTGGTGGTGTGGGCGTGGCCTCTCCCTCTGGGTGGTGGTCAGGGCATGGCCCCCCCTCTGGGTGGTGTGGGCGTGGCCTCTCCCTGTGGGTGGTGGAGAGGGCGTGGCCTCTCCCTCTGGGTAGCTCTGTGGGCGTGGTTGCCCTTCCTGCCAAACAGCTGCTGCTGCCTAGCTGCTCAGATTGCCTCACGACCTCATCCACGTAGTTAAACGCTTGGGTGTGACTAGGTCACAGAACCTCATCTGCCAGAGGGCAGAATGTTGCTTTATGAAATTAAAAAATGTGGTTGATTTCAAAATTCCATGTGTCCCCAGGTGAAAAAGCACCTATGGGTAGGAAATTCAAGCAACAGTGAGTAGGCCGTCTGTGTAAGCCCAGACCCTAGGGAAGAGCTGCTGGGGGTGCCCCTTGGAGAACGGGCAGAAGCTCTAGTTCTTTAGCTGAGGTTCCCCAGCAGTCTGCATCAGACTTTTCTGTGGGGTCATCTGACCTGGGGAGACCCTACCCCGAGCACTTAGTTAAGGAAGGCCTGCTGGTGAGAGTGCTGTATTCTAATCAAGTGTGTAGGTTTTTTCCTCTTTACCTCCAAATCTTCAGTCTCGGTGCTAAAATAGCCGTGTTTATTCTAGTGTTAAATAAATGCCAGGAGTTCTGTCATGCTTTCTGCCCTGGAGGAGCATGGCCAGAATGAGGGTGGTTCTGTTGACATGTGCGTGGTGTTTGTGGATTTTCTAGTGAATGATTTCCTCCCAGCTGCAGTTGAGTGGTTTCCATGAACGGGTACAATCTAGAAAGTCAAAGACCAAGTGTACAATACAACTTTTCTTCTTTCTTTCAAAAACCTCATTTGATTGCAAGCAAGAGAGTGTTAAAAAACTAAGAACACCTGTTTATAACAACAGCATGGTGGTGATCACAAATTGTCTTAATTGTGTGAACCTATATATGAAACAGGAATATTGGAATTTACTGTGTTCAAAATGCCAATTAAAACTTCATAAAGGCCAGGCATGGTGGCTCACACCTGTAATCCCAGCGCTTTAGGAGGCCAAGGTGGGCGGATCACCTGAGGTTGGGAGTTCAAGACCAGTCTGACCAACATGGAGAAATCCTGGCTCTACTAAAAATACAAAATTAGCCGGGTGAGGTGGCGCATGCCTGTAATCCTAGCTACTCGGGAGGCTGAGGCAGGAGAATCTCTTGAGCCAGGGAGGCAGAGGTTGCTGTGAGCCAAGATCGCGCCACTGCACCCCAGCCTGGGCAACAAGAGCGAAACTCCATCTCAAAGAAAAAAAAAAAAAAACCACAAAAACAAACTTCATAAAACAGGTGGGGCTTTGATATCTAGTGCTGTTGGCAATATAAAATATGATTATGGTCTTTACTAAATGTCAGTTATGCTTTAATTTATTCACGCCATTTAAAGAGACAGATGGGCAAACAAATCTAGAATGAGTGGGAATCAAGAATAAATAGTCCCAAAGGTTTGACATCTCTGTAGATTATACATATACCTTGAACAATACTATTTTCAGTATTTTAACATCTTTGTAAATAGAAGCACATGTGCTTATTGAAGAACCAGAGAGATACAGAATTTCAGTTTTAGTTTTTTACATATCATGTCTGCAAAACATTCTTGTGTTGCGGTTTTGCTGTTAGAAAGAATAGCCTTGAAGAGGGAGTGTCTCAGAATGGCTTCCCCGTTCCGATCAGGGAATAACTTCTGTTTGCTTATCTTGGGGACTCACCCTACCCCTGGAAAATTGAGAAGATTTTCAGTGATTGTGTAGTCTCTCTTCCCCCTCTCTCTTTCCAGTTTTTACTGACAGAATTGCTATTGAGACTGTTGATTTCAGTAGTTAATGATGGCCTGCTAAGATCAGAAAGGGTAGGGTGCCTATTCAAAGTTCTGAAATTGTAAAAGCAAGCTGTCCTCAGCTTAACTGCAGATTTGTCAGAATGGTTAGAGTGCCTCTTCAGGGGGATCTTAATCACTTCATGATAGTTTACAAAAATAGCCTAATGGTAAAGAATTACATGTATTGACATGTGTAAGTTCTCCCTCTGTCTCTTCTTAGACTTGGTTTCCTAGATTGAAAGGCCTGTGAGGTGAGACCCCTGTGTTGTATTGTGCACTTAAATCACCCTCAGACTTCTCTGCCTTCCATTCACCTCCTCTGAAGCCATTGTTTGTCCCCATACTCTGCCAGAGGTGAAACCATTCAGTGGCCATCTCTCTTAGAGCTCCTTATGCCTATGGAAAAATCAGCTTTTAAATGATCAAAAGGCGATTAGCACTCAGAAAAGAGTGTTAGTTTCTCCAGTGATTTCCCTAAAAGTTGCCAGCATTTCTTGCCCTCTAGGCAGACCTAGGGCAGATACATTGACTTCCCCATTCCTGGTCGTGTAGCAGGTGAACTACAGCTCTGCGCTGTGTGACCCCAGAGCCTGTACCCTCCCCCCGTGTCCTGCCCACGCAGTAGCTCTACACTGATTCACAAAACATTTTGTCTTGTTTTGTTACTCCTTTAGGAAGATGCAATCACACCCAACGATAAGACCCTTTTCCCTGATGTTGATTGGTTAATCGGTAACCATTCTGATGAACTCACACCATGGATACCTGTCATTGCAGCCAGGTGAGAAGTAGAGGAGTTACCAGGTGAATGACTGGGGAATGCTTCGTCTTCTAAATAGTGATGTCCAAAAGGGTAGCCACTAGCTGCATGCAGTTGTCAAGCACTTGAAATGTGGGTATTTCCAATTTTTGAAATGTTTGCATATCACCTATATTGGGTTAAATTTAAAATAAATTCCACCTGTTTTATTTTACCTTTTAAAATATGACTACTGGAAAATACAAAATTTCTGAGATTATTCACATTATATCTCTACTGGCCAGCACTGATTGGCACTGTGATTATTCTACAGTATTTATATCCGGTGCCAAAAGAGGTGTCCTTTTTGGAAGTTGTCTTCTGAAAACATGAGGGTTTGTCTTTGAAGGGGAAGTCTACCCATCGGTGGAGCCTCTGCAGCCACAGTTGCCTCTGCACGGGGAGCTGCGTGTGTCAGAGGCAGCTGGTCCTGTGTCCGAGAGACTTGGTCACAAAGCAGGTTGTGCTGCTGCTCGTTGACGTTTCGTTGCTGAGTCTCCTTATCTCAGGTTCTTCTGAGCTGTTTTCATTCTCAAGGAGTAACTAGGTTGAAGATAGGTCTTCACTCGGGCTTGGTTGTGCTTCCCTGTAACAGTTCCTATTCAAAGCTGACATCTTAAAGTACTTCAGGAAGTTTTAGATGACACTTGATAATAGTAACTGAAAAAAAAGTCATTTTTTATAAAAGTAATTAGATTCATATTTTATTGAAAAGATATATTGTGTTGCCTTATTTCTAGAAATTAAGTTAGGGAAGGCTGTAATTCATCTTTTTTTTTTTTTTTTTTTTTGAGACGGAGTCTCACTCTGTCGCCCAGGCTGGAGTGCAGTGGCGCAATCTCGGCTCACTGCAAGCTCCGCCTCCCAGGTTCACACCATTCTCCTGCCTCAGCCTCCCGAGTAGCTGGGACTACAGGCACCTGCCACCACGCCCGGCTAATTTTTTGTATTTTTAGTAGAGACGGGGTTTCACCGTGTTAGCCAGGATGGTCTTGATCTCCTGACCTTGTCATCTGCCCGCCTCGGCCTCCCAAAGTGCTGGGATTACAGGCGTGAGCCACCGTGTCTGGCCTAATTCATCTTTTAATATGAAAAACAATATGACACAGCCATAAAGAAAAGGAAATCATGTCCTTTGCAGCAACATGGGTGCAGCTGGAGGCCATTATCCTCAGCAAACTATTGCAGAAACCAAAAACCAAATGCCGCATGTTCTCACTTGTAAGTGGGGTCTAAACATTGAGTACACAGGGCCATCAAGATGGCAGCAACAGACGCTGGGCCTACTGGGGTGGGGAGTGAGGGAGAGGGCAAAGGTTGAAAAACCACCTGGTGGTTACTATGCTCACTACTTGGGTCATGGGATCTGCCTTAGCCCAAACCTCAGCATCTTGCAGTACACTCATGCCACAAAACCTGCACACATACCCCCTGAAGCTGAAATAAAAGTGGACATTATGTGTATATAAAAGGAAACAGTATTGGCCAGGAACATCACTTCCCTATTTTGCCCTGCTACGCGATTGCCGTGTGGCTTTGCGCCGAATTTCCTTGACTGCGTCTGCTCTGGATGCTTGACACTGGTTGTCGGTTCTTTTTGAAGGTCTTCCTACAATTGCCGCTTCTTTGTCCTCCCCTGCTGCTTCTTTGACTTCATTGGAAAATACTCCCGGAGGCAGAGTAAGAAGACTCAGTACCGGGAATACCTTGACTTCATTAAAGAAGTGGGCTTCACCTGTGGGTTTCACGTGGCCGAAGACTGCCTCAGGATTCCTTCAACCAAAAGAGTACGTCCTGATTCTCATTGTTCTTGGCGGTGTGTTGGTGTTCGGATGGAGAGCTCAGGACTCTGTCACAGAGCCGTGAACCATGCTGTAACGTTCAAAATGTTCCAGAACATGCTGGTGCTGATTTCTGTGCCTCTGTCACTGACGAGGCCCAGAGGCTTGTTCTGTCTCATGGTACCCTCCTTAAAGGCACCCCGGTGCTCCCTCCTCCAGGCCTGTAGGCGCCCTCGCCAAGCCCGCCTTGCCTCTCCAGAAGCTCTGAGTGGCCCCAGGGGACCTGCCCAGAGGAGGCCTCGGTGTGGCCTGTGGCTGAACTCCCTGGGGAAAGTTCCTGCTCCTTCAAGTCGCAAATAATTGGCTGCAATTGAAGTGTGTTTCAGAAGTTCACAATGATTTCCCATTTTCTCCTTAAAGGCCTGGTTCATTCAGATTCACCAGAAATGTCATTTGGGCAGAAGGTGGCCCGGGGACTTGCTGTGAGCAGCGTGGCCGTGCCTCTGAAGCTCGTGTGGACAGGGCAGACTTAGGCCCTCTCGCCGTGCCAAGGGCTTGACCTTTCTAAAGAACCATGGAAGTGTTTACAGCCGCTCACCTCAGTCTCTGGTGACTTTATTTGACAACAGTCTGTGGCTGGCAGACAGTGTGCTTTTAAAAAATAACTCCGTCGTGTCCAGGCCACAGAGTTTGACGGCTGCCTTAGCAAGAAAGGGCCCGGCTGATCTGAGCGAAGCCTCAGCTCTGCTGCTCGTGGTTCACTCCGACCGATCGCAGAGCTCCACAAGCCTGTCCGCGTCTGTGAGACCAGAAGGCTGCCTGGTGCTTTGTGGAGGCTTAACAGGATGATGTCTTCAGAGCCCACGGCGGGGAGGGCATGTCGTGGGCACTCGCTGGCCGGCTGCAGTCATAGCCGTGCGCCAGGAGCAGCGTTGGCTGTTGGCACAGGCCTCAGGGCCGCTGGCACTGTCACTACCCTGCTACCATGGGAAGTTACCTTAGGACTTGCTGCTGAACCGTCCCGTCATCCTCTCAGTGTCCTCCATTTTGGCAGGTCTTGGTCTTCTGAGGTCAGAACTGATTTGGGGAAACTGCTAAAGTTTGGGTCCTCTAGGCAGGTCCAAGGAGCCTGTGGCTTTGATTTTTGCACTTGCTGTCCCATTACTAATTGGTAGAGACCATGGACTGTCGCTTCATCTCTCTGAGCTTCAGTTTTCTTATCACTGGCAGGTTTGGGGATCGAATATAAAAGTGGATGTGAACGTGCTTTGTCATTTTTAAAGCAGTTCACACACAGCACATGTCTGGTGGGGCCTGGGTGTGTGACAGGCACTGAGAATTTAAAATCCTCCTGGAAGAGGTGGGGAGCAGAGGTGTGGCTGTCACATAGTGAGGAGGTCGGCTTCCTTATCACCTGCGCCTGGCCTTGTAGTTGATGCCTGGAGAGGAAGCCCAGAAATAAGGCGCCCGTGCCATGGTTGGCTGGGCCTGCTTGTCCGGAGGGGACTGTCTGAAGGGCATCCTCCATCGGGGTGTGCCGCGAAGGAAGGCGAGCATGCGTGGAGCGCCTCTGTGGCTCCAGGCCCTCTGCTTAGCCCCCATGTGCACTTGCTGGCTCTGGCAAGGTGGGGACAAAGCTACCTCCCTTCCCAGCCCCTGGGGCACTGGGCAGTGTTACCATCAGCATGTGCCCCCCCCAGGTGGCCAAGGGGTAGAGTGAGGGGCGGCAGCAGGAAAGCTTTAGGACGGTGCGGCTGCCAGGCCCAGGAGTGTGGATTCTGAATTTAGGCGCCTTTGTTAGGTCTTGTGAAGCTCCAAGTGATGAGAGGGAACCATGGGCTCTTACTGTTTTTTGGGGGTTTTTAAAATTTTTAAGTAACTTATATTGGCGTCAGTTTTTATTTTTTATTTATATTTATTTATTTTGAGATGGAGTTTTTGCTCTTGTCACCCAGGCTGGAGTGCATTGGCACAATCTTGGCTCACTGCCTCTGCCTCCCAGGTTCAAGTGATTCTCCTGCCTCAGCCTCCTGAGTAGCTGAGAATACAGGTGTGCGCCACCACACCTGGCTAATTTTTGTATTTGTAGTAGAGACAGGATTTCGCCATGTTGGCCAGGCTGGTCTCAAACTCCTGACTTCAGGTGATCTGCCCACCTTGGGCTCCCAAAGTGCTGGGATTACCGGTGTGAGCCACCGTACCCGACTGGTGTCAGTTTTTAAAATCAGGATTTTTTCATGATAGACGTTTAAAACTTGTGATTTGTACTCCAGGATGAGAGCATTCCATGAAGAATGTTGAAATAGACAAGCCAGCTAAAATACTTGCTTTGCTCTTTTCAAACACAGGTCTGTCTCATTGGGAAATCCAGAACATACCCTCCCTCCAGAGAAGCTTCCGTGGATGAAAAGAGGACTCAGTACATTAAGAGCAGGCGGGGCTGCCCTGTAAGCCCACCTAGACGGGAGCTTTGCCCTTCTCCACTCCGGGTTGCTGCTGGCAGTGCTGGTCACTGTGACGGTCACCAAGCTCTGGGTGCCAGGGTCGGGTGTGTAGCCGGGGCCTGGGCCGCTGAGCGTGGAGCAGGGCCCCAGGCCAAAGGAGCCTGGCTACCTGGATTTCATCCCAGAGAAAAGGCTGAGCGCGTGAGGAACTGTGCCGCCCTGCCGCGAGGCTTTATCGACCAAGTGGTTTTGCAAGTGGCGAATTTATTGTTAGGTGGAAAGCAATTAAACACAGGAAGTTCTCGAAATGGGAGTTTGAAGACCTGGAATCGGGGAGGTAAGCTGTCCACCACCTCAGGGGCTAGCACGCTCCCAGGCTTGAGGGCAGGAATTCACGTGTTCATAACCAGCATAAAATGGTGTGGCCCTGTGACTACACACACTGAAAAAGCCATTGATGATGGGTGAAGAGGCTCTCTTCAAGCAAATTCTTTAAAATTTTCCCAATAGTTCCTATAAACATAAAGGACTTTGTTATTTCCAGAGAGGAAGGCCGAGGCCAGGCCAGGGAGTGACAGAGTTTTGACCCTTAATTAACTTTTACAAAACAGGTTTAGGGGCTAGAACTACTCATTTTCCATCCAGAAATTATCCAAAGAGAAAACAGGTTACTGAGGCCAGAAAAAGGCACTGTCCCCTTGAGTATGCAGTAAGATTTGGAGCTGTTGTGATTCGATAATTTAATTCTCTTTGAAATCCCCAAAACACAAAAATCAGCTATGGCAAAAGGAGAAAATTACATCGATTGTTCTCATGGGGTGAGTGGTGCGTTGAAATTAATGGCATTCAGAGAGCCAGCCGGGGCTGTAAGGACCTCGCCTCCTTCCAGGCAGGGATGCTGCTTGGCCGCCAGAGGGTGGTGTGGAGCTGCAGCCAGAGCCTGGCTTCTCGCAGTTTTGGGAACTGGAGAAGAGCACGGAGCCCCATCCCCTCCTGGCCCCTCCGTCAGTGACTCCTGCCTGGCTTCCCGTTTGAGGGAAAACCTTCCTCTCCAGGCCTTGCTTTCCTCACCTGTGAATGTTGGGACAAAATCATGCCCGTTTCCTTCTTCATCCTTTGTCCTCTTGCACCATGTGTACATGGAATGGGGCCGGGCCATTGAGCACAGACGGCCCCTCCAGAAATCATTCGAACCTGATGGTAGCTGGTCAGCAGAGCCTCTAGCCATCTGGCGAGAGTGGCCCTGGCTCAGTGGCTGATGGGGCCGACTAGCTGCTTGCAAATCACCAGGCACCGTGGGGCCTCTGGGTTGGTGCCTCTGACTAAAGGCACCCTGCTGTGGTGGGGCTGGAGCACAGAGGAGGAAGGCTGAGGCTGGCAGAGCATGATCCCAGCACAGGCAGCTGGGCCCCAGAGCCCCAGGGACATCAGTGTGGTCTGAAAGTTCCCATGTGCAGTAAGCAGTGACAGTTCTTGAGTGCAGTTTGACCTTTAAATTCCCAGGAGATGACGGGTACACAGATGTCAGCTGTGCCTGGGATGGACAGCTTTTGGTGGGTGAGGAGGAAGGAGGAACAGACCTGGAGATGGAGAGCGGGGGTGGCTGAGTGGTGGGCTCAGTCCTGCCTGCCCCTTGGAACCTGGGAACCAGGGCGCCTAACAAGCCCCGTACCCCCATCCCCTCCAGATTGGTGTCCGTGGGTCTGGGGCTTGTTAGGGGCTCTCCATGTGGCCATGCTGTGAGAAGGAAGGAGCTGTGCCCTTGGCCTCTCAGCCTACCGCCTCCCTCCTGCCCACAGGCAGCCTTCAGGGCCTTTGGTCTCACCCCCACCCAGCGTGTCGTCAGACAGGCCCCTCTGTGTTTCTGTGCCTGTGGGCCATGTGTGGCTCTGGCTCCAGGACCTCACCCATCCTAGCTCCGCGTCTGCCCCTGTGGGACATTGCTGAGAAACAGGGTGGGAAGGGGCCCTGCCCTCAAGAGGCTCCAAGTCCTGCATTGCTAGGAGTCAAGGCCGCACACGTCAAAGGATGAGTAGCCAAGAGGCTGGATGTGCCAGGCCCAGAGGCACCCATGGCTGCAAGTGTGAGATTCCCGGTTATGGAGTCCGTGCCGGGCCAGAGGCAGGGGCACAGGGAAGGCTGACTGGGACGATATGTCATCTTTTTTAAAACACTCCCACTCCTCTCAGAATGGATTTGAGACAGACGAGAGGTTGACTCAGAAGACTGGCCGGGCTGGGATAGGAAGGACTCTTGCAGCAGCTGCAACAGCGGCTGCCCGCACCGGGGTCCTGGGTCAGCATTGTGGTGCCCTGATCTGTGGGGGTCCCACAGGCTCAGCTGCATGCAGGCAGGCACCGTCTCCTCCGCTCTCCTGCAGCTTGGAGGGTGCAGATAAGACGTGAAGTGCAGCACCTGGCAGATAGGAAGTTCCTGGCAAATACACATAGGAAAACCAGCTTTCATTCATATCCAATTTGATGTTTTGGTAATAAATGACTTTATTGTCACCAGGTTTTCTGATTAGAGCATTTTGAAATACATGCAGGCTCTCAAAGAAGAAATACGAATGGGAAAGAGACCATCACTGTGGTGTCTGTGCTGTTGCTTTTTTTTAACACCTAGTGTGGCCTTGCTGGCCACCCTGGAGCCGGTAGCGCCAGGCCTGCTGCCGCATGGTTGGAGCAGCCACTGGGGAGGCTCAGGCCCCAGGCCTGCCAGCTTGGCCTTCCTTCTTTAGTCTGAGAAACCCTGGCTCCAAACAGCCACCCCCTTCATGGGTCACCAGCGAGAAGAGCTTGAGGTGACCACCCAGAGCAGGCAGCATCACCTGACGCCTGGCCCCGTGCGGGCAGGAGGCATGTGTGGGGCTGCGCCACCTCAGCTGGGTGGGGACACCGCGGCCCTCACGGTTTGGCCGCGGTGCGGTGTGGGTTAGTTGAGATGGGATCGTGGTCCGTCGTGCTGGAGCGCACAAGGCGTGAGTGTACGGAACTGAAATGGGCCGTTTCTGCCTGTGTGACAGCTTTGTGATATTTTGTTGTGGTTTTAGGGAAAAAAAAAACAAACCATTTTTCCACAGAGAGCCTATCTCTGGCAGAAGTAGCCAGTGAGCTGGACACGGAGACCCTGCGGAGGCTGAAGCGGGAGTGTGGGGGCCTGCAGACGCTGCTCCGGAACAGCCACCAGGTGTTCCGAGGTATGGGGTCTGCCCCTTCACCGCTTTTCTCTTTCCTTCCCTTTCCCGCTTTTTTCTGTTAAATAACGTTTTATTTTAGAGTGGTTTAGACTCTCACAGAAGAATCTGGCGGAAGCACCAAGTTCTACGGTGCTCCACCCAGCTCTGACGTGGGTAGCATTTGACCTCGGGGTGGGACGTGGGTCACCCCGTTTACTCCTGGCTCCTCTGGACCTTGTCCCATGCGATGTCCCCAGGCCGGTCTCCCTCCCCCTATGCTGTACTTGCTGACACCTCAGCTCCACTTGCTCCACACAGGACAGAGCAAGTCGGGCAGCCGCTGACCGGGCCCCTCTTGGCTGGGGGTCCTTGTTTGGCTTCGTCTTTAGCTGCTGCAAACTGGAAGCATCCAGAGCCACAGAGCCAGGGTGGGGAGTGGGAGGAGTGAGCCCCTCCCCACAGGCGGAGGCCTGGACTCCTGTGGCCCTTGCTCTTCGGGCCTGGGCAGGGGGAGGTCCTGGTACCCAGCTCCACTGCTGGGCAACGCCCTGTGACTCCAGGACTGCCAGGGCATGGGGAGGTCCTGGTACCCAGCTCCACTGCTGGGCAACGCCCTGTGACTCCAGGACTGCCAGGGCATGGGGAGGTCCTGGTACCCAGCTCCACTGCTGGGCAACGCCCTGTGACTCCAGGACTGCCAGGGCATGGGGAGGTCCTGGTACCCAGCTCCACTGCTGGGCAATGCCCTGTGACTCCAGCACTGCCAGGGCATGGGGAGGTCCTGGTACCCAGCTCCACTGCTGGGCAATGCCCTGTGACTCCAGCACTGCCAGGGCATGGGGAGGTCCTGGTACCCAGCTCCACTGCTGGGCAACGCCCTGTGACTCCAGGACTGCCAGGGCATGGGGAGGTCCTGGTACCCAGCTCCACTGCTGGGCAACGCCCTGTGACTCCAGGACTGCCAGGGCATGGGGAGGTCCTGGTACCCAGCTCCACTGCTGGGCAACGCCCTGTGACTCCAGGACTGCCAGGGCATGGGGAGGTCCTGGTACCCAGCTCCACTGCTGGGCAATGCCCTGTGACTCCAGCACTGCCAGGGCATGGGGAGGTCCTGGTACCCAGCTCCACTGCTGGGCAATGCCCTGTGACTCCAGCACTGCCAGGGCATGGGGAGGTCCTGGTACCCAGCTCCACTGCTGGGCAATGCCCTGTGACTCCAGGACTGCCAGGGCAGGGGGAGGCAGGAGGGCCCGCCACCCGCTTGTCCATTCACTCAGCCCACAAAGCAGGGCAGACACATCCCTGGCCTGCTGCAGCTGGCGGTGCAGTGAGGGAGAGGGAGATGTAGCAGGTGTTCCCCCAGGGGCCGGCGGTGTACACAGTTCCATCATCTGCAGCTTCCAGGTGTGCACAGAGGGGGCAGGGACAGGGGGGAGCCACAGTTTACCAGCGCCGGCGGCTGGGGCGTTTGCCGTAACTTGCTTCGTGGAGCTATTTTTCCCCTCTTTCTGTAAGTATTTTAAAGTGAATACCAGCTAGCACCCTATTTCACCCCTAAGTACTTCCACATGCATCTTTAAAAATACTAGGTGTCTTGTGTCACCACCATGCCCTAAGCACACATTTCTGTGAGTCGCGATGTGCAGGGAGAACTGGCCTGGCCCAGAGTGGGCTCAGGAGGGCTTTACTTAGGAAATGACACTTGAGCTGGGCCTGGAAGGAAAAGAGGAGTCAGGAACAGAGAACAGCTTTTAGGCAGAGCGAACAGCATTTGCGAAGAGCCAGGGTTGGGAGGAACAAGAGTGGGAGCTGGTGGGGCTATAGCTGCCATGACCAGGAGAAGGACTGGGCCTCTGACGGATGGGTAGGGATGACACCGAAGTCACAATGGGAAGGAGTGGCCTGGCTCACACCCTAGCTTCTGGGTCCCCTGCCCATGAGGCTGCCATGGGGGTCAGGTGCAGTGCGGTATCTGGCTCTGCATGTGTGAGAGAGCACAGGTGTGTGCGCCATGCCTATTGTGTACACAAGAGTGCAAGCGTGTGGGTTTGTGCACACACACACTGCCTTTAGGTGCCCGCCTGCTCTTGGAGAGCTGAACTTGGCTTTCAGCTGAACTGGCTTCTTTAGGTGACAGTTGCTATTGGGTGGGGGGCCCGTGAGCGTGGTTGGAGCCTCTGTTTCCCGGGACAGGTGCAGAAGCATGTTCCTGAGGCTGCCTCCAGGGTAGACACTGGGCCTGCAGTGGTGGCTGGGCTGGGCCTGCTGCTGGAGTCTGTTCTTCCTTGCACAGAGCTTCAGGCAGTTAGAATATTTCCTGCCTCCACGGGGCCTCTTTCTGTCTTTCCCAACGCTTGTTTTTGTTGATTTCCTGAAATACTGTCCTTTCACCCACGGGGGTGAGTCTGCCTGTGTGTCACTGTTTTTCTGTGCAAGTCACCCTGGGGGACAGACTTGTTTTTGGAAACACTTCTGAGTAGGAGGCCTGGGGGTTGGGTTCCAAATAAACATTCTTCCCCAGTCATGAGAAAACTATGCTCTGAAGCTGGGTCTTATCTCTGTATGAGGTTTAGGTTTTGTTTTAAGCTAACGTGGCTAGTCTCAGAAAATGTTTACGAGAGTGAGGAATTGGAAATGTTTCCAGATGGCTTCAGGTCAGCCAGCCTGAGCATGACCTGTGAGGGCCACGAGGGCCAGCCCTGCCTCTGTCCCCGCCCCTTCCTGAGGCCACCGAGGGGTGGCTCCATGCTGGCTGGTATGGAACCTGGCACCGTGCTGCTGGGTACACGCGGGGCCTCATCGTATCCTGCACTCGGGGCAGAGCAGGCCTTTCCTCCTTGAATCCACAGACACGGCTCAGAGAGGTCCGCGCGCCGGCCCGAAGTCTCCCAGTGAGTGGAGAGGCCGTGCCACGGTCCAGGCCAGGTCTGACCCAGCACTGGCACCCCTGAGCCTGCAGCATCATCCGGGGCATCGAATCCTCAGCCCGTTCCTCAGAGCAGCTTGGTGAGAGGGAGTGTCTGCTGTCAGAAGCAGTGGCGGAGGTGGCGGTTCCTGTGCGGAGAGAGAGTCCCAGGGGACACGCACAGTAGGGAGGGAGGAGGCGGCAGGAGCTTGGGTCGAGCAGACTGTGGCCCTGTGGTTCCATTTCAAAATGAGGAGCGCATTTCCAGAGGAGGAGAGTCTTTCTAGCTGTTGCTTGTCTTTCTAGCTGGCTGGAGCGAGTGTCCCTGGAAGGCCGCCCCTTCTGGCACCTGGCCACATAGGGGCTCAGGTGTTGTGGGGGCGCTGGGAGCTACCTGCCATGTCCAGGGTTGTAGACACGGGGAGTGGGTCAGCGAGGCTGGGCCGGCCTGGAGCCTGCCTGTGCCATCCTGGGAGCCTCATCTCTATCATGAGCGCCCGCTCCTCAGTCCTCAGACACCCTGCAGGTCCTGCTCCCAAAACATGGCTGGGTGTGCTCTTAACTCCAGAGCCACCTGGGAGGGCCTGCTGCCAGGTGGCCTGTCACGTTGCGGCAGGGGGGTGCCCAGGCTGGCTCTGAGGGTGGGAATCTGCGCTCAGCCTTTGGCCTCAGTGATCCTCACCCCCTTCTCTTGACAGGTCAGGGCGTCAGGCCAGAGGCCCCTCAGTGTTTGGGGTCATGTGCCCCATGGGGAGTTGGGGGGAAGCTCTGGCCCCTGGGGCTCCTCCTGAGCACCCTTCAGAGGGTTCCAGATCCCTCAGTGGCTGGGATGTGCCCTTCTGTGCTGCGCCAGGAGGTGCTGCTGTGAGGACGTCGGCAGAGTATTGTGGGACTGCCTTAACCGTAGCCTTCAGGTTAAGCAACCTCAGCTCCCATGTTGGAAGGCGAGACAGAGAGGCGGCCATGGGAGGGCAAACGGGGTCAGGCCTGGCCTTGGCGGTGCTTCCAGCCAGGCTGTGAGAGTGAGCCCCCAACTGTGTCCCTGGATGCAGCGAGGCGCCGCTCTCTGGGCTCATTTCTCTGGTTTCAGGGGGAAACTATTTTTAAAGTATCAGTCTGTCAGAAGCACACAGGCTTGTTATTGCCACACACAAGGTGATTTGAAGGCAGAATTCAAGCTTTAATTCCTACACTTTCAAGTTCTCCTTGGAAGTCGGTGAGCCAGACTTCCTCACTGAGGCTCCTTTATTCCCCCAGCCTTCTGCCGCGAGCGCTTGCCCAGCTTCCAGGGAGAGCCAGGAAGGCGGTGGCTGCTTTGGCCACGTGTCACAGGGAGTTGTTGGCTTCCCACAAGGAAACGGCCAAATGGGAGTGTAGGGAGTATCTTGGCCCAATTTGGGGGGCAGGGTCAGGAGGCAGCCTGGAGGAGGCCCGTGAGGCCTGGCACCCAGGTGACGAGCGGGCCCACAGCAGCCCTCTCCTGGCCCCACCCCACTCTGATGTCCCTCCAGCTCCCCAGTGTGGAGGTCAGCCCTGGCCATTGAGTCCCAGTGGCACTTCCAGAGTGGGTGTCTAAACCACTGCGCAGAGGCAGGTACCCTTCCTGTTCCTTTCCAGAGCCCCTCGGCCTCCCTTACTCCACACTTGCACCTGGAGGGGCTCCGGTTGGGAGGTGCATGTAAACCCAGTGCACCAGGATGGCACCAAGCAGAGGCCGCCCTGCAGCAGCCCCGTCCTTAGACTGTGGAGGGACCTGCGCCTTGCCCTCTTTCTGCCTGTGACGCTGAGACAGTCCTCAGAGGTTAGGGCTGCAGTGCAGATGTTTTCTCGTGTTCTGGCTCTCACACTGTGTTCCGTCCTTCCTCCACTCAAGTGATCCTTCTGAAATGGTGGCTCTGCAGGACCTGCCACTCAGCCAGAGGGAAGGTCGGGGCCTCAACGATGAGGCCACTTGGGACCCAGCTCTGTCTTCTGCCCTCCCCTCTGGCTGTCCCTGAAACGCGGCCTGTCCTGGTGCAGTCTGTCCTGGGACACTCGGGTTTGCTGCTTCTCTGCCTAAAATGCTCTTCCTGGGCCCGCGTAGGGCTGCCGCTCGCCTCGCGCAGGGCTCACCTTCCCTATCCTTGCCTGAAGACCCATCCTGCACCTCGGTCACTCCCACCGGAGGCAGGCTCTCTGTGACCAGCAGGAACTCTGGGCTGTGTCACGGTTGTATCCCTGACCCTGGATTGGCACCTCCCATGGCGTGGGAGCTAAGCAGAGGCTGGTGAATTAAGGAACTTTCAGGTTTACTTCTCAGTGTGTCTTTTATCTGTTCCAAACCACAGTTGTGAATGGGAGAGTTCACATTCGCGACTGGAGAGAGGAGACGCTGTGGGAAACAAAGCAACCGGAAGCGAAACAGAGAGTGCTCTCCAAAGCCTGCAAAACCCGCCTCTGCTGGTTCTTCACGCATCACCCTGACGGCTGTGCTCTGTCCGCGGACTGCTGCCCATTTGCCCATGGGCCTGCGGAGCTGCGGCCACCCCGGACCACCCCGAGGAAGAAGATTCCATGAGCTGTGTCCTTGCCAGCCAAGTCCTGGTCAGTGGGGGCCAAACCAAGGAGAGCTTCCCCAGCAATCCTCAGTGCCGTGGTCTCTGCTCTGGCTGTGTTTCAGCCCACCTCCTCCCAGCTTTCTCTAGATCCTCACGCCGATGAACCATGTTTCATAAACATCACCCGCCAGAGAAGCCACAGTTACTCAGAAGCCCCCAGCTGGGTACCTGGCTTGTTTCAGATGCAGCCACTTGAAACGTGCACAGCATCTTCGTATCACAAAGATCGTGCATGGATCCTTACAGTGTCTCCTGGGGGAGAGCAGCCGGGGATGCCTTGCACAGGTCCCTCCCAGGGCGCTGTCCGACGCCTGCCCCACCATGTCCACCTCTGTGAAGAGGTTGGGGCTCCCCAAGAAGCAAGACCGTATCTGCCAGCGTTTCTCACCACACTGGAGAGCAGCCACTCTGAAGCAGGGATCCACCAGACTGGTATTTTTAAAAAAGGTATAAGGCTTGCTCTGTTGAGGTTGTTTTTACAGTTACAGAGAATAAAACAAAACACCCATAATTTCCTCACATGGGCCAGTCAAGTGGCATGAAAAAAAAAAAAAATAGGTGAATTGTTGACAGGGCTTTAAAACTGTAAATATCACAGACAATAGAAAGGTAAGACCTACACCTTCCTCCCTCCTCCACGAGACCCTCTCCCCAGAAATACTGCAGCAGTTCTTTTTAGTCTTTCTAGAAAAAAAAATCCTGATTCATTTCTCTTTTATTGAGAGATGGGGTCTTGATCTCTCGCCCAGGCTGGAGTGCAGTGACACGATCATAGCTCACTGCAGCTTTGAACTCCCGGGCTCCAGCCATCCTTCTGCCTCAGGCTGTCAAGTGGCTGGGACTGTAGATGCACGTCACCATGCCTGGCCAATGTTAGAGGCGGGGGTCTTGCTATGTTGCCCAGGCTGGCCTTGAACTCCTGGGCTCAAGCAGTCCTCCCACCTCAGCCTCCCAAAGTGCTGGCATGACAGCCATGAGCCATGGCATCTGGCCCTGATGTTTCTATTTAAAGTTATTTCTGTGGTTTTATACAAAAGGCCACATGCAGACCACACTGTTCTGCCATTGACTTTCTGCAGTGTACCCTGGTGCCTCTCCACTGGGTGTATCCACCTGGTTATTCACGGCCGCCGTGTGGCATTTCATGGCAGCGCTGCAGTCGTCACTCCTGAGCAGTGAGAATAAATGGGCATCTACTCTGAAGGCACCTCAGCTCTGCAGCACCCCAGGGCAGTGCTGCCACGGACCCAGACCCTGCCCTCTGAGTTCTGAGTCAGTCCCAGAGCCCAGAGCCCAGGCTGAGGATGTGCCAGCAGGTACCTGGCCCTGGAAGCGTCCACCCTTCGTCTTACTGGGAGACTGGCGCTCCGTGGCCCCTTGGGGCAGGCCCCAGTTGGTCGAGCTGCTGCAGCTCTGGCTAGTGAGGCACAAGGGAGCTCTGCTGGGGCCTCTGGGGTCTCCACACTGGGAAGTTCTCCCTGCAGGGGACACCTAATGTAGAAGCCCCGAGGTAGCAACCAGGAGCCTAGCACCGAGGGTGGTGGAGCAGGAAGATGGAAAGAACTCTCTTCCCAAAGATGAGCCACAGAGCCGCACCCTCCCTCAGCCGCTGTGTTAGGCCCTGAGGCATCTTCCTGCCAAGCTGCACCAGGGTTTGCGGGTTTTGTTGCTCAGCATATCCAGGGTCACGTACTTCAGGACAAGTGACCTGATGCCCCTCGGCCTCCCAGCCCTGCAGCCTCGCTGGAGCTCTCCCTGCAGCAGGAAGGGCTGAGCCCAACCACAGAGGGGCTTGGGGCGACATCAAGGGATAGCAGAGCGGGGAGTGCAGGGAGCCCGGCCCAGAGGAGCAGCCCTGCCACCGCCTCCTGGAAGGGGCACACCTCCTGAGCTAAGCCCAGGACGCCACCCAAGCCTCAGGGCCTCCCAAGGTGTCCCCCAGGCCAGAGTGCACCGCCTCTGCCAGGCCCAGGATAGCTCCAGGTTGCTGGGCCCGTGTCTCCTCTCCCCTTCCCAGGTCTTTCCCAAGCCCAGAGCCCCTGCTTTAATTTTCCAGTGCGGGGAGACAGGAGAGTGGTCACAGAGCCTGGTTCTGTGCTCGGTGCGGCTGGACTCCAGACCTGGCTCCGGTGCTGCAGTCCTGGCGAGGGTGGTGGTCCTGGGGAAGACGAGCTCCCCCGACACTTGGCACAGCAGTTTCCAGTCATGAGCTGCAAGGACACAGTCTCAAAGGAGCATCAGATGGGGCTGGGTGCGTGTGGGGTGGCCCTGGCTCTCCCAGATGGGGTCCTGCCAGGCCAAGAACTGTTCTAAGTAGGGCCCACCATGGCCATAGGCCCCTCTGTGTCACCTGGCATAATCAGCTGGTAGAAACGGCCCTTGGTGACCACATCACCTGACCTGACCTCCAGGTTCTAGGTACCGTTTCTTACTACCCCCCAGCACCACTGTGCCCCTGTCCACACGTCATGTGACTGGGGGTCCGGCACGGTTACCTTGCAGCAATGAACGATGCATCTGTGGATGAAGGTGGGCAGATAGAGGTTTGGCGGGGGATGGTGTGGGGCACTGATCATGGCAGCCTGGCTGTGGCCAGCCCCAAGGGCTTCCCAGTGACTTCTCAGAGCCTGAGTAGGTATCCCCTGGACAGGTGGGATTGAGGGAATGCCACAAAGGTGGGCAGGAGGGGGAATCTCGCCAGGAGTACAGCGCGTCTACACTTATTTCCAGACTAGTGCCAGGCAGGCCCTAGGTCTCACTGGCTGAGAGGCAGCCTCTGTCCCCCGGCGCCCGAACTTGCCCCATCTGCTGCAGAGGAGACCCACCTGTGGTGAGCATTGTGGTCTTGGGGCCTGCAGGCGCCCTAGTGGAGTTACCATGGTGACCGCAGCCCCTTGGACTGGTGCTGGGGATTCAGACACCAGGTTGCACAGGCCTTGGCTCATGGCATGGCCAAGCTCTGGGGTCTGTCCCAGAGCTTGGGGTTGGCAGGGCAAGCTTCCTGGAGGAGGGGCTGAGGCCGCGTATTTTCCCTCTCATCCTGCTGTCCGCTGGGGCTACTCTCCAGGGCCACAACTGTTCACAGAACGAGGAACCCGGGCCTCGTGCAGAAGAGCCTTGTGTGGGTGAGAGTCCCAGGGAAGAGGCCGAGCCCTCTGCCGACTTGCCCCAGCTCATTTCTGCCTGACCCTTC
The DNA here is from genome assembly GCF_024542745.1 of Macaca thibetana thibetana. Classification (NCBI taxonomy): domain Eukaryota; kingdom Metazoa; phylum Chordata; class Mammalia; order Primates; family Cercopithecidae; genus Macaca; species Macaca thibetana. The sequence goes on from NC_065582.1 coordinate 181,490,382, forward strand.
CTTGTTGCTGGTTTTGCTCAGAAAACTGTATTGTGGACCTCATCGTTCTGGGAAAAGGTGGTTCATGAGAAAGCACAGTCATGTGTCACTTACCAGTGCAGATGCATTCTGAGAAATGCGTTGTTAGGTGATTTCATCATCCTGCCACATGAGAGTGTGCCCCACGCTCCCAGATGAGACAGGCTGCCCCACACCCAGACTATGGGGGACGGCCTCTCACTCTCGGAACACACGCCTCCACGGCTCATTGACTGTGCCGAATGCTGTACAGTTGTAACGCGATGATAAGTGTCTGTGCAGCTAAACGTAGAAAAGGTACAGTGAAAATATGATGTAAAAGAGAAAACATGCTTCAGCTGTGGAGGACACTCACCCTGATTGGGGCCTGTGGACAAGGCTGTGGGTGTCCGTGAGGGAGGGGGGTGCCTCTGAGGCCCTGCTGCAGGCTGGATGAACAGTACACTTAGGCCACACTCAGTTTATACTAAAAAATCCCTTCAGTAACACATTCACCTGAGCCTATTTCTAACTTTTTAATTTTATGAACTTTAAAAACATTTTTTACTCTTTTGCAATAACACTTAGCTTAAAACACACATTGTACAGCTGTATAAAAATGTTTTTCCTTTTTCTTTTTTTTGAGACGGGGTCTTGTTGTGTTGCCCAGGTTAGAGTGTAGTGGCGCCATCTCAGCTCACTACAGTAAGCCTCAGCCTCCTGGGCTTAACTGATCTCCTGCCTCAGCCCAAGTAGCTGGGACCACAGGCACGCGCCACCATGTTGCCCAGACTGGTCTTGAACTCCCAGACCTAAGCGATCCTCCTGTTAGGGGTGGCGAATATCCCAGCTGTCAGTGGCGAATTTAATGAATCTGCAGCAGCCTCAGCTCTTGCCTCCTTGGAAGAAAGAATTCATCTGAAGGGCATAAGGCAGAAAAAGGAGGCTGAGGCAAGTTTCCGAGTGGGAGTAGAAGTGTATTAAAAAGCTTCAGAGCAGGAAAGAAAAGAAAGTACCCTTGGAAGAGACCCAAGCATGCACTCTGGAGGTCAAGTGCAGCATTTGACCTTTTGATTTGGGGTTTTATATGTTGGCATACTTCTGGGGTCTTGTGTTCGTTTTCCTGTGATGCTTACCTTAGGGTGGGCTACCTGCATGCACGGTGCCCTCCTTGCACTCAGGATGTGAGCATTCGCAGTGTGTTTGAAAAGTTGTATGTGTGTTCACCTGAGGCTGCTTCCCTTTTCCGGTAGGATGCCCCCAGAAGGTCATGCTCTGCCATTTTGTCTCCTAATGCGCATGCTCTAGCCCACTCACCCAATTCCTGAGACTTTACTGGAAGCCATTAGTGACCAATTTCAAGTAACTTTATCTGTTGGGAAATTGCCTCTCCCTGGCGCGTGCGACCAATGATCGTTTTTAGAGAGGCAGAGTGACAACTGCAGGACCATCACCTTGAGGACTGAACTGATTGTTTATCTCGCCCAAATTCCTGTCTAAGGGGTCTGGGGAGTCCTGCCCTGCAAATCATAAATTCTCATCAGATGGGTTTTATTTAACCCTGTATATTATGACCTACTTTCCAACCTGACTCTGGCATAACATTACAAGTCAAGGAAGAAAAATCAAAGTAGTTTACCTCAAAATGTGTTTCTTTGCCCTATTTTGAAATGGCCCTACAAAGCTGTTCTGTGTGTGTGTTGGGGGGGCGGAATTTGCATCTGTAAAGAATCTCTGTTAACATAGCTAGATCTTTTTCTTCCAGACCCTCCCAATCCTAAAGAGATTAAAAGTCTAGCACCCTTTGAAAGGTCTGAATAGGAAACATTTGTCATCTATTGTCTCTAAGGGCAGCGACTATAAGACTTCAAAGAACTTTGGTCTCCACAATCTTTGTCTTAACCTGAACACTCCCTTTCTATCAATCAGGTCTTCAGACAAACTCAACCATTTGTCAACCAGAAAATGTTTAAATTCACCAATTCCCTCCCCCGCTCCAACGTTTGAGTTGTCCTGCCTTTCGGTATGAAACGAATGTATTTCTTTCTTTTTTTTTTTTTTTTTGAGACGGAGTCTCGCTCTGTCGCCCAGGCTGGAGTGCAGTGGCGCAATCTCGGCTCACTGCAAGCTCTCTACCTCCTGGGTTCAAGCCATTCTCCTGCCTCAGCCTCCCGAGTAACTGGGACCACAGGCGCCCGCCACCACACGTGGCTAATTTTTTGTATTTTAGAAGAGACGGGGTTTCACCATGTTAGGATGGTCTCTATCTCCTGACCTCATGATCCGCCTACCTCGACCTCTCAAAGTGCTGGGATTACAGGCGTGAGCCACCGCGCCTGACCAAACCAATGTATTTCTTAAATGTATTTGATTGATGTCTCATGCCTCTCTAAAATGTATAAAACCAGGCTGTACCCCAACCACCTTGGTCATATGTTCCCAGGACCTCCTGAGAACTGTGTCACCGGCCATGGTCACTCATATTTGGCTCAGAATAAATCTCTTCAAATATTTTACAGAAAACAAATACTTTACAGAGTTTTACTCTCTTTGTTTTCAACCTGATACTCACCTGACATTCCTGGTGGGTTGGGGTAGCCCTCTCCTGTCCCGCTGCTGCCCGCCTACCAGCCTACTGTGTCACTCCCGCCTCGGCCTCCCAAAGTGCTGGGGTTACAGGCCAATATTCTTTATATTATATCAGTTTTTCTTTTTATTTGTACTTTTAAACTTTTTTGTTAAAAATGAAAGCAGAAACACATTAGCCTAGGCGAGGCCTGCACAGGGTCAGGATCATCAGTATCACTGTCTCCCGCCGCCTCATCTTGTCCAATCAGAAGGTCTTTAGGTGACTAGCACACCTAGGGCTGTCACCGCCTATGATAACGGCTGCCCTCTGAATCCGTCCTGAAAGGCCTGCCTGAGGTTCTTCTTGAGGAAGTGTCACTCTTTAAAGAAACGATCATGGTGATGTGCTTGGTTTCCTTTTTTCATTATAGATTTGCTTGGAAGCAGATAAGGCACTATGAACATTCCTCTCTACAAAAGAAAGCCTTCCGTGTTGAGGTCTATGCTTCAGACTTATTAAGGTGTCTGTTGAGGTCTGCAAAGCTTTTGCTAAACCCTTCTTTGTAAATTTTCTTGGGGCTCATCTTGTTTTTTGCCAGTTGCCTTTTCTCTTGCCCCTTCTTCAGCTCTGCGTCCGTCTTCCAGTTCCAACAGCTCCTCATTGGTCAGTTCTTCAGGAACCACCTGGAGGCGCTCCCACCGCCGTCCTCCTCCAGTCCAGGCTGGAGTTGTTTGCCATCCCAGCCACGGCCGTGTTGAGTTTTGCAGCCTCCTCATCCTGGGCAAAACCCTTGAAGTCCTGGGTGAACTCTTGTGTGTCCTCCCCTGGATGCCACTCACACACACCTTGGCAAGCATGCCTGGGTCATCACCCCAAGCTCAAACAAGGTTTCGGGCGCAGCCCTAGTTGCCATCCTTCCACAGTTGCATCAGTGCCTTCTCGGCAGACTCCAGCTGAAGCTATAGCCCGGACAAAGGACCTCCTCAGACAGGAGGCCTTAAAAGCTGCTGTGAGTGCTGGGTCCATCGGATCAAAGGAGTGGTGTTTGGACGGGGAGCCACTGTGACATAGGGGTGAAAATCACCAGTAAGAGGAGGAAGTGTGGGTGCAGCACCACCAACAAGCAAGACCTTGAAAGGAACTGTGTTATCTGGCAACACAGGAGGGATGAAAATCACCAATAAGAGCAGGATGTGCAGGAGCAGCACCACCCACAAGCAAGACCTTGAAAGGAACTGTCATCCGGCAACTCAGGAGGGCCTCTTGGAAGAGGCGTGAGCCATTCCTAACTCCCTTGTTCCCGCACTGCCCTGGCCCTGTGTGCTCACTGTCTGTCTTGAAGGGCCTGGGGCTCTCATTGTGCAGGATCACATAGTCTGCAACATGGCCACCAGGCAAGGCTGGTATCCTGTCCTTAAAAGCCTGGAAGCCTGGCATTGACTTGGCCTCCTTATGGATGAAAGTGAAACACCTATGCAAAAATTCTATCAGTGAGAAAATAATGACAGTGAAAGATCTGAGCTAACCCACCCTACATCTTACCTTTCCCTGAATTAATAGTGCTGGGCTAACTTTGGAAGACAGGCTGTAGTTTTGTTGTTGCTGTTGTTGTTGTTGTTGTTTTTGAGATGGAGTCTTGCTTTATCGCCCAGGCTGGAGCTCAGTGGTGCAATCTTGGCTCACTGCAATCTCTGCCTCCTGGGTTCAAGTGATTCTCCTGCCTCAGCCTCCCGAGTAGCTGGGATTACAGGTGCCCGCCACCATGCCCGGCTAATTTTTGTATTTTTAGTAGAGATGGGATTTCACCATGTTGGCCAGGCTGGTGTCAAACTCCTGACCTCAGGTGATCAGCCTGCCTTGGCCCTCCAAAGTGCTAGAATTACAGGCGTGAGCCACCGCACCCAGCCTAGACTGTAGTTTAAATTACAGTAGGCCTTGCCCCAAACCCAGCTGCTTTTGTAAAGCTAATGGAAGGCATCAGACTGGGGGAGGAGAGGAGTCCTGCTAAGGCACAGACATGAATGATTGCCAGCCATTATATCGGAGAGTATAAGACATGCAGCTTCCCCAATTACTCCTGCAAATAACATCACTATTGTAGAACCCGAGATTGGCCTTTTGAGGTATCTTTTCAGGTTTTCTGCATGTCTGACACCCATGGCTCCACTTGGACCCGTCACCCCTGCTCCTGTGGCCCCCACAGAGGCAATTCAGCCCACAGGAGGACAGCTTCGATCCTCTGATTTCATCTCTGTCCCAACCAATCAGCAGCAGGAACTTTTTACCTGGCCACCCCCACGCCTTCCCCGAAACTGCCTTTGAAAAACCCCTAACCTACAAGCTTTGGATGACAATGATTTGAGTAGTGACTCAGTCTCCCACATGGAGTGGCCAGCCTTGTGTCTGTTAAACTCTTTCTCTACAAAAATGCCATGGTCTGTCTTTGTGCAGTGGACAGGAAAAATCCCTTGGGCGGATACAAAAGTCCTTTCAGGCATCTGTTTCCAGAATAGGGAGGTTTCCTCCATATTGAAGATTTGCTGTGGCAGGTAAATTTCCTCCATAATAGAACTTCCAAAACTCTTCAGCTGCCTTCACGTCAGCACCCACAGACCCAGCACTCACATGAACATTATGTAATGCATAACAATCCTCGAACCATGTAAACCACCCAGAACTAGCAGTAAATCCGACACCAAAGTTGGGTCCAGCCTTTCTTTTCAACATTGAAAACTTACTTTTTGCTCTGGCCATGATCGCCATGGTGCTGAAACCGCCTCTGCAAAAATTATAACAAAATTATGACAGTGAAAGAGACAACTAACCTAACCGACTCCATCTTGCTTCTAACCTCCTAGCTGTCCTTGTTCATTCCCAGGCGTAGGCTCAACCGACTTTGGGAGGAACTTAGTTTATGGTGTGAAAGGAAAATAAATCTTGGGGCCCCAAAATCACTAAGCCAAAGGGGAAAGACAAGCTGGGAACTGCTTAGGGCAAACCTGCCTCCCGTTCTATTCCTAAAAAAAGATAACTACTAAGATTAAAAAGCTACATACCTCCCTCACAAGGACATTCCTTGTGGACAACTGGCAGAACTCAAAGCCACCCCTCTGGTCACTGAGATAGATGCATCTCTGACTGCCTCCTTTGGAAAGGCCAATCAGAAACTCAAAAGAATGCAACCGTTTGTCTCTTATCGACCTATGACCCGGAAGTCCCCTCCCTGCTTCGAGTTGTCCCACCTTTCTAGACGGAACCAATGTATACCTTACATATATTGATCGACGTCTCATATCTCCCTAAAATGTATAAAACCTAAAATGTATAAAAGCTGTGCCCGACCACCTTGGGCACATGTCTTCAGGACCTCCTGAGGCTGTGTCACGGACACACATCCTTAACTTTGGCAAAATAAACTTCCTAAAATTGACTGAGACCTGTCTCAGATATTTGGGGTTCACAATGCTTTAACTTTGAAACAAAGACAATAACAACTCTTTTCCCAAACAAAGTCCCTTCCTGCCTGAGGATCAGACTGCCTTTGTAGGACTAACAAATTTGCCATGAGATTAGAAATTATGGTTCAGGAGTAATGCAGCTGCAGGTGGTGGGATTCTGAACCTCCTTAAACTGCTCCTGTGATAACTTAAGATCAGTGTTTAACATATTTTGCAGACCCTGTATGCAGTGGATCCGCTGGCACCACCCAAATAGATAAATTGGCCCATCTGGTCTTGTGGCCCACCACCCAGGAATGGACTCAGCTCATGAGGACAACTTCAGCTCCCTAAGATTTTATCTTGGACCCGACCAGCACTCCCAAGCCACTGGCCCTCTACTCACCAAGTTATCCTTAAAAACCTCAATCCCTGAGTTTGATTTGAATAATAATAAAACTCCCATCTCCCACACAGCCAACTCTGCGTGAATGCAGCTCCTGATTGCAATTTCCCTGTCTTGATACATCGGCTCTGTCTAGGCAGTGGGCAAGGAGAACCCACTGGGCGGTTACAGTGCGGAGAGGGATTCGCTACTCTGTCTGGTCTTCAGCCCATGTCGGATCCAGGCACCTCTCGACTTTCTGTTAGTCGCCTTGCTTTCAGCGAAGTGGATCCTTTCGGCATCCACTTTACAATGGTCGCCTTGCTTTCACGGAGGTGGGCTCTTTGAGCAGCCGTCACTTTGTCCTTGCTCATCAGGGCTCATCAGGGACCTGCCTGCCTGGCGAGCATAACCGCCTCTGATTTTCCACCTTCGTGGTCCTTAGTCGCTTGTCATTCCATTTTCAGGTCAGTCACTGGCAATAATGACTCTTACTGGTCTCTTACCAGCAACAGTAGCTGTGGATCTCGTATGCTTAGGGACCATGATGAACAAACCACACGAGGTCAGGCACAAGAGGAAAGTGTGCAATTGAGACATGCAGAAAACACCAGGTGTGTAAGGCAGCGGTGGGGTGATGGAACGCACAAAGTGTGAAAGGAAAATCAATCTCGGGACTCCCAAATCACTCAGCCGAAGAGAAGAGTCAAGCCGGGAACTACGCTAGGCAAACCTCCCATTCTATTCCTAAATAAGATGGCTACATAGATTTTAAAAAGCTACATACCTCCCTCACAGTTTGTCCCCTGGGAAATTCCTTGTGGGCCCCAAGATCTTTACCCTAAAACAGTTGTGTTAAATTTCACCCTCACAATGTAAAGGGATAACTCATCTTCACAGGTACAGGACAAAGGACAGAGCTCAAAGTCAGCCCTCTGCTCACCTGAGACAAATGCATACCTGATGGCTTCCTGTGTCCTACGTTTGTTCTATCCTAGTAGAAATGCAGGTTCACCGAGCCAGACTAAATTGTGTATTCAGTGAAAGACTGATCGAAGACTCAAAAGAACACAACTGTTTGTCTCTTGTCTACCTGTGACCTGGAAGCCCCTGCTTCCAGTGGTCCCACCTTTCCAAACCAAACCAGTGTTCATCTTACATATGTTGATTGATGTCTCATGTCTCCCTAAAATGTATAAAACCAAACTGTGCTCTGGCTACCTTGGGCGCATGTCATCAGGACCTCCTGAGGCTGTGTTATGGGCGTCTCCTTAACCTTGGCAAAGTAAACTTTCTAAATTGGTTGAGACCTGTCTCAGATATTTTGGGTTCAAATACCTAAGGGAGGTATGAAGCTTTTTTTTTTTTTTTTTTTTTTTTTTTTTTTTTTTTTTAGTCTTTGCAGCTGTCTTATTTAGGGATAAAATGGGAGGCAGGTTGCCTGATGCAGTTCCCAGCTTGACTCTTCCCCGTGGCTTGGTGATTGTCTTCTGGGAGCATCGTCGTCGGTGTGTTCTGTGGTGGACTGAAACATCGCGATGCAGCGCATGCGTAAGCATGAAACACGGGTGAACAGTGGGCTTTCATCAGCTCCCAGCTGCTCTTTCCCAACACTGGCTTTCATCCAGGAAATGGCTGCCATGGCTGTTTGGAACAACCTGACTTGTCCACCATGAGAGTCCTCATTCAGGAGAAGACAACATTTGGAGACCCCAGGTTAGGGTAGGGAGACTGTTCACACCTGGAACAGGAGGCAGCTGTGCCCCTGTCTCTTCCTCACAACCCTGCTGCACTTGGCAGTCTGCATCCATTGTCATAGGTAAACCCCCATGGGGTGTCAGTGACCTGGTGCTACAGAGGAGAAAACTGAGGCTCAGAGAGGTTAAGTGACTTGCCCAGAGTCACACAGCAATTGTCAGAGTCAGGATTTCCACGCTGGGCTGCAGCCTCCTGGCAGGGCTCTTCCCTGTGAGGCCCTTGACCAGAGGGACACTCGGGGTTTAGTCTGGGGGTGGGCATGCATTTGTTTTTTACCCTCCAGTCATGGTGGATGGTGGTTTCTCATTGGTGGTGAAGTGGAGCTTTCAAAATGAATCCATTTCAGTAAAAAAAGTGGGTCAACTAAATACAAAATATTAACTAGATGACAGTTTTTTTGGTGCATAGAGAGGGACGATATCACAAAGGCAACCCTCAAATTATGCAAGCTTGGAAAACACTGCCTCATGTCTCCTTCCAGAATCAGGAGCAGGCAGCACCCGCATCTCAGCGCACACCCTGTCACTGTCTTGCGCCTGACAGTGAGGCAGGAGAATCGGGTCTCGAGGCAGGGAACCTAAGGCCAGTTCGTGCTGACTGGATACGGAAGGCAACTTCCTTTTCGACCCCTCCTTTTTTTGCTGGCAGTTGAAACATGAAAGTACCTCTGATTGGTTCCCTCCCACAAACAATCAGACTGGTTGTGGGCCAAGGCCTATTCTTCATTCTGATTGTTCCCCCCCTGCAGCCAATCAGACTGGTCACAAGCCACTACTTCATTTGCATAGAGTGAACCAATGAGAAACCTTCATTTTTATAGAGTGAAGCAATGAAAAACCTTCATTTGCATATAGTGAACCAATGGGAAAGCTTCATTTGCATAGAGTGAACCAATGGGAAGCCTTCATTTGCATAGAGTGAAGCAGTGGGAAACCTCTAGAGGGTATTTATACCCCAGAAAATTCTGTGACAGATGCTCTTGAGCCACTTGCTCAACTCCACTCCCTCTGTGGAGTGTACTTTTGTTTAAAATCTCTGCTTTTACTTCCTTCCTTTGTGCATTGTGTCCAATTCTTTGTTCAAAACACCAAGAACCTGGACAACTACCCTCACTCAGTAACAGTAGTCTCTGACTTCCTTGTTCTCATCCCGGCCTGGGCTGCAGCAGCACCTTGGTCTCCTCATCTCTTAGACGGTGGTGGGACACCTGCTGGCCAGGCTGCAGTTGAAATGGAAGGCAGGAGTGGGTGTTTACGTCTCAGGCCCACCCCACGCAGGAGCTCAGCCATGTAGTTGGGACTGTCGGTTGCTGCAGGGCACTCGACAGTAGAAAGACCTCTGGGCAGTGAACCAGAGGCAGCTCCTCTAAATGAGATGCAGAGGTCCCCAAGAAGGAAAGTGAATTGCTCAGGGTCACGGAGCTGTGTCATTAATTAGAAACACAAATTAATCTATCCTGCAGATGCAGGCGGTCACTGTGGCTCCCTCAGGGAGAGAGGACTGAGTCTCAGGGGCGGCCAGTAAATTTTCACCTCTATGGTAATTAGGAATTCCGTGATTTTTTTTTCTTTTTTTTTTTTAAGCACCAAATGGGGTTAAAATTTGTTTAAATTAATTTTTAAAAATTAATTTTTAAAAGGAGTTTAGTGATTTTTAATGAAAGGAGACCATAAGAGGTCTTTATGATGGTGCCCTGGGCTTCCCTCTCACTTATTCTGAGGCAGAAATTAAAGAAAAATAAATACTGTGTTTATTCAGTCTAAGAAAAGTAAAAGCTAAGGCCTAGAATGTGGCAAGGCAAGGGCTGAAAAGAAAAGAACAAGTTTTTTTCTATTTAGCAGCTCACTTCAAGGAGTTATAAGATAATGCTGTCTGAAAAGCCAAGGCTAAAGGAATGGGCTTTAGACACTTTTTCCTTCTCCACAGCAAGGTTGATGGAAAGAAAAAAAAAAAAAAAAAAGACAAATTCCTTTACTGTTATTCCTTTCCTTAGTCTCTTAAGCATGATTATGTTTTACAAATGTCTGTATTTAGCCAGTTCTTGTTTTTCTTTCGATGCAGCTACAAGGCCACTGGCTATGCAAGGTCCACAAGCTATGCACTATATGATTAACTGCTTTTGTTTTGCTTTTGTAAGCCGGCTTATAAAATCCTGGCTCTGTCTTTGTTCAAGGCTCAGCTTTTTAGATGTGAGTCCACTGAGCCGGTGTGTACCTTAAAATAAACAATCCTCCTGTTCTCCATATCAGTCGTCTCTCTAGTCCTCTATTTCCCACAACATTTTAGATGCCACTCAGGTGAGAGGCAGTGAGGATTTTCCCCTCAGGGTTCTTCCCTTTGCCCACCTGAGCTACCTTCATAGCATGGTGGATGGGAGCTGTGCCACTAGGGCTGTCATGGCAGGGCTGGGAAAATCCCAGGGGCAGGGAGCAGGAGCTGTGCCCTCTGCTGGGCTGAGAGCACAGCGTTGCTCAGCTGTGCTTCTCACGGTCCCTCCCCAGGCTCCATGGACTCCCACCCACTCCAGTGCAAATCAGAACTCAGTGGAAGACATCAGGAGAGTGGACATGCAGGTTTTGGAGATCCTCCCTTTGTGGGTCCCCCTTCTCTGGGGTTTTCTCCTCAATTTGCAATAGTTTGGGCAGCTGTGAACTCCATCCTCTGATTCCTCAGGGAGTGAAGATGATGACACTTTTCTTGATTTGTAGCCTGTGCACTGCGTGGTCTGGCAGTTTCTTCCAGAAAGCCGGGTAAATGTAGATTCTACCTTGTGCACCTCCCTTCTTGTAGGGGTGGACTCCTGTATTCATCTGTTCTCAAATTGCTATAAAAAAATAGCCAAGACTGTGCTATTTACAAAGAAAAGAGGTTGAATTGGCTCATGGTTCTGCAGGCTGTCTAGGGAGCATGATGCTGGCATCTGCTCAGCTTCTGCGGAGGCCTCAGGAGACTTACAGTCATGGCAGAAGGCAAAGGGGAAGCCGGCATGTTTCCATATGGCCAGTGCAGGAGGAAGACAGAAGAGGCAGCGATTTTCTTTCTCAATGTTATGGAAAGGATGATGCCTCCTGCTGTTTACTTAGGTTTGATAAAATGCAGTGTCTACCCCTGCCAGGGTGCTGAAGGAGGGTCCCATGTTGAGACAGCCACACCCGCCCAACATCCACGCCTCCCCTCGTTCCCAGCTACCTGCGTTAGCCTGGGCCACGGGTCTGGCTGATGGTCTGTGAGTAGAAGTGATACCCCCGTGACCTGTGCGGAGATGCCAGGGGCCACATGTTCTGGGTGGGGAGTCAGCAGATGCAGGGGCAGGGGGGCATGGGAGTGAACCCCCACCTTTACAGTGAGAGCCATGGGGCCCTCTATATCTGTCAGGGGATGGTGGACCCTGTGTGGTCCAGTTGCCCAGAGGAGGTACCCTTGAGCTGGAGCTTGAGAGGTAAGGGGGTCCCTCATGGGAGGTGAGTTTGTCTTTTCCCCTGTCTGTGGTTCTGTGGTTCCAGGTGCAGCAGGGGCGCGGCCTTCAGCCCAGGAGGAGGGGCTGGAGATTCAGTTCCCCAGAAGCTTCAGAGTGTGGCCATTGAGGAGGCCTGGGTTAGAGGTGGCCTCCTGAGACGTGGCTCCGGGTTCCAGGGGCCTGGGGCTCTGGGGTGAGCTGTGAACTGCCATCCGGCACAGGGGACTTGCCCCAACACTGTGCTGAGAGACCTGCTCCATCTTCTGCCTGGGCCCCCTGCCCTGGGCCGTGTCTGTCAAGGTGACCCCAGCCCGTGAGCTGAGGTGTTGCACAAGAAAATGCAATGCTGCCAAACAGCAGCCTGCCTGGCCAAACCCTTTCCAGGAATTCTCCTCCTGCACCTTCCATACATTTCTCCATCCACGGAGCCCCAGGCCTTTGCCTTCCCTCTTCTTCAACCCTCCAATTTTGGTTTCCTCTCTATTCTCCCTTTAGAATTGAGTAGGCTGGGGCAGGGGTGAGGGTGTGTGTGTGGGAGATTGTGGGGTGGGGAGGGAGGGGAGTGTCCTGAGGGTCCGTTGAGGGTGATGCCCCTTTCACCACCACCACCAAAGATGAAACCAACAATAAAGTAAATACCGCGTGTTCTCATCTGTAAGTGGGAACTAAATAATGAGAACACGTGGGCAGAAAGAGGAGGACCATAGACATGGGGACCTACTTGAGGGAGGAGGTTGGGAGGAGGGCCGGGTTCAGAAGAAAACACAAAACTGTTGGATACTAGGCTGAATACCCGGGTGATGAAACAATCTGCAGCCTGAATCCCTGAGTCAGGAGTTTACTATATAACAAACCTGCACATGTACACTTGAGCAAGAAATAAAAGCTAAAATAGAGCTCTCAGCCGATGGGCACAGTGGCTCATGCCTGTAATCCCATCACTTCAGGAGGCCAAGGCAGGAGGATTGCTTGAGTCCAGAAGTTCAAATCCAGCCTGGACAACATAGCAAGACCCTGTTTCTATGACAAAATTAAAAATTAGCTGGGAGTGGTGGCATGTGCCTGTAGTCCTAGCTACTCCGGAGGCTAAGGCAGGGAGGATTGCTTGAGCCCAGGAGTTCCGGCCTGGGCAACTGAGTGAGATTCTGTGTCTAAAAAATTAAAACCGGTCAGGTGCAGTGGCTCATGCCTGTAATCCCAGCACTTTATGAGGCTGAGGCAGGTGGGTCACCTGAGGTCAGGAGTTCAAGACCAGCCTGGCCAACATTGTGAAACCCTGTCTCTACTAAAAATGCAAAAATTAGCTGGGCTTAGTGGCATGCACCTGTAATCCCAGCTACTTGGGAGGCCAGGGCACAAGAGAGAATCGGTGGAACCTGGGAGGCAGAGGTTGCAGTGAGCCAATATAATGCCACTGCACTCCAGCCTGGGCAACAGAGTGAGACTGCCTCTCAAAAAAAATAAAATAAAATAAAAGCCCTAGTCCCCTTAGTCTTAGTTGGGGCTGAGCTCAGTCTGTCCTGGAATCTCTTCCCCGCTCCAGGGGTCTGAACGAAGCCAATCTTGCCACTTTTCACAAGTGTCTGGCGTGCACTGTTTTACTTTTTTTTTCTTCTTTTTTTTTTTTTTGAGGCAGAGTCTCACTCTGTTGCCCAGCCTGGAGTGCAGTGGTGTTGACCTTGACTCACTACAACCTCCGCCTCCTGGGTTCAAGCAATTCTTGTGCCTCAGCCTCCCGAGTAGCTGGGATTACAGGCGTGCACCAACAATCCCAGCTAAATTATTTTGTATTTTTAGTAGAGATGGGGGTTTCACCATGTTGACCAAGCTGTTTTTGAACTCCTGGGCTCAAGGGATCTGCCCACCTCAGCCTCCCAAAGTGCTGGAAAGACAGGTGTATTTCCTGTGATGCTGGGACCCCCTCCCTGTGCCGTAGCACCCATAGATTGAACGACTTCTCCGGTGTGGGGGTGAGAACGGCTTGGGAAGCGCTGTATGAGGAGGCACTGCCCTGGGCCAGAAACCTGGATGCAGCCCTGCCAGGCCCCCAGCTGAGGGGCAGGCGGCCGTGCCACCCCTCAGTGGATCCGATTGAGTGCCTGCTGCGTGGCCAGCAATTCCATGTGCTGGGGATAGAGGAGTGACAGCAGAGGTGATGGCTTGTGCATGCACAGGGCGGGAGGTGGCCTGTGGTGGGGCTGACAGGGGGCCTGGGGGGACACCTGGTCCATCCAGGGGTGTGGGGCAGGAGAGACCCTGCCCCCACAACTGGCCTCTGCAGTTAGAAGTCTGAGAGATGGTGTGTAGGGTGCTGCTATTAATAGCAGCGTGAGCTCTGGGACCGGATGTTCTGGGTTCAAATTCTAGCTCTGCCTCTTAAGAGCTTGCAACCTTGGGGAAGTCACTCAACTTCCTGTGCCTCAGTTTCCTCCTGGGAAAAACGGGGATGAGGATAATCTTGGCAGAGGATTGTTGAGAAGGTTGAGTACATTTGGAGTCTAACAGCTTTAGCGGGCGCTTGGCCACTGTGAGAACTCTGTGAGGGTTAGCGATTTAACACAAGGGCCTTCTTTTTTTTTTTTTTTTTTTTTTTTGAGGCGGAGTCTCGCTCTGTCACCCAGGCTGGAGTGCAGTGGCCGGATCTCAGCTCACTGCAAGCTCCGCCTCCCGGGTTTACGCCATTCTCCTGCCTCAGCCTCCCGAGTAGCTGGGACTACAGGCGCCCGCCACCTCGCCCGGCTAGTTTTTTTGTATTTTTTAGTAGAGACGGGGTTTCACCATGTTAGCCAGGATGGTCTCTATCTCCTGACCTCGTGATCCGCCCGTCTCGGCCTCCCAAAGTGCTGGGATTACAGGCTTGAGCCACCGCGCCCGGCCAACACAAGGGCCTTCTCACCAGGCTCTGGAAGATGGGACATTCCTTTGCTATTTGAGATATTTTTGGACTCTTCCTCTCCCTCTTTGCCCCTTTCCCTTTTCCTTTCCCCTTCTTCCCTTTTTCCTTCCTATGGGAAGCTAGCTGGGAGGTGCTCAGTTGGGGCCCTCAGCGCCTGGAGTCTCAGGCTCTGCTGCCATCGGCTGTGAGCTCAGCAGCCCCCGCCCTTTCTGGGCCCCAGCCTCTCCATCCAAAAACCAGAAGGCTGCCTGGAAGGTTCCAGAAGTTGCTCTTGGCCCGGACCCCTGCCCACGTCTATCTGTTGAGGAGACTGGTTCCCCTCTGGGGACAGCTGGCTTCCTGCCTCTTCCTGGGTCCCTGGGGAAGTCTCCCCTCTCCCAGGAGGAGACAATGATTGGTCCTCTGAGCAGCAGCTGAATTTTACAGAAGGGCTATTGATTGTTTTGTTCAAAGAGGGAGAACAAATTTGGTTTTGTGAGTCATAACATGACATTCTCCAAAATGGTTCTGACCCATAAAACGAGGGCTTCTGGTGATATCAGCCCTGAAGGTTAATGGGTATGTTTTCAGAACACTGTTCTGGGAATGACTCCAGAAACTTCCCTGAGTGCATCCATGGGGATGGTCCTCGGGACAGGCAGCTGCCATGAAATAGACATCCTGCCCTGCCTGCTTCCTGTTGGTGTTTGTTGACCACATCTGCAAGCCTCTGATGGAGCAGGGGGTGAGGTGGAGGGAGAGGAAGCTTCTGAATATTTCTAATCTTCAGCTGCTTAAAAAACTGCAATGAACTTAGTGGTTTCAAGGACACATATTTATCTCACAGTGTGGTGGGTCTGAAGTATGAGGGCAGTTTAGCAGGGTTCGCCGCTCAGGGTCACATCAGGCTGCAGTCACGGTGCCAGCCAGGGTGGTGGTCTCAGCCGAGGCTCAGCCGGGGCAGGCTCTGCATCCATACTCACCAGGATGTTTGCAGTATTTGATTCCTTGCTGGCTATTGGCCAGAGACTTCTTGTACCTCAGTTTCCTCCTTGGCAAAGTGGGGTTGATTTTTCCCACAGTGCCCGCTCCCAGGGTCAGCTCACACACAGCAGCACAACTGGTTACCATCTTATGCAAGGCTGTCCAGGAAGCAGTGCCATTGCCTTGGTGGATGCTGTTGGTGAGGTGCAGGTCCCAGGTCCTGCTTGCACTCAAGGGAGATTAATCAAAGGTGTCAGCACCAGGAGACGGGGAACATGGGCCACCACAGGGTCTGTCTGCCACTCTCTGCATTGGCCCAAGACCACTTCTTTTTCACCTTTGAACACACAACACACACAGGCACACACAGACACAGCACAGGCTTGAATACCATCAGGATGAGGTAATGTCATGGAATGAGGGGGCATTCTTCACCCCTCACCTTCCACATAAGAGGCAGAGGCCAATGTTTGTTTCCTGGCTGTGACCCTGGGCTGCCCTCCCACTGGGTCTCTGCTTCCTTATCTGTAGAGGGAGGACTCAGACTTGGCAGTGGTTCCTGGACAATTCTCAGCCAAAGAAGCCGGTCCCCTTCCCCAGGCTGCAGGCACCACATTTAGGGGTGTTCTCCCACACGATCCCTCGGCACACACACACTTGAGGGTCCACTCCATTCACCTTGCAGGGCAACCTGCCCCCCACAGCCCCAGGAAGGGTGGTGCTCTATCCCAGCAGACTCCTCTGCACACACACCCTTGAGGGTCCACTCCATTCACCTTGTAAGGCAACCTGCCCCACTACAGCCCCAGGAAGGGCGGTGCTCTATCCCAGCAGACCCTAAGCTGTGGCTGCAGCAGTCAGACCGGCTTGAGCATCTGCCCCTGGGAAGTAGCCTAAAGCAAGAGAATCACCCACGTGGGAATCCTGACCCAGGTGTGGAGGACACTGGGCTGACAGTGTGCACAGGACCATGCACCCACCAGCAAGGGACACAGCACTCGGTCCCAGAGGCGGCCTCTGTCACGGCCCCAGCCTGCAGAATGATCTCAGGTGGCCTCCCAGATGGAGGGTTGGGTGGAGCTCCTGGGCCACACACCTCAGAGGACACAGCACAGAGCCGGCGCCCAGTAAGACGTAGGGAACTTTCCACCCCGATGCCCACACAGGGGTCCTGCCACCAACGGGGGTCAGGTGGACACAGGGTTCTCTTGGGAACAGAATTCCCCCCCAGGAAGAAGCTGCTTCACGCCTGTCATGGGCTGAACTTTGTCCCCTCAAATCTGTGTTCACCAGAACTTCAACATGTGACCAGATTTGGAACAGGGTCTCTGTAGATGCAATCAAGGTAAGATGATGTTATATTGGGTTAGGGTGGCCCTAAATCAAATGACAGTGACATGAGGAGTGGACACACCCACACACAGGAAGAGGCTGTGAAGATGGAGACAGAGATTGGACTGTGGTCACAAGCTGAGAAACACCAAGGCTGGCCAGCAGTTCCTGGGCGCTGGAAGAGGCAGGAGGACGCTCCCCAGGACCTTCCTCAGCAGTGGGACCCCCTGGCAGCTGGGCTTTGGACTTCTGGCCTCCAGGACTAGGACACAGTACATTTCTGTGGCTTGAGCCTCTTTCATTTGTGGTACTTTGTAACAGCAAACTCGTTTCATGATTAGGAGCTGAATACGTCCCCAATTAGAGGTGGATTTCTGTGTTTGCATCCCTACGACAGGGGAGATGATGGTGAGGATGGTTGTTCATAAGAGGCAGAACCCGTTACTGCTGTCTGTGGCGCTGGTGTGGCAGAAGGGGAACCGTCAAAGCGGCGGCCTCTTATGAAGACGGTTGTTATAGCCTGGGCTGCTTTGCCCGGCTGGGGTCCCAGTTGCTCCAGCACTGCTAGACGGTGGCTAGACCCGGCACAGAGGCTCTGGCGATCGATCAAGTTGGATACGGGGCAAGGCCCCTGTCTTCCCTCTGGCCGTATCACTATGGGGTTGAGCAATGTGCAGGCCGGGAGCGCCCAGTTCTGTGGGGCCCGCCAGCCCAGCTGCCCCTGGTTCCCGGGAGTTCTCTGCCCATGTAATTCCCAAGCCCAAGATCCAAACCCAGGGGCCTCCTCCCTGTTTTAAATTCAAGGGCCGCTTCCCAGGCCTCACCTTTGTCGACTTCCGCAGTGCTTGCTAGGGGCCCCTCGGGCTCCCGAGGCTTCCAGAAACTTCCTCTCCTCTCTCTTTGGCCTGGGCCCCGGCTCCCAGTTGCCTCCTGTGTCCCCACGTTTCTGGCTGTTCTTCAGTGCCCTGGTTGCTTCTCCTCCACCCTCCTAAATGTTGGAGTTCCGGGAGGCTCTGAGCCCCTCTTTTTCTTATCCTCCTGACTAGCTTCATCTCCAGCAAGCCCTCACATGCACCTCTGTGCCAAGGCGTACAAACCTCAGCCTGTCCTGGCTTCGCTCCCAAGCTACGGGACAGGGCATCTCCCCAGAGGCTCCCAAGCCCGCGGTGCCCTCTGCAGTCCCTGCACCCGTCCACACCTGCTCTTTCTTGCTCCCCCTCCAGCCTCTGGGCCACTGAGCCTCTGAGGTTGGTGGGCATCTTGGTGGTGGCTGCTGGGCGGGTCTCAGGGTGGGGCAGGGTCTGCACTGCATGAAATGGACATGGCGTGGTGTAAGCCCCTCAGCCTGACATTCAGTGCCCTTTCCATGCTGCTCATGCCCCCACCTCCTAGGCTTTCCCCATGGCCCACCTGAGTCTCCTGCAGCTCCCGCAGGACTGAGCAATGGCCCCATTCACTGAGGCAGTGAGTCCATTCTGCCTGTGCCTGCTCCCTTTCCCACCAGGTCCCTGTGCCAGCTTTCCTGCCTTCCCTCTTCCTCCTGGGCCTGGGTTGCTGCCCTCCTTCCCTGGAGCTGTGCCAGCTCCAGCCTTTCAGCCAGCAGCTCCTGCCCCGCCCCGCTCGTTGTGTCGAGACCTGGGCTCCATGCTGACCCGCAGTGTGTACGGAGCTCCTGCCAGTCCTTGGGTGTGGACCTGTGCCGGGTCTGTATCCACCTGCAATAGCTCATCTCTTCCACCCGGGAGGAAGGTCCCATCGTCCTCCCTGTGGGGAAGAGGGCACTGATGCTTGGCAGAGCTCTTCCTGGGGTCTCAAGGGTCTGCTCCAAACCCTTGCTCTCACCCCTGTCACACTCCAGGCACCCTGGCTGCACCTGCAAACTGCACTCTGAGGTGGCAGCCCTGCCCTGCTGGTGCCAGCCCCCTCTGCCTCACCACCCCAGTCCTCGAGCTCCCTGGGGCTGAACGCCACTTCTCTGGATTCTAAATAGGCCCCCACAGGGTACCTGTTCCTGCATCCACCGCTTCCCCCAGCCTCCTGGTCTGGGTCCTGCTGATTCTGGTCATTACTCACCTTCTGCTCAACCCACCCTCCCCTGCGTGCTGCCCCCAGCTGCAGAGGAACGCCCCCTCCAGGTCCCACTCCCTCCACCAACAACAACTGATCTGTCCTTCCTCCTGGCCGCGTGACCTCTCAGGCAGAGGCGGTGCCACACTGAGGGCCCTGGCAACCTCTCTAGGTCTCTGTCCCCTTTCCAAGGAGAGATAGGACAGAGATGGCAGAAACTGTGGCTGGAGCAGGCTTCTGACCGGGTGCTGCTCCGGCTGTGACTCCTCACCCCTCAGAGCCGCATCTTCCATCTGTCAACAGGAGCCTGCAGCCCTTGAGGCGGTGGCATCTCTGCCCACGGGAAGTCAGATGCACTGAGGCCAGATGCAGGGAGGGTGCTTCAGGCTCAAGGGCATAGGAGGAGCCTCCTGCCCTGGGAGGCCAGCACTCAGCCCCGCTCTGCCACCTTGACCTCCCAGCACTTCTGCAGCCTGGGCATCCTCGTCTGCAAGACGTGGTGGGGTGGATGGAGATCCCCAGAGTTCCCCTGTGGACCTGGACAGGCAGCCGGTGTGGGGACACGATTCACACCCTGTGGGGAGAGGGGAGCAGCAAATGTGCCTGCCCTCAGCAGCACTAGCTGCACTGTTTCATGCCCACACAACCCTAGGAGATGGGAGTCCTCACTGTCACCCTCTCATTCAGATGAGGAAGCAGAGACAGAGAGGTTGAGACACTTGCCCAAGGCCACTGATATGGTTGGGCTCTGTGTCCCCACCCAAATCTCATCTTGAATTGTAATCTGCAGATGTTGAGGGAAGGACCTGGTGGGAGGTGATTGGATCACAGGGGCGGTGTCCCCCATGCCGTTCTGGTGAGAGTGAGGGAGTTCTCATGAGGTTTGATGGGTTTGGAAGGTGCTCTTCCTCCTTCTCGCACTTCTCTCTCCTGCCATCATGTGAGACGTGCCTGCTTCCCCTTTCACCATTGATTGTAAGTTTCCTGAGGCCTCCCCACCCATGCAGAACTGTGAGTCAATTAAACCTCTTCCCTTTATAAATTATCCAGTCTTGGGTATTTCTTTATAGCAGTGTGAAAATGGACAAATACAGCAAATCGCAGCACCATAGTTGGGGACGAGGGCTGTGTGGCCCTGAGTATGTGCTCCTGATGAGGACACGGGACACCAGCTAGAGAAGGGGCTCTCCCTGCTCTCACAGGGACGTTCACAAGGAGACCTGGTGCTCAGTGCAACGTCCAGGGACCTCCTTGAGACCAGGGCACATGGGCGTCACAAGCTCCTGAGGGGCTGTGCCCTGCTGACACTGCTGAGGGTGCTTGGAGTGCAGAAATATTTTCAACAGAAGCGGGGCAGAAGGGATTTCTCCTAAACCCTCCAGGACCGAGAAAACGGCATGGACTGAAATTCCGCATTTCTTTAACAGTCTGTTTAGCCAGATCCTGACTCCACCAAAAACAAAGAAGCCCTCAGCCGACTGCTGGGGTGGGAGGTAGTGACTGTCCTTCCAGCCCGGGCACCACTCCACGCTCAGTGCTGATTTGGCCTGACTTAACCTTTGGTGCTGGGCTTTGCTGCATCCCAGGGTCCGTGTGTGACCTGGGCAGACCCTTTCCCCCTCAGCCTGGGGTCCTCTCGGGCCAGGAGGCATGGCTCTGCCCCAAGGAGAGCGGGCCAAGCGCTACGTGTACACTTCCTCTGTGGAATTCTCACCTCCTGGGCCAGCCCCTGGGCGGAAGGAGGCTGCTGGCCCCGCGTGGCCTGCCCTGTTGGAGCCTCCGCCAGAGCCCACGTCTGCAGTGCTTGGAGCCATTTCTTGGCACAAATATAAAACACAACTCCAGCTCTCCCGTGCTCCAAGTAAGAAATGCTGCTTGGTGAGCTGGGCTGGCCAGGCCGCCGGCCCTCAGTCAGCAACAGGCAGGGCCACGGGAACCTCATCAGCAGAGCTTCCTAGAGGCAGCACGGGTGGAATTGTCATCAGACCCGCCTGGGATGGAGCTTCCCCACTGGAATGAAGCTGGCTGCGCACAGGGAGTCAGCTTCCACCTGGTGGGACGAGGAGGCCTGTGACCACAGCAGGTTCCCACCTGGCCTGGGCCTGGAGGCCAGCAAGCGCCTCTCGGGGCTTCCCAGCTCTGAGTCCCCACAGCTGGATGGAGCTGTGTTCCCTGCAGAAGTGTGGCCAGCACCGAGCAGGCACTGGGGGCTCTTTCCGTCCACCTCAGCCCTGGCCTATGTGGGCCCAGCAGAGGACGTGCTCACACCATGGGGGTCCCCTACCAGGCGGGACCAGGCCATGTCCCCACTGGGGAAGTGAATGAAGAAGGATAAGTCTGTTTGAGGGGCTGGCTGATAGTTTAGAAGCCCTGAATCGCTTGGCAGTGAATTATTCTGCGGAGTTAACACTGTACCAGGAGGGATGTGGCTGAAAACCCCGGGAGGGGAGGCTGCGTGCTGGAAGCACTCCCATCCTCCCCCAGCGCCTGCTCTGGGCGTTCCCGAGCTCAGCGTGCATCCTTGTCTGTGGGTTCTGGGAACATCCTGCCATCTCCCTCCTCTTTCTTTCCCCTTTCCCCTCCTTTCCTTTCTCCTCTTTCTCCTTCTTTCTGTTTTCTTCTTTCCTGGCTGAAGTCAGAATTCATTTCTATTACTTGCATCCAAAAAGGGTTCAAACAAGCAAGCTTGCTGGGATCCTGGGTCCTGCCCCTGGTCACCTGGAGGCAGGGCTGTCGCTCCATGTACAGACAGGAGTCCAGGAAAAGCCTGAGGAGCCACAGTGTGTTCCGGCCCCGGCTCCTTCACCCCTGCCCTGTCCCCCAGTGACGGATCCGGCGGCAGGCAGAGCCTGGAGCCCAGAAAGCCCAGGCCCCCTGGGAAGCTTAGGTGTGGCCTCATATCTGGCAGGTTTTTTTTTTTTTTTGAGATGGAGTTTCGCTCTTGTCGCCCAGGCTGGAGTGCAACAACAGCCGGCTCACTGCAACCTCCGGCTCCTGGGTTCAAGTGATTCTCCTGCCTCAGCCTCCTGAGTAGCTGGGATTACAGGTGCCCGCCACCATGCCCGGCTAATTTTTGTATTTGTAGTAGAGATGGGGTTTCACCACATTGCCCATACTGGTCTCGAACACCTGACCTCAGGTAATCTGCCCATCTCGGCCTCCCAGAGTGCATGAGACACGATACCCGGCCTCACATCTGACAGGTTTTGCAGCTCAGGTGTCTGTGTGGGGTCCCGAGGCAGCCCCTGGGCAATTTCTTGTGCAGGGGTGAGGAGGGACTTTAAGGACTGACCTTGTTATTAGCAGGGGCTGCAGCTGGAGCTTGATCTGCTGGGGGCCCTGCGGGTGGGTCTGGGTGCCATGGGTTGTGTCTGTTGTGTGGGTTAGTGCTTGGGCCTGGGGAGCAACAGGAGTCTCCAAGCTCCCTCCCCAGTGACCCCCAGCCAGGCCTGCCCACCTTGCCCCTGCTGCTGGGCTGCAGACTTGAACCTGATGTCTTCTCGGAGTCACCTCTGAGTGGTGCAGACATTCGGAAGTGTCCATGGGACTGGATGGAAGGGACCCCAGCCTCAGCCTTCATGGCCAGGGTCTGGCCGACCGACTGTGGCTGCAGGCCCCCGCGAGTGTGAGGTACTGCCTGCACCTCCCCTAAGCCCACAAACACAACCCCGTGTTCGCTGATAGATCTCAAGGCTTTGGTCTGTCGGGTTTGGGGTGAGACCCTTCCCTTCCTTTACAGATGCTCACCTGTGAAGTGAGAGAACGCCCCTGTCCGAGCAAATGTCTCTTCTGTGTCCTTGGCTGCCTTCCTCCTCCTCCTCCCGCCACCTACTTTGGGGCCCCTTGCTCTTCTTAGCCATGCCACCGACCAGCCCAGCCTCATGCACCATGCTGGCCGCTGCCCTGGAGGGCCAGCAGCTGGCAGGACCCGGAGAGGGCCCAGCCGTCACCCCTCTCTTGAGCAGATGACAGATAACACTGGGAGTTACTATGGAAACTGGAAAATAGAACACAGATGCATCTGAGATTTTGTAGATGCAACTCTTCTCTGGTAACCAAAAAACACCAGGACATTCATTGCAAATGCAACGCTGAGGCTTTACAGAGTTCCCTTCCTTCGCAGCCCTGAAGATGGAGGGAGGGAGGGGGGAGAGACGTGGGAGGGAGGAGGGAGAGAGGGGGAAGGGAGGAAGGAGGGAAGGAGGCCACTGCAGAAAGTGGCACTGATCCCCCTGGGCCTCCCTGGGGCCTCATGCGTAAGATGGCGGCTGCCCCAGAGTGGCAGTGGCAAGTGAGCAGCCGTGGAAGGTGCCCGGGCAGGGCCACGCAGGCAGCCATGTGCGAAGCAGGCAGCCTTGGGCCAGGTTCCCTAGAAGCAGAGCTGAGATGGGGATTTCTGATCATGCGATTGGGGGTGCTGCCTAAGAAGTTGCTCTCTGCCCCAACTCCGAGCCAGGGCAGCACTGACTGGGGGCAACTTTCCCCTGCAGGGGGCGCTCCCAGCTGCCGGGGAGGGGCAGTGGCCCTGAAGGGGCCTGGTCAGGACCAGCAGTTTTCTCTGCGGTGGTGTTTGTTCCCATTTCACAGATGAAGAAACTGAGGCTTGGAGAGACCCAGGACCTTGCCCAGGCCCCACACCACACCCAGAAGGGGCGGTGCTGGAGTCCTGCACCACGTCGCCGTTCTCACCAGGAGGAGGCCCTCGTTTGCTGCGTCCAGCGACCCCATCTCCACGCTGCAGGCAGGAGAACACAGCCGGGTGTGAGCCACGAGCGAGGCCTCACAGGGAAGCGAGAGCAGTGGTGTCGCCGTCTGGATATCAGAGACGCTCACTGGCTTCCGCCCCACATGGGGCTCTGAGCCAGGCCTCAGGGTTTTGAGTCCCTGGGTGTGGCACCCAAGGGGGTGGCCAGGTGGGGTGGAGTGTGAGTTTGAGTGATTTGGCATCCCTGTGGAGATGTTAGGGAGAGTGGGTACCTGTGTCTGCAGCTCCAGAGCGAGATCCGGGCTGGACATAGACACGGGGAGCCATGCGGTGGAGGTGGCCTGCTTCTGTTTGCAGCTGTAACAAATCACCAGGAACTCAGCGGTGGGAGTGCCCAGACGCGTGACCAGTTCTCACTGGACTTGGTTATCCAGATCCTGTGGGCTGAAGTCAAGGTGTCGGCAGGGCTGGGTCCTCCTGGAG